>NC_090246.1:66576635-66721836 GCF_037325665.1 Littorina saxatilis | reverse complement strand
AACGCTCGTACTTGAACTGGTGCTGACACTCCAGTACCGACATCCTGGTGGCCTTGATGAGGGTCTGTGGAATGCCCTTTCCCCTTCGACACATCCTGGCCTGTCGTCTGTGCAACTTTAGCAGTTTGCACAACTGTCTCGGGGAAAGGGGTCTTGATTTGCCGACTCCTGCACGACCACCGCCACCGCCGCCCCTACCACCACCGCCACCGCCGTTCCTGCCGCCGCCGCCGTTGCCGCTGTTGTCTCGCTGATGTTGCAGCTTTTCCAGACCCATGACGTTGTCCTGAACCTCCCAGCTCAGCGTGGCCAGCGGCTCTCGGGCCGTTAGCCTGAGGAAAAAGGAGTATGAATACTAGAGACTTTGGGAATGGGAGGTGGAAGATCAAATTGTGTGTAGACGTGTTTTTTGTTTCTTAGTTTGTTTCGTTTTGCTTTTGTTAGTTTGTTTGTGTGTATGTGGTTTTTGTGTATTGTTTGTTTGTTTGTTTGTTTTATGCCTGTATGCATTTATGTGTGGTTGAGCTCAGATGAGATTTTTTTCTTTTCTGTTGTATGTTCTTTTTGGTATTTTTTTCTCTTTTTTTTGGTGGTGGTGATCATGATGTGTTGCATAATTGTTTTCAACTTCTTGTATTGTTACAATAAGACTGATGACTAAATATGTGTTACAACAAAATAGAGAGCTGATTAGGATCAATGAAAGAGGCCAGCTTGCAGTTTCAAAACTAATTTAAATATTAAACGAGAGCTGATAAATAGTTACCAATAGTCTTCAAATTAGAGTATGAAAGAAATATAAGAGCAAAAACGATCAGAGAAGACTTTCGAAATTGGTCGAGAGACTGGGTGGCCGAGTGGTAACGCACTTGCGCTCGGAAGCGAGAGGTTGCAAGTTCGACCCTGGGTCAGGGCGTAAGCAATTTTCTCCCCCCTTTCCTAACCTAGGTGGTGGGTTCAAGTGCTAGTCTTTCGGATGAGACGAAAAACCGAGGTCCCTTCGTGTACACTATATTGGGGTGTGCACGTTAAAGATTCCACGATTGACAAAAGGGTCTTTCCTGGCAAAATTGTATAGGCATAGATAAAAATGTCCACCAAAATACCCGTGTGACTTGGAATAATAGGCCGTGAAAAGTAGGATATGCGCCGAAATGGCTGCGATCTGCTGGCCGATGTGAATGCGTGATGTATTGTGTAAAAAAAAATTCCATCTCACACGGCATAAATAAATCCCTGCGCCTTGAATATGTGCGCGATATAAATTGCATAAAATAAAAATTAAAAAATTAAAAAAAATAAATCCCTGCGCTTAGAACTGTACCCACGGAATACGCGCGATATAAGCCCCATATTGATTGATTGATTGAAGAGAAGAAATTGTGTCCGTATGTATAGTCTTTACCACCAGACATCACTAGATCCTTGGATCAGAACAACTGTGAATAATGTGCAAAACTTTCACACAGCCATTGTTAAAAGTGACTTCAAAAATATATGTACTGTACTGCAGGACAGTCCGAGAAAAAATGTTCCTCTTTACAAAAGACCCACAATGAAAAATCGAAAATTGTCTTCGAATACTACAGACACAATTATGTATTAAACTCTTAACTGTAATCACGTCAATCTGTATTTATTATTAGTAGTAGTTTTTACTACTCGAGCATTTTTTTTATTTTTATTCAGACTAATACTTCTCTTTTTGTTTAACCGTTTTTTCTCGTGACTATTGTAGGACATTATTTCTAAAAATAGGACACTATTTGAAAAAAGGACACTCTCTTTTTAAAAACTGGACACTATCTTTTCATTATGGACCTTGGTCAGACTCCACATGTAGCTTGAGTGATGTACACACAAAGAGCTGTTTTAAACCCGACTTCTATGAGATATTTTATTTCTTTCATACTTTTTGTTTTACAGTTTTGCACTGCATACTAGTAACTAAACTCTGAGCAATGACTAGACGAGCAAACATTATTTAAGTGATATATTCAACGATTGGGATGGAGAGGGGGGCATTTCGCTTGCAATTGGGTGAATTCAAGTTTCTAACAATGCTGCCAAAATATTAAAAAGTTTCCATTAAGAGCTGCATTATTATGGTTGTTAATAAATCAACAGACCGAATATTGTTATCAAGTTTCTGGTTAGAATATGGCAGACAGAAATAAGTTAAATGATGACACAAACAACAGCTACACTTATAATAACAATAGCAATAGCGAGACTGTGAGCAGACAAGAATCGTTAACTATGTGTATTGACAACTTCCATTGGTATTTAACTTCCTGAAAGACATTGATTCGAAGGAAAATCAAACTTAATAATCATATGATATAGCCATACACAAATTAGTAATTTCGTGAAGTCTTTGTAATAACTTTGGGACTGCAAGAAGTACGTGAACAAAAACGTTATAGTTATTTGTACTTACTTGAGAAAAAAAAGTCGCGTCAAGCGATATATATCACAAGATTTAGTCAATCTATCGGCCTGAAACTGAAAGATCGACTCTGAAAATCTGGAAATAGTCATCGTCAAGACTATTAAAACCTGGCTAGCCGAGACCTATAAACCGAGACGGGTCGAAACATGCCAATTAACATAAGACATAATTTGCATGGATCGATTTTCTTTATTTTGAGCACATTTTGAGCGTAAACATATCATATAAATATATATTTGTAGATTCAGGAAAAGATAAGGAATACAATGCAGTTATTTTTAAATCTGTTTGTGAAAATTCAATTTTAATGAAAACTTCACTGAAAAACGTACTAATTAATGTTTAAGCATTCGAGCTGAAACGCTATCCCGTAGTTCTCAGAGAAAAGTTACCAAAGTTTCAGTCAATTTGCTTAAAAGATAAGGTCACAACAGAGCGGCCTCAACTTTCGCCAAAAGCCAGATATGACGTTATCGAAGACATTTATCAAACAAATGAGAGAGAGAAGCGTGTTGGGGTGTTATTTGGAAGAACTTCCATGTAAAGTTTCAGGAAGATCACACACACACCCACACACACACACATACACACACACACCAACACCCTCGTCTCGATTCCTTGTCTATCGGAAAACATTTAGTCCAAACTTGACTAAACAAGTCGCGTAAGGCGAAAATACAATATTTAGTCAAGTAGCTGTCGAACTCACAGAATGAAACTGAACGCAATGCCATTTTTCAGCAAGACCGTATACTCGTAACATCGTCAGTCCACCGCTCATGGCAAAGGCAGTGAAATTGACAAGAAGAGCGGGGTAGTAGTTGCGCTAAGAAGGATAGCACGCTTTTCTGTACCTCTCTTTGTTTTAACTTTCTGAGCGTGTTTTTAATCCAAACATATCATATCTATATGTTTTTGGAATCAGGAACCGACAAGGAATAAGATGAAAGTGTTTTTAAATTGATTTGGACAATTTAATTTTGATAATAATTTTTATATATTTAATTTTCAGAGCTTGTTTTTAATCCGAATATAACATATTTATATGTTTTTGGAATCAGCAAATGATGGAGAATAAGATAAACGTAAATTTGGATCGTTTTATACATTTTTATTTTTTTTTACAATTTTCAGATTTTTAATGACCAAAGTCATTAATTAATTTTTAAGCCACCAAGCTGAAATGCAATACCGAACCCCGGGCTTTGTCGAAGATTACTTGACCAAAATTTGAACCAATTTGGTTGAAAAATGAGGGCGTGACAGTGCCGCCTCAACTTTCACGAAAAGCCGGATATGACGTCATCAAAGACATTTATCAAAAAAATGAAAAAAACGTTCGGGGATTTCATACCCAGGAACTCTCATGTCAAATTTCATAAAGATCGGTCCAGTAGTTTAGTCTGAATCGCTCTACACACACACACACACACACACACACACACACAGACACACACACACACGCACATACACCACGACCCTCGTTTCGATTCCCCCTCGATGTTAAAATATTTAGTCCAAACTTGACTAAATAAAAAAAACATATGAATTGTGTGAAATACTTTCATGGTTTTAGATGTTTATATCCGAAAATAGAAAGTTTCATCTTGGGTATACTTTTGTAGTTCATGTATAGCTCGACTGAGTTTATGACTAAATGATACCCAACTGTCAGAATGGAACTTTCCCTTCAACTTTCAGGTTTGTCTGTGTGTACGTATATATATGCACTGTTACTTGCGTATAAAGACAGGAATGCTTTCTAATCAAACAGAACTGGGCAATATACGAAGGTAACAATATATATAATAGGAAATTAACACGAATCTGACATTTGTAAAACAGCAAAATAAAAATTACGATATTTATGATAATCGCCCTCAGATGATTCTTTAACTGTTCTTTCTGAAATCTGTATCAGTGAGACAAACACAAATTATAACGCACTACTTTAAAGAAAGGGGGGGGGGGGTATGCTAGGTATTTGTGATCAAAGACCTTAAAGTTCGTCTGCAGCTTTAAACGTCGGTAATGCAAGACATACTGCCCCCCCCCCCCCCCCCCCCCCTTGCAATTATCTTTGATGCAATTACGTCTTCGCCTTCCTCATCCTCCTTCTCCTCATCCTCCTCTTCTTCTTTTTCTTGTTTTTGTTCATCTTCTGCTAGCAAAGGCGGGGGCGTGGAGTTGTCATTTTCTTCAACCAAATTGTCGTATATTAATTTTCTTATGTAAACATGTGGCGTCAGACCATGATGAAAATGCTCAGTATGACATTACTCGTAACCGCTTTCATAATTATGTAGAATAGTTCCTTTGCTATAATCAACGAAAAGCATTCTGTTCAAGAAACAAACATTTCATTTTAAACTCTAAAATCTTTGCCGGGGCAAACAAAACACAAAAGCAAAACAAAAACACAAGATAAATTTATGGCTCAGCGGAAGTTTTGACAGCTCAGATACATGTATCATCAGCGTGCTTAAAATTGCAAGGGGCGAAAATGCAAAGCTGTTGCTTCCCATACCTCAGACACACATGACAACGATGATTTGTAAAACACGCCATGAAAGATCAAACTGTTGAAAGTGAAAAACGGGAATATTGGTGAAAGTTTTGTCAGCAAAGTTAAAAACAAATCGGAGATGATCTATACGATACGGAACTGCCTTATCTTTCAGCGTGGGTGGCGCACGTGGTCTGAGAAAAATCGTGGTAAAGAAATCTGTCGGTGCGTTTTACGTTATTTTGGAGTCGATTTTTAGACATGACACAATAGTTTAATCACATTTCTGTTGTGGAATGGTGATTTGTAGGACAGTTAAGGAACACGAGCAGTTGTTTTTTTACTGCGCCTTCCTACTGTCCCCTTTCTTTTCGCATCTCTACGTTTATCTATATATATATATATTTATCAGTTTGACTTGTTTTAGCATTGTTTTACTGCAGGCGGACTGAAAGGTACGAGAGAGAGAGAGAGCGAGAGATAGATAGAGAGAGAGAGAGAGAGAGAGAGAGAGAGAGAGAGAGAGAGAAAGAGAGAGAGAGAGAGATAGAGCGCGTGTGTGTGTGGGTGCGCGTGTGTGTGTGTGTGTGTGTGTGCGTGCGTGCGTGTGTCTCTGTGTGTGTGTGTGCGTGCGTGCGTGCGTGCGTGTGCGTGTGTGTGCGTGCGTGCGTGCGTGTGTGTGTGTGTGTGTGTATCTGTGTGTTTGTGTCTCTGTGTCTGTGTGTGTTGTGTGTGTGCGTTTACGTGCGTGCATGTGTGTCTAAGAGATAGACGGAGAGGGTGACAGCCATACAGACACACAGAGACAGAGACGCAGAGAGATTTGTTTGCGCGTGCGACACGTGAGAGAAAGGAATAAAGACAAGAAAGAAATAAAGACAAGAAAAGAATAGAAAACAAGTCGCGTAAGGCGAAATTACTACATTTAGTCAAGCTGTGGAACTCACAGAATGAAACTGAACGTAGTCCGCCGCTAGTGCAAAAGGCAGTGAAAGTGACGAGCCTGTTTGGCGCGGTAGCGATTGCGCTGTGCTTCATAGCACGCTTTACTGTACCTCTCTTCGTTTTAACTTTCTGAGCGTGTTTTTAATCCAAACATATCATATCTATATGTTTTTGGAATCAGGAACCGACAAGGAATAAGATGAAATAGTTTTTAAAACGATTTCGGAAATTTAATTTTGATCATAATTTTTATATTTTTAATTTTCAGAGCTTGTTTTTAATCCAAATATAACATATGTATATGTTTTTGGAATCAGAAAATGACGAAGAATAAGATGAAATTGTTTTTGGATCGTTTAATAAAAAATAATGTTAATTACAAGTTTCCGATTTTTAATGACCAAACTCACTCATTAGTTTTTAAGCCACCAAGCTGAAATGCAATACCAAACCCCGGCCTTCGTCGAAGAATGCTTTGCCAAAATTTCAATCAATTTAATGGAAAAATGAGTGTGTGACAGTGCCGCCTTAACTTTTACAAAAAGCCAGATATGACGTCATCAAAGGTATTTATCGAAAAAATGAAAAAAACGTCCGGGGATATCATACCCAGGAACTCTCATGTCAAATTTCATAAAGATCGGCCCAGTAGTTTAGTTTGAATCGCTCTACACACACACACAGACAGACAGACACACACACACACACACACACACACACACACACACACACACACACACACACACACACACACACTCACACATACTCCACGACCCTCGTCTCGATTCCCCCCTCTATGTTAAAACATTTAGTCAAAACTTGACTAAATGTAATGAGGACAGGGATATCGACAGTGAAGGTGAGGTCTGGGTACAGTTTGGGTGGGCGTGGGGTTGGGGTGGGGAATGTAGTCAAATTCTGAAGAGTGAGGAAAAGGCGGCAAAAGAGAAGGTACGAAAGATGGAATAAATGGAGAGGATGAAGGGGGGATGGGGGGGGGAGGGGGGAGGCGGCTAGAATGGGCCTACGAAAAAACTCTTTGTGGCACGGAAATTCACAGTAACCATCTCTGTTTTTAGCAGGGTTATTTTGTTGTTGTTGATTTCTTTTTAATTAGGTGCATACAACTCTAGCGAAACATACAACAAATGAAAACGGCAGTGCATGAAATGTCAGGTCGGTTTTTTTACCATAAAAACCGACAACTAATAAGGTATGAGCAATCAATATCGTGATGACATAGGCTTACAATTGTTAAAACAAAATGCAGAAATTGGCAGAAAATCGGTAAACTGTTCGTCCAAACAAAACAAAAGTAAATCATACTTTTTATTTTTTAGGAAATACAATGAGGGTTTCGAACAATTTCTGAATGTCGTTGTTTTATGACAAAATGAATTACACGGTTATAATGAAAAGCGAGTAGAACACACACAAAACTCAAATACGAATACTACATTATGAAGGTACTTACCAAACACTTCTGAGGTCCAAAGAAAAAAGATTACATTTTAAACTTTGAGTAGAAACATGGCACTTTGAGGTTGTCACATAAATATTTAATAAATTGCTAGATATTTTCACCCATTTTTTCAAAATTCTTCGACACCGAAATTACGACAATATGTTGCAAGCTAGATAAATGAAAAAGAAATTCAGTTTCATAATATGTCACAGTTAAAACTCAATCACTGCTTCACTTGGGCGGAAATACTCGTATCATACGGATTCAGGTCAGTTTGCGCATTCAAATGTGACAACTGCATCTCATGAATTAAGCATGAACAGGTCAACTTCATCATGTTATACTAATTATTCTCGAAGAATCCAGTTTGAGAACATGCAATCACGAACTGATTTTTAATTATGTAGACTGAATTCACAAGTCGCACACATTTACAAAATTGCAAGTCGTAATTTACCTGATAAAAAAAAACTCATGTGTGCTCGTAGATCGAGTTGAGTGCATAAAAAGTTTTGACAAAAAGTAACACGGCTGCGGAATATTGGATATTTTGGAAAAAGAATAGAAGATGCTTTAAATATGGGAGGAAAATATCAATTAAAAAAAACGAATTATGAAGAAAACGGCAAAGAAGAATAGAAATGACTGAATTTGATCAAAAACAGAAATGATTGCACAATGATTACTTACGCACTTTATTACGTTCCACTCTTTATCACGGAAAGACAATCACTATTGAACGCCCACCCCCCCCCCTTTTTTTTTCCCCCACACTCATAAAGACAATGTCTTGGTATCCGAATCGATATACAAAAATCCTTACTGACTTTTTCATATCCTGTCGTTCCTCAGAAATACAAAAAGAACTCCCTCATACGGTCCCTGATTGTTATTAATAATGTGTCATATTATCATTATCATTATTTTGTCAAAATGTCATTGATATCACCAACTTACCCAAAGAATGCCCAGATGTCCGGCAGTGCCAGAAGGAAGAAGAGACAGAGGTAGATCCACCGTCTAACCCGCACACTCATACTGGACTTCACTTTTGTCACAAGACATCGCGAAAGTTTGTCAACACTGTGAGCATAGTTTCCTCTCAAACACACGGGCTGAGGAGGTCCACATGGTATTGGTACTCCAGACGGGGACCTGGGAGCTGGAAGGAACAGCTATGACGTCTTGCTCTATGACGTATGCTGTGACGTACTTCTGGTCCGGTGTTTATTGTTAAAAAATGAAACATCCATCCAACAAAAGAGCAGGTAATCGACTGATTTGTTGTCGGCGTAAACGAATCACTTGTCTGCTCTTGTGTCAGCGAGAATGACCATCACATACAACTGCTGGTTGTGTTTTGGTCTGGGCTGTGTTTAATAATCACAATAGCTCTTTTTATAAAATGCCAAGATTATTTTCTATTTTCATCAATAAGGCAAGTCCAGTGACCGGGAAACTTGCACAGCTGCTACGTCTGACAGAAGCAGCCAAGTTGTCTTCGTCAAAAAATCACAGAAGAATATGTCACGCGTGTCCTGAAATAAGTCTTATCTTCATGAAATGCCATCAACACTGTTCTTATTAATAGGAATTAGTCAACATCTTGGTCATGTGATTGAGTAATATCTTACTAAACCATAAAGTCATGTTTTGAACGTCAGGATCGAGAAACACGGCATAGCTTTGGTGATATTTTTTTATGGAAGATAACAACAACAAAAATCAGCTCACTCGCAAACACTTTTTGCTTGGACCATCCAATCACGTTTTTCAGCGTATAACTGAATTTTATATAAGAACAGTGTTTTCACACCTTCTTTTATTTTCTTTGCCGATACGGTATTTATGACACAAAACAAAGAAAATGAAAAGAGTGGTGAAAAAATCAGCGCACTTTATTTCACTTGACGGCACAAAGTCCGTGTCAACATGTCACAGTTTTGCTGGTTAAATTTCCAAAAACGGACAATAATCAACACCGCTCTTCCTAAAGTTTCTGAACCACAAAACTGCAGTTAATTCCAACACACCAAAGGAAACACCACCAGTATAACACCAATGAAAAGAATTTAAACACCTCACTCTACACCAATAAAGTCACAAGCTGTCCATAAACTCCATCAACAATTCCAACAGGTTGTTGGCACACAGAAACACAATCAACTTCACTTGTAGCTAAAAACAAAGACTCTCCGAGAAGCTAAAATAAAAGAAGACTGTCCATCACTTAACAGCACACAAAAACAATGCATAGATAGTATAGCATAGTATAGTAGCGGTGGTAGTAAAAACAGGCAAGCAGACAAAATTCTGAACTGTGATTTTTGCAATGCCACCACGCTGCGTTTGTTAGCTATAAAATCCTGGAGCCCCTGCAAGGCAAGGCTGCCTAATCTGGGGAAAAGGAACTTCCCCCCATTCGCTCCAGTGGCGCGTCGTTCACTCGTCTTCTTCTGCGTTCATTCGCCTCAGTGTTCGAGTCTCTACACTAGCTACTACCACCTCCCTGTGGTGGTGGGGGAGTGGGAGGGAGGGAAAGGTCTCTTTCTCTACTATGTGCCACTGCTGCATCAGTCATATATTGAAGTGCTCTCGATGTTTCTGTTCAGTCTGTCTGTGTGTATTTCTTTCTTTCTTCTTTTTAACGTTTCTTTGGGGGTTTTTTCTTTTCTTTCCTGTGTCGGCTTTTTCCCCCCTCCTTCTCTTCTCCTGTTTCTCAATCCACTGTTACTCGTATTTCTCTTCGGCATTTCTATTTTTCTCTCTCTCTCTCTCTCTCTCTCTCTCTCTCTCTCTCTCTCTCTCTCTCTCTCTCTCTCTCTCTCTCTCTCGCTTGCTTGCTTGCTTGCTTGCAGGCTTTTCTTCACACTCTCTGATAGTTCTTTCTTCCTTTGTTTCCTTTGTAATTTCTTATTAAATCTCTCTCTCTCTCTCTCTCTCTCTCTCTCTCTCTCCCCCTCTATCTCCCCTCTCTCTGTCTCTGTCTCTCGTTCTCTCTCTTCGCCGTTTTGTGGTGTGTCTGTCACAGACGCCAGTGGTGAGCAATGGGTTGAAATATGTGTCGCGGTTGGAGGTGATGCGGAGTGGGAAGAGGGGAAAAGGGAGGGGGAGGGGGAAGGGGCTTGGTCCGCCAATAATTATGTGGCCATCCCGTCACTAAACGTTGAGGTCATCAAAGGGTGATCGGGCAGTATCATATCATTGTAAATCAAATCTTCCCTGTCTCTCTCCTTCTCATCTCTCTCTCTCTCTCTCTCTCTCTCTCTCTCTCTCTCTCTCTCTCTCTCTCTCTCTCTCTCTCTCTCTCTCTCTCTCTCTCTCTCTCTCTCTCTCTCTCTCTCTCTCTCTCTCTCTCTCTTGTTTTCTGTTCTGTTTTATTTTCTTGCTTCATTTTGCATCTTTTTCAAGTCATGCTGACAGATTGTCATTGTTTCCTACTGCAGTGTCCTTCCTCTTTGTCCACTTCCTCTTATTTCTTGTTTAAGCGTTACTACTCTTATTTATTTCACAGTGTAAACTGTAATTAAAAAAATTGAAATGTAAAAAGATGTTCACTCCATTCAGGTCCTAATTTGCTTTTACTTTTCATCTCCCGTCTGTTTTGCAATCTTTTGCTGTGTCGGTCTTCTCGATAATGTCTACACTTATTCTGCACACTTAAATAATAATGATCAAACTATAGCACAGAATACTTTTTTTGCTCTCTAATATTATTTTTTTTCCTACCGTTGTAGAAAATGATATAGGCCTACTACAGAAATTAATATGTTATAGTATGTTATAGATTTTGAAATGTTACAGACACTGAAATGTTATAGAAAATGAGATGTTATAAAAACTGAAATGTTATTAAAACTGAAATCTTATAGAAACTGAAATGTTATAGAAACTGAAATGTTATAAAAACTGAAATGTTATTTAAACTGAAATGTTACAGAAACTAAATGTTATCGGCATTGAAATGTTATTGAAACTGAAAATATAGTAACAATCTTTGAAAACAAAATGGAAAAACTAATGATTTGTTACTTAGCCTTTTTACATTTAGTCAAGTTTTGACTAAATGTTTTAACGTAGAGGGGGGAATCGAGACGAGGGTCGTGGTGGTGTATGTGTGTGTGTGTGTGTGTGTGTGTGTGTGTGTGTGTGTGTGTGTGTGTGTGTGTGTGTGTGTGTGTGTGTGTGTGTGTGTGTGTGTGTGTGTTGTGTGTGTGTAGAGCGATTCAGAGTAAACTACTGGACCGATCTTTATGAAATTTTACATGAGAGTTCCTGGGTATGATATCCCCAGATGTTTTTTTCATTTTGTTGGATAAATGTCTTTGATGACGTCATATCCGGCTTTTCGTGAAAGTTGAGGCGGCACTGTCACGCTCTCATTTTTCAACCAAATTGGTTGAAATTTTGGTCAAGTAATCTTCGACAAAGCCCGGACTTTGGTATTGCATTTCAGCTTGGAGGCTTAAAATTTAATTGATGAGTTTGCTCATTAAAGTTGTCATTAAAATCGATTTTTCGCAAACAGATTTAAAATTGATTGCATCGTATTCTTCATCACATTCTGAATCTAAAAATATATACATATGTCATGTTTACTCTTAAAATGTGATCACAATTAACGAAAATAGAATAATTAGTCTTACGATTAAAATGTAAGAAATCGATCCAAAAATGATGTCATCTTATTCGTGATCATTTCCTGATTCCAAAAACATATAGATATGATAGGTTGTATTCAAAACAAGCTCAGAAAGTTAACAAGAATACAGAAAAGCGCGCTTTCCTGCTTAGCACAATACGCTACCGCGCTAATCTGGCGTGTCAATATCACTACGTTTTGCACGTGGAAGGTGAGCGATTTCCTTCACGCGGGGATTGACGAAGCTGTACTGTCTTAGTGAATAAATACAGTGCGTTCAGTTTCATCCCGTGAGTTCGACAGCTTGACTAAATGTAGTAATTTCGCCTTACGCGACTTGTTTTTCTTTCACACAAGCGATTTCGGTAAAAAGAAACAAGTCGCGAAAGGCGAAATTACTACATTTAGTCAAGCTGTGGAACTCACAGAATGAAACTGAACTGAACGCACTGCATTTTTTCACAATGACCGTAGTCCGCCGCTTGTGCAAAACGGAGTGAAACTGACGAGCCTGTTCAGCGCGGTAGTGGTTTCGCTGTGCTGCATAGCACGCTGTTCTGTACCTCTCTTCGTTTTAACTTTCTGAGCGTGTTTATAATCCAAACATATCATATCTATCTGTTTTTGGAATCAGGAACCGACAATGAATAAGATTAAATTGTTTTTAAATCGATTTCAGAAATTTCATTTTGATCATAACTCGTCTCTTTATGTCAACTTTATTGACTATGAGAAAGCGTTTGACAGCGTTGACCGACAAAGCCTCTGGACACTGCTGAGACATCATGAAGTGCCGGAAAAGATCACCAACATCATCAGGAACTCATACGAGGGTTTGACCTGCAGAGTAGTCCACGGCTGTCAACTAACAGATGCCTTCCAAGTGAGAACAGGCGTGAGACAAGTATGTCTACTATCGCCTTTCCTGTTCCTACTTGTGATTGACTGGGTGATGAAGGCATCCACAGCCCAGAAGCGGAACGGAATCCAGTGGACACTCTGGACACAGTTGGATGACCCGGACTTTGCAGATGACGTGGCCCTTCTTTCCCATACCCAGCAACAAATGCAGGAGAAGACTAGCACTGTGGCCAACAACTCCGCTCGATTTGGCCTCAACATCCACAAGTGGAAGAGCAAGGTCCTTAGGACCAACGCAACAGCCAACACGACCCCCATCACGCTGGATGGTGAAGCACTGCAAGAGGTAGACAATTTCACCTATCTCGGAAGCATTGTCGACAAGCAGAGTGGCACGGACGTTGATGTTCGAGTCCGGATTGGCAAAGCAAGAGCAGCTTTCCTTCAACTGAAGAACGTATGGGCATCAGCAGACCTGAGCATCAACACTAAGCTCAGGATTTTCAACACCACGGTGAAGTCAGTCTTGCTGTATGGAGCCGAAACCTGGAGAACTACAGTTGCCATCACAAGAAAAATCCAGACCTTCATTAACACCTGCCTCAGAAGAATCCTCCGAATTCGCTGGCCTGACACCATCGGCAACAAAGACCTTTGGCAGCGAACAAAACAGTTATCCGTAGAACAGGACATTCTGCAAAGACGCTTCCGGTGGATTGGCCACACACTCCGCAAGACGACAACCAGCATCACGCGACAGGCCCTCACATGGAACCCGCAGGGCAAGAGGAGACGAGGCCGGCCGAGAAACACCTGGCGTCGTGACTAGGAGGCAGAGGTGAAACACATCGGCTACACCTGGAGACAACTGAAGAGATTGGCCCAGGATCGGAGTGCCTGGCGAGCTCTTGTTGGCGGCCTATGCCCCGGACGGGTTCAAAGGCATAAGTAAGTAAGTAAAGATCAAATAATTATAGCACAGAATACTTTTTTTGCTCTCTATTATTATTTTTTTTCTTCCTACCGTTGTAGAAAATGATATACTACAGCAATCAATATGTTATAGTATGTTATAGATTTTGAAATGTTACAGACACTGAAATGTTATAGAAAATGAGATGTTATAGAAACTGAAATGTTATTGAAACTGAAATCTTATGGAAACTGAAATGTTATAAAAACTGAAATGTTATTTAAACTGAAATGTTATAGAAACTAAATGTTATCGGCATTGAAATGTTATAGAAACTGAAAATATAGAACAATCTTTGAAAACAAAATGGAAAAACTAATGCTTTGTTACTTAGCCTTTTTACATTTAGTCAAGTTATGTCTAAATATTTTAACATCGAGGGGGGAATCGAGACGAGGGTCGTGGTGTATGTGTGTGTGTGTGTGTGTGCGTGCGTGTAGAGCGATTCAGACCAAACTACTGGACCGATCTTTATGAAATTTGACATGAGAGTTCCTGGGTATGATATCCTCAGACGTTTTTTTCATTTTTTTGATAAATGTCTTTGATGACGTCATATCCGGCTTTTCGTGAAAGTTGAGGCGGCACTGTCACGCCCTCATTTTTCAACCAAATTGGTTGAAATTTTGGTCAAGTAATGTTCGACAAAGCCCGGACTTCGGTATTGCATTTCAGCGTGGTGGCTTAAAAATTAATTAATGACTTTGGTCATTACAAATCTGAAAATTGTCAAAAAAAAAAAATGTTTATAAAACGATCCAAATTTACGTTCATCTTATTTTCCATCATTTGCTGATTCCAAAAACATATAAATATGTTATATTTGGATTAAAAACAAAGCTCTGAAAATTAAATATATAAAAATTATTATCAAAATTAAATTTTCGAAATCAATTTAAAAACACTTTCATCTTATTCCTTGTCGGTTCCTGATTCCAAAAACATATAGATATGATATGTTTGGATTAAAAACACGCTCAGAAAGTTAAAACAAAGAGAGGTACAGAAAAGCGTGCAATCCTTCTCAGCGCAACTACTACCCCGCTCTTCTTGTCAATTTCACTGTCTTTGCCGTGAGCGGTGGACTGACGATGCTACGAGTATACGGTCTTGCTGCGTTGCATTGCGTTCAGTTTCATTCTGTGAGTTCGACAGCTACTTGACTAAATGTTGTATTTTCGCCTTACGCGACTTGTTTTTCTTTGACACAAGCGATTTCGGTAAAAAGAAACAAGTCGTGTAAGCCGAAATTACTACATTTAGTCAAGCTGTGGAACTCACAGAATGAAACTGAACGCACTGCATTTTTTCACAATGACCGTAGTCCGCCGCTTGTGCAAAACGGAGTGAAACTGACGAGCCTGTTCAGCGCGGTAGTGGTTTCGCTGTGCTGCATAGCACGCTTTTCTGTACCTCTCTTCGTTTTAACTTTCTGAGCGTGATTTTAATCCAAACATATCATATCTATATGTTTTTGGAATCAGGAACCGACAAGGAATAAGATGAAATTGTTTTTAAATCGATTTCGGAAATTTAATTTTGATCATAATTTTTATATTTTTAATTTTCAGAGCTTGTTTGTAATCCAAATATGACATATTTATATGTTTTTGAAATCAGGAAATGATGTAAAATAAGATGAACGTAAATTGGGATCGTTTTATATAAAAAAAAACAATATTACAATTTTCAGATTTTTACCAAGCTGAAATGCAATACCAAAGTCCGGCCTTTGTCGAAGATTGCTTTACAAAAATTTCAATCAATTTGATTGAAAAATGAGGGTGTGACAGTGCAGCCTCAACTTTTGCAAAAAGCCGAATATGACGTCATCAAAGGTATTTATCGAAAAAATAAAAAAAAACGTCCGGGGATATCATTCCCAGGAACTCTCATGTCAAATTTCATAAAGATCGGTCCAGTAGTTTGGTCTGAATCGCTCCACACACACACACGCACGGACAGACAGACACACACATACACCACGACCCTCGTCTCGATTCCCCCTCTATGTTAAAACATTTAGTCAAAACTTGACTAAATGTAAAAATAAAAATAAAAATACATAAAAATAAAAATTAAGTACATAAGCGAAATGATCTTCACTTCTTTTGGAACAAGCCTTTAATCGATAGACTGTTGCATGTATATTCGAAAAGTCATAAATTTGTGACCGATTTGCAAGTGGTGATTATTTGTCAGCGTCGCCATCGTTGTCTTCTTCTTCTTCTCAGTCGTCGTCGTCGTCGAATTGGTCGCTGTCGCATGATCGTTTTCCTTTTTTTTAGCTTTTTCCTCTCCCCTATATTTTTTTTTCATTTTTTTTTTCATTTGCAAGAGTGTTTACAACAGCAGCTTGTGGTTAAGCGGAAATGAGAGAATCACTAATCCCTGACCCCCTTGACAGATATTTGAAAACACCAACCGCAGGCAGAGGGGGGGGGTACGGTTGAGGAGAGGGTGAGGGGGTGGATTGGAAAGGAAAGAGGTGCAGCATTTGTAAAAGTCAACCACACAGAACAGTGTGCGTGGAAGGAATTCCCAAAGTATTGCCCATTCAGTGACTTTCGTCCATGAAAATCTGCACTGTTGCGATCCTTACATAATTCCACATCCGTCATTCGGTCGATACACACATATAAACACGCAATTTAAAAGAAATGTCCATCTCGTGTAAGCCATCATGTTAAAGTCACAGTCCTTCATGTGTAAATCATTCGGCTCACCATCTCGGATCAGGATTTTAAATGGGATAGGGCCATCTCTCCACATGGTCACATACTACAAATCAAGAGCCTGACTGCTTTCTGTGGAGAATGGGAATATTTTATGAATAAATGTATTGAAAAGCCCCAAGTGTAATTTGAAGCCTGAACAGATATGTGGCGGTTTACAAGATTAAGATGATTTACACGGGAACAATGATGTCTTTAATGCAGAAAACTGATAAACGTAAAGGAATATTGAATTAGTAAGTGTGCGTTATAGTCATCATCTCTTTTTGCCACCAACCTCCCCGATTTCTTTCCACCGATATTATTGTAATCCAAAGGCCCGTCCTCGTTTACCTCCTTTGATTCTTTTGTCACAACCTTTATTTTGTTTGACATTTCTAACAAAGATATTAATACCTTTTTTACCTTTGACAGCACATGGAAAGTAATTCGTATTTAGATGCAAATAATGTTATGTAACCACACTAAGTATAAGCTTAGTTTGTTGAATGTATGGTCCCAATTGTTCTTGTTGTATTTTGCAACCCCATGTTCTCGGAATAAAAACTAGTTTAAACCAAAGAGGGGGAGGGGAGAGGTAAAGACTATTTTTTTAGTGTGGGGGCGGAGGAGGGAGGAAGGGCGTAGGATGGGGGCAACATGAGTCGTTGTAGAGGAGAGGTGACAAGAAGGGATCCAAATGATCTGCGTTACGTAGGTACTAGGTCGTTATGTGCGGACGATGATGACTTATTGGCGTCAAACTGGTTTCAGGACTGGAGAATGAATGTGCTGGGCCGTTCTACTAGAGTGGCATGATAATACTGGTGGTGGTGATGGTAGTGGTGTAGGTGTGTGTGTGTGTGTGTGTGCGTGTGCGTGAGTATGTGAGTGTGTGTGAGTGTATGTGTGTGTGTATGTGTGTGTGTAAGTGTGTGTGTGTGTGTGTGTGTGTGTGTGTGTGTGTGTGTGTGTGCACGCGCGCTAATAATAATAATAATAATAATAATAATAATAATAATAATAATAAATGAGCATTTATATAGCGCAACATCATAACTTTACAATTATGCTCTTTGCGCTTGACACATTTAAAATTAAAACACAGTTATACAAGCATTTACATCTACATTCATAGTCAGCAACGCTTAATTAAAAGCATACACCATCAAACATACATTACAAAAGATTTGATATTGGGGTGAATCTAAGAGAGAGAGAGAGAGAGAGATCGAGAGAGAGAGAGATCGAGAGAGAGAGAGAGATCGAGAGAGAGAGAGAGAGAGAGAGAGAGAGAGAGAGAGAGATACTGCGTTTCTTTGACAAAAATGTAAATTAGTGTACTACCTAAAGTGGCAAATGAAAACTGAAAGGCGCTCAAACGGCTGATAAGATGAAGATGAACCATGACAGAGAATAGAGCAGACATGCAAAACAGTAGGTGAAACTATGAAGACGTACACAACTACAACCACCGACGATCGACGACTTCACAACGTATCGCGACGCTGTAACAGGCCGCATCGGGCGGGTGAATGGTGTCTAGCGTTAAAAGGCGAAAGCGGCGCGTGTTGACTGTGGATTATCATAACAAGGCCTTTGACAGGAAACGCATGGCGGGCCCATGAGGCTGTCAACAACATAATCACCCCTGCTGGGGCCTCGCACAACTCACGGTCCGAGCGGCCCTCGAATGTATACCAGTACATTCAGTCTGGGCCTTTTTTGCCAGGATATGACATGATTTTACGTATGTGTTGTCATTTTGTGTGTGATTTGTGGTTGTGCCTGGCTGGAGGGCGGACAATGTCCATTTCTCAAATGTGTCTGTCTATAGATCTCAGTGATGACACCCTCCCTTACCTGCCCCCCCCCCCCCCCCCCCCCCCACCGCCTCTCTCGCTCTCTTTTTCTGTCTCGGTTTGCTTATGTGTCTTTTTGTCTGCCTGTTTGTTTGTCTGCCTTTTTGTGTGTGTGTGTGTGTCTCTCTCTCTCTCTCTCTCTCTCTCTCTCTCTCTCTCTCTCTCTCTCTCTCTCTCTCTCTCTCTCCCCCCACCCGCGCTCGCTCGATCCTCCCTCACACCCCATCTCTCTCACTTTCTATAGTATCTCTCTCTCCCTGCCACCCACGCTCCCTCCCTCTCTCTCTCTCTACCTCCCTCCCGCCCGCCCCTCTCTCAAGAGAGAGAGAGAGAGAGAGAGAGAGAGAGAGAGAGAGAGAGAGAGAGAGAGAGACGAAGGGGTATGGGATGGTACAGCTACGTAATACAGACATGAACGGACGGATCTGCATAATGTAAATATTACAATTTAAATCAAAAAAGATGACTGTTCTGCAATATTTAAATGTTTGAACTTCTTTCATTCTGATCAAACAGATGTATGTTCGACGAGTTGGAAGGAGCGGGGTGGCCGAGTGGTAACGCACTTGCGCTCGGAAGCGAGAGGTTGCGAGTTCGACCCTGGGTCAGGGCGTTAGCAATTTTCTCCCCCCCTTTCCTAACCTAGGTGGTGGGTTCCAGTGCTAGTCTTTCGGATGAGACGATAAACCGAGGTCCCTTCGTGTACACCACATTGGGGTATGCACGTTAAAGATCCCACGATTGACAAAAGGGTCTTTCCTGGCAAAATTGTATAGGCGTAGATAAAAATGTCCACCAAAATACCCTTGTGACCTGGAATAATAGGCCGTGAAAGGTGGATGCAGCGCCTACAGGCTGTTGATCTACTGGCCGATGTGAATGCGTGATATATTGTGTAAAATATTCCATCTCACACGGCATTAATAGGTAGACATGCGCCTTGAGTCGCCTTGTGTGGTGAGATACGTGCGCGATATAAATCCTCGTAAATAAATAAATAAAACAACTGAATTCTATTGGAAATCTTAACTTTGTTAAAGGAGATTCAAAAACAAGTGTAAAGGATATGCGATTTTTAGAACCTTCTTCGCTTTAGAGTGAAAGACCCAAATTAATAAAAAGTTCAAACGCGGAGACCACCACTTAAACTGAGAAAGGAAATAAAATTGAATCGGTCAATAATAGCAACACACTTTTTGTAACCAGTTGTAAACACCGTATTGAATACTATATCATTATACTTGCAAAAGTAGCACGCAATGAAAACTCTATTTCGTGTTTACCATATATTATATATATATATGTGTGCTACATTTGTTAGTAGAGGTATATTTAATATGTCGCACAGTGTTCATAACTGGTTACAAAAAGTGTGTTCAACAGGGAAACACTTCAATTTACTTTGACATAGGTTGAAGGGACGTTTAAACCAACAACCAGACAACCTCTCTCTCCAAGTAAAGTTGAGTACTCTCCTCTCAGTTCTTCTGACATGGTCACTGGATGACAGAGCTTGAACGGGGACACGGGATACGAGCGCATTCAATGGCGGCCTTTACACATCTGTGCCGAACGAATGCCTAATTTGCGTGACCGTCGTCCAAGCAGACGTTTACTACTCCGTCTGTCCATTGAATTAACTAATGACTAATTCTTCGAGTCGTTTATTTCACCCACAGTTAATTTGGGTACATGCTGCGAGTCTTTTCAACAATTATATTTACCAATGACTTAGTCTTAAAACCGTTTAGTTCGCTGACCATGTGGGTACAGTGCTGCAAGCCTCTTTGCTATTCTACTATGAAAATGGTACTTGTTATAATTATAGTCAAAAGAAATTCGTTTAGAAACGAATGGAATATTTGTCCTGCAAGAGTGTTAAAAAATGGAAACTAATGCTAAATGTTACACATGTGACGTACATATATATATATATATATATTTTTTTTTTAAATCCCAAGACACAGCATGCCAGTTACATTAACAGTTTCGGTGTCTTTTTTTCGCGCGCGCGCGTGTGTGAAAGTGGGTTTTTCCCATTTTCTTTACCTTAACGATATCAAAATAAAAGGACAATCAATAATCAGTTTGTCTTTTTCTGTTTTGCCTTTTGGATTCTTTCGTTTGGGCGAACGACAACGTTTACAAAAATCCACAATCTGATTGAAATGTGCAAGGTAAGATGCTTCAAAGAAAACTTTCTAGTTCGTATATATAGCATAAGATCGTGACACGACTAACGCTAACCACTTGTCAACTTGTCGTTACATCTCACACTCCCCGGCTGGGAAATCGCACTTCGGATTCAACAACCCAACTCTCAACTGAATTCCATTTGTCGACCGGTGCGCAATATTGGTATGAGATATGTAACATTACTGCTTACAAACTGATGCAGCGACTAATGTAAAGGATAGTTCTGTCTGTAACGTGGTTGTGAAAACGCGTATAACCATTTGCAAAATACGGTTAGCATGTGCTTGTTAGGTGAGCACCTTATCCTTTGATTTGGGAATAACAGGTCTTCTTTTAACAGAAAGGTGTAAAGTTTGGGGCAATAAGACGCAAGGTATTGCTTTATTACCTATTTCTGTGTACAACCTGCCATGACTGAGGTGTTGACCAGAGATAATTAGGAACCGCAAACGTTAGAACTGTTAAATTTGCAGCAATGTGCTGCGGGTCACATTTTGCTACGAGGAGATACTTCTCTGCGTGTACGTAGCTGAAGAAACGTTGCCGTGTAATAACCATATATTTGTCATTGTGTCTACTGTGTCGGGGAGTAAATGATATTATTCTCCGCCGACAATAACGTCTGTAACTAAAAATACTGAAATCTGGGAAACGAGCAAGTAATTAAACAAAAATCCATGTGAAAGTTTTAAACATGCTGTCCTCTTATGATAGTGAATTTAGATTAAATCACCCATCACTGGTCGTAGTAAGATCCACGTGGGACATTAAACATTCCAGATTCATGAAGCGAAACGTTGCCGTTGAAGAGCATTGCATTTTTATTTTCATTTTTTTCTCTATTTCTTTCTTTATTTAGTTCTTTGGTTATTTATAATATTGTGCATACCGGACGAAGACACAGAAAAAGTAGATAGCCGTACGCTGTTTTTTGCTCACTCGCATATTAAGATGTTATCCAAGCCTACAGTCACTCGTTCAAGTTTTACCAATTCGTCCGTGAAGAAGTGAAGACCATTTACAGATTTCCTGTTCATGGAGTGTCAGTTGGTTTTTTAAACTTTAAACAAATTGTATTTGTATTTCCTTTTTTTCAAATTTTGTCGAACGCTTAAAAACACAGGTATAGCAGAACAACGCTTTCTGTGCCAAACAAAACGAGTTGCTACCTGAATCCGTCTCACGACATTGGCATCTGTCTGTTCCCAGAAGGCTTAAAAAATGCCCAAGGAAGTCAGAATGGAGGGGGTGGGGGGGGGGGGGGGGATAGAGCCTCAGGTGGCATTCTTGAGAGGGAAGAAAAGTTCAAGTTGAAATCAAAGCAATTAGCTTTGTTGATGTCAGATCTCTGACAGGTTAAAGTTTCTACCTGTATATTTGTATCGTCTGCGATGTCAGATTCGCACTGCATTCCTGACACGCTTGCGTAATGCAGTCGATTTTGCGGTATGCGGAAAAAAATAAGTCCTTGCATTAATGGTATTACTTCACGTCGGAATGATATGAAATTGAGTGATCGTTAAAACATCAGGTCCAAGACTAAGTTTCTTATATAGTTTGGCTTTTGAGTCGGTGTGTAACGCTATTCATCAATGAATAAAATCATGCAGCACATTAACGGTTCGACATTTGCTTAACTTATAACTTAATTAACGTTTAAACGAACTGACATACATGTACAAAGTAAATTACTATGAAAATGGAAATAAAAGTCTTCGGTACATTCAGATCATACGTTGGACCAAACCTGTATTGTGTGGGGGGAAAGATTATCTATTTCAGTCCTGGTTTGTTTCTTTTAGATAGTATGCCCGGCTCGCACCTACTCCAAAACACCTAAGACGCTCAGAGGTATGGATAGTTACTTGAGAAACAAACCCTGGAACTGTAAATAATCTTAGACTTATATCGATTCGATCTAGACACCTGCTTGGACCTGCATGTTGGGAACATACAGCAGCTGCCATTCCTTAGTCCCAAAGACGCAGAGTGCGGGGGAAACTTGTCCAGATTAGTGGGGGGTTTTCGGCAGTGCAGTCAATTGTACAGTCACACTGGAGTATGTCCATGGCCACTTGGAAAGATCCCAGAGAACCCAGTGCTCTCTAGAGTCCTCAAAAGTAAAAGGATACCTTCCATCCCCTGTTAATCATTTAGTATATCACCATAGATGCGTCCAGACAATTGCCAATTGACACATCTTCGGCCTGGCTGCTCTCAGTGCAAAGTGGAACTTTTTTGCTGTGTGAAAAGACATGAGCTTTCTGGACCCTTCTACATTTTTACTGTGATAGACCCAAACGAAACGTGTTTTAAAAAACTCATGACCATGACAACTGAGAAAGGAAACGAAGTTGCATTGGTCCCGGTGTAACACCCCGTTCAGACCCGTACCTGGAAGTGTATTGTAACTGAATTCTATATAAGTCTGCAAGGCTTACGCATGCAGTACGTGAACATGCCCATATACATTTGCTACTTCCTGTGTAGAGTAGATTTTCCTTATCTAATCTATCTATCTATATATCTAGCTAGTTAGCTAGATAGTTAGTTAGCTATTAATCTATCTATCTATCATTTATGTGAGTTTTTTTTTAAATGATGATGTTTGTTGGTCTACTCAACTTCGCAAATGTACAATAGTATCAGACACAAAATGCATTCAGCCCACCATTCTCTTTCTACACAGAAAGCATCCCGGTTGTAAGTGTTCAATGTTGGCATGTGTTTAGGTAGAAGGATGTGTTCTTATCAGCGGTCCAGCGGTGTATATTCTCCTTCACACGAGAAGGAAGGCGTCTTTCAGTTAACTCAAACGACCAAACCTAATCTCTCCCCCAAACAGAGCATATAATGGGAGATAACAGGAAGGTTCCATAAGATACGCTTGAAGCAGTCATACGCGTCTAATATATGGTGTTAGACAAAATGTCATGTACGTCCTAGAACCTCCTTTTAATACGTTGGAGAAAGGGTGACGGTGACGAAAAACCTATTCAACTGATCGTTTTCGAACTCAATTTTACGGACGCATTCGAATTTCTAAAATAAAAATAAATTTAAAAAAAGCAATGCCTTGTTGATAAGTTCACATTTTGCTTTGCAGTTTTGCAATGACATTGTGTGACTAAAACCAAAGTTGTGTACATCAACTAATTGCACACTGTACACGTCTCACTATGTTTATGTAAGACCTTTACAGAAAAACCACAGTAAGGGCCGTTCTTTTATACACGTAGTTGGACAGAAAGGGAGAACCCTAGCTGATTTTAACAACCTATCTGTCTCCAAATGCTTCCTTTTCAGTCACCTTTTTATTTCAGGAACAGTTTTTATAAAAGAGACTATAATATGTATCCATTCACTTGTTCGTGTATTCATATTATTCATTCGTTCATACATCACCCTTCAATGCAAATATTACTGGTTTGTTCAATACTGAGAACTCTCTCTCAACCCCCCCCCCCCCCCCCCCCCCCCGATTGTTCGTTCACTCGTTCTGTCGGTAAATCTTTCACCTACACCAAAAATTGTGTGTCGATACGCCAACATGTAAAGCTCATAGGCTATACATTCTTGAGATGTTTGCCTGTGCCATTAAAATCTCTGTCCAGCTGAGCAAAAACTGTCGGGAGTCTGCGTCGGAAAACATAAACGTGATTACATCATTGTGCATTTATTGCAAAAACTGATTGCAACTGGTAAATGTGGACGGAAGAAATTTCTTGACATCCAAATGTTGAATACTTTAAATCCCCACCCCCCCCCCCCCCCCCCCCAAATCCTGGAGAGAAACAAAGGGGCCCTTGTTTGGATAAGAATGTTGAATTTGTGAATGAAAAGGGAAAGAGTCGGTGGCTTTCGAATAGTTAGCCTGAAGTTCGCGTTTGTCAGATTTTGACACAGTGACCTGATAAGTACGACGTACACAGGAAATCAGAAGAACAAACGGTCATTAGGCTTCTCTACCAGCACCGACATCGTATTCAACATTGCCATTGTCATTATCGTCATCTTCATTGTCGTCGTCAGTGATTATCACTTACTTCATCATCATCATCATCATCATCATCATCATCATCATCATCATCATCATCATCATCATCATCATCTTCATCATTATTATCATTATACGCAGCTTCTTCTTCTTCTTCTTCTGGTTGCTTTTATTTTTCTGATATTAGTATCCGTCAATTTTGTCTGTGGCGAGAGGGGGAAGGGGGGGGGGTAGGTTGAGTATGAAGGGGGAGGGGGTAAAACTACTGGAGAAAACCAGGATCCATTGAATGTGCTTTCCGCACTTCTCTTTCAAATTTTACTTGAGTGTCAGTGGAGAGGGAGGGGGTAAATAAAAAGGTGCAATATCACTCAACTGAAAATCGTTATGTTCTTTTGCAACGTCCTTAATCTCATTTGGTTTTTTGAATTAGCTGTTACTCCACTTTTGCGTTTTCGTGTGTGTTTTTTCCCCCATCTTCAGCGAACAGTTTGCTAGTTGCTGAAACAATGCCAGGGTTGATTATTTGTCTACCTGGAGCTCAATTAGTGACTTGACGTTTTGGTCGTCCACAGCTGTGTCTGCAACAGATTCTGACTGTGTTATGATTTTCACCTATTTCCCTGCTACGAGGGTGAAACTGGTTTAAAAAAAAGTACAAGCAGTTGTACCTCTGTTTTTGTGTGTAGACATGGGGGAGGGGGGGGGGATGAGGTGAGTTGTTGCGTGTCAATGGGTGCTTGCATGAAGTGTGTGTGTGTGTGTGTGTGTGTGTGTGTGTGTGTGTGTGTGTGTGTGTGTGTGTGTGTGTGTGTGTGTGTGTGTGTGTGTGTGTGTGTGATTTGACTAAATTCCTGCGGGTCCAAGTGTAAATGTCCGTGTGTTTGTCTGCCTGTCTGCCTGCCTGCCTGCATGTCTGCCTGCCTACATATTTCCTAATCTGTCTGTCTGTCTGCGTGCGTATGCGCGCACAAGTGCATCTGTTTGTGTGTCCGTGTACCTAGTCTACGTTTCTGTGCATATTTGTGACAGAGATACCCACTGTGCACGTGTTCATGCATGTTTCTATTACGTGCGCGTAACGAAGTAACAAGAATGCATTCCTGTTGAAACCATCACGTCACGTCATTCATTATTTATAGATCTATGTATGACCAAGCTAAACACGACTGTTGTGGGTGTGTGCGTTTCTTGTTTCAGAACCTCAACAATTCGACGAGGATAGTTACAGAACAGAGAGTTAAGCACCGCACCAGTAGCGCTGAGCCGTGTCACCGTTTGTTCGTTACCACTATACAGGCATGAGACCAAGGGTAGGGCGGGTGGTGTCGAGAGAGGCGAAGGGACGGGGAATGTTTACAGTGCCGTGTGCCGGGTTGTGAGCAGTGCCCGCCAATGTTTAGCTCGGGCACCGTCGCGGCAGACGCGTCTTAGTTCTATGCGGGAAAATGCAGCGCGCTATTCTGGTCATCTATACAACTGTCGTCCTCATCTCTAAGGCAGACTGATACCGAGAGGTGTAAGTTACACCCGCCTTCAGGCTCAGGCATTTTCAAACGCTCGACTAAAGACTATATAAGAGCTCCAATAAAGCGTGGCGCCTGTGCTAAGTCCGTGATCCCGTTTGCAAATGGGCCATGTGACTTCTTCCAGGGCTTTGTTTTGTTGGTTTAAACATTGTTTATTCATATTTTACATGTTCAAGAAATGTACATCGACATAAGGTGAAAACAACAACAAGCCTATGACTTATGGTGGTGTCTTCACACACATTTACAAGAAGAACATGGCAGACAGTCAAGCCCTTACACAGTAAGCAAGAACAGTCAGTAAATTTAACACAAAATATCATCCAAATTTAGAAGAAAAAACGAAAAAAGAAGGTGAGAGAAAAAAAGAAAAAAAGTAAACACACATGCATGCACACATCTAACCAGAAGTATGTGTAATCGGTGATCAATCAAATCAAGAACACATATTTGGGGACAAGTATTCAGACCAGGCGGGGGGGGGGGGGGGGGGAGGGGTGGAAGTAGAGAGAGAGAGACAAAATCTGTGTTTGTCTAATTATTTCCAAACCGGCCAGTACGAGGGTTTTTGGTGTAGAACGTTTGTTACGCGTGATTGTTCTGAAAAGTGACTATTACATGATTGTTCTGAAAGTCTACTATTTATTTCATCGTAATCATGTAAGCCCTCATACGTGATTGTTCTGAAAGCTTACTAGTTTACATGATTGTTCTGAAACTCTACTAAAGGTAAACTTGCTTCACCCGTGAAATGTTGTCAGATATGGAACAATGATAATGTATATCCCTACCCCTGGTGGTTGCTGTGTAATAAAAAAAAAGTGTCACTGAAAACAGATGTGCTAATAAATTTAGCTTTCATGTGTGTGTATGTGTGGTGTGTGTTTGCGTATGTACTCAGTGCACTGGCGTCGGAAACGGGGGGGGGGGGGGGGGCAGCCAGGCTGTTCCTGGGGCGGGGGTGGGGGACAAACATGTCTTCTCCCCCCCCCCCCCCCCTAACATTTAGGATGACAAAAATATTCAGAGAGAGAGAGAGAGAGAGATTGAGAGAGAGAGAGATATATTGAGAGAGAGAGAGAGAGAGAGAGAGAGTTGATAAAAAAAATACCCCCACCCCCCCCCCCCCACACACACACACACACACACACAAAAAGAAGTATATTGTCTCGCGTGCAAGAACTTTATAGCCCAGACTCCCCACCCATCTCGCAACCCCGGACATCTCCTCACGTCTCTCATCCCCTCTCCACTTGAATTTTTAGTTCATGAAAAAACAGTTTCATTTGTGAAAATTATTTGTTGTGCCTTTCGTCTTTAAAGGGGCAAAAAGTAGCTTCCATTTTCCCTCTTTGCCATGCCTTTCGATCCATTTTGGTGACCTAGTCACCTAAGCATGGCAAAGAGGAAAATTCAAAAGTTTCTATGTGTCCCTTTGAACCTTTAACTTGAATTTTGAGTTGGGAATACTCAAGAAGAATCATTACATTTTTGAAGATTATAAATAATTTTTGTCTTTGAACATTTAATTTCAATTTTGAGTTGAGAACAATAAAGAAGACATGTTCAATGTATGAAACGTATTACTTGTTGAGTTTGTATTCATTAGGCGGGGGTTCATTGTATTAAAAAAGTGTTCCATTTACATACAGACATACACACAGACAGACGGACAAAGTGAATCCAGTATACCCCCTCCAACTTCATTGGGCTGGGGTATAAATATCAATATCACTTAAGATTTAGTATCATTGTATCAAAATATTGTTCCATATACATACAGACATACACACAGACACGTTGGGCAGGGGTATACATATTGTTCCATATCTGACAACATTTCACGGGTGAAGCAAGTTTACCTTTAGTAGAGTTTCAGAACAATCATGTAAATTAGTAAGCTTTCAGAACAATCACGTATGAGGGCTTACATGATTACGATGAAATAAATAGTAGACTTTCAGAACAATCATGTAATAGTCACTTTTCAGAACAATCACGCGTAACAAACGTTTGTAATACAAAGGCAAATGTTGCGGTGGAAATACGTGATGTGCTTTTTTTTAAATGACGTCTAGCAAACCTTATTAAACAAGATACTAATAGGCATATATAAACACAGCAAGAATACAACATATCTTCACCCAAAATAGCTAGCCCTCCCATGCTGACAAACGCCTCCTGTGGGAACTGGAATGTAAACTCGCTCGATTCCAGCTGCAGGTTACAGAGTGCAGACACAACATTCCGTAGTATTGTGGCGAATCTATGACACTGGACGTGAGATATGTCCCTCGGATGTTGGCTTTGCCCCCTCCGTGATCCTGGTGCCACGTTTATGGTAGCAGTGAGGCGCAAGGTCTTTGACACGATATTTGATTATCTGGAACCGTGGGTGTGACACTATGCGTAGACGTGGGTAGACGTAGAAAGTCTTTGCAGAGTCTCTCCAGCTTTTCTTTCTGTATCTGAATCTCTGACTTTTTGTCTCCCTGTCTCTGTCTCTGTGTCTGTCTCTCTCTATCTCTCTCTTCCCCTCTGTCTGTCTGTCTGTCTGTCTGTCTGTCTGTCTCTATCTCTCTCTCACCACACAGACAGACAGACACACAGACACACAGACAGACACACACACACACACACATACACACACACACACACACACACACACACACACACACACACACACACACACACACACACACACACACACACACACACACACACACACACACACACTCACACATACAGAAAAACAACCTCTTTTCTTTGTTGACGGGAAGGTGGATGCTGAGTGTCTTATAATATTCAGTTTCATAAATGTGCGATTAGTTTAGCGAATCCCACTGAGTTTCTGAGATCGTTGCTGTTGCTGAAAGCTCTCACATCATGTGTTGAATGGTGGTGGGGGGAGGCTAAAATGGGATTTTTAACAAGATCACAACACTATTACAGCCCTGAAAATGATGCCCAGAATGCACCAGATTGCACAGATTTTAACCGTTTTTGGAAAAAAAATGTCGGGGGGGGCATGCCCCCGGATCCCCCTAGTTGGCTCGCCTGCTTCGCAGGCTCAGGCTTGTGGCTTCGCCACTGGCACTGCGCGCTTCTTTCAGGTAAAACCATTTTTGGCCTGTAGCACTTCTGTTTGTTTTTCAAGGCCATGAAACCATGCGATGGTGTACCTCAACTTGTATGGCAAAGTTGAAAATAAAGAACACATCACACATACATGTACTTTAATTTCAATCCACCCAATAGTTTTTGAGAAAATGGGTTTACAAGATTTAGCTCTGGAAATGTGAAATTGTGCAAGTATATATTCATGTGTGTGAGTGAGGGTGTGGGAGTTGAATGTGTATGAGTGGAGAGAGAGAGAGAGGAGAGAGAGAGAGAGAGAGAGAGAGAGAGAGAGAGAGAGAGAGAGAGAGAGAGAGAGAGGGGGAGAGAGAGAGAGAGAGAGAGAGAGAGAGACTGAGAGAGAGAGAGAAAACAATGAAAACAACATTCTTGTTACTGATTACAAATCACGATATGTATTTCTATGTGTGTATGAAAGAGAATTCAAAAAATAATAATAAAAAAGTGCAACAGTTCTCACTTTGTGTTGAATAAACAATAGATCCAGAGGAGCGAATTACTGTGTGGTTGTGTTTACTTTGACACGTGCTTTCTGTACATTCAACTTTTACCGTGACCGTGATTTGCCACTGGTGTTCGTGATCGTGAAAACAAAAATCAAGGTAACTGTGATCGTGAAAGCTAAAATTTCCCTTCCCGTGATCGTGATGATACCCCCCCCCCCCCCCCCCCCCCCTTCGAAACTAACGCGATAGTCGGACAGAGTTGCGCCCCTGGAACGGCAGGTAGAACCGCATGACAATCCGCCCTTCACTGAACTGCTTTACCCGCGTAGTTTGAATAGCAGACACAGTAACGTTTCCCTCCACCACTAATCTTCTTCTCTCGTTAAGCCATTTTGGACGTAAACAAAACAACCGGAACTACCCGCCAACTACAGCGCCGCGGGCTATGTCAGGGACGGACAACTCTTATCACTTTCGTTTTGAGACAATGCTATACCACCCACACGGCTTGCACTACTATCATCAAAACCACCCATCCAACAACTCATACAGCAGTGGTCTTCTGGAGTGAAGTCCTTTGCGGAGCTCGGACTCCCAAACTTAAATTAAACGCGACTTTCAAACTCAGAGTTTTCACGATGAGTTGAGTTTTTGTTGCAGAAATACAAGTATCTATTTATAAGGTCTCGGATAGCAATATCTGCTGAAGAGACGATAAAAAACACAATAACCAACCTATTCATAAAGAGAAAAACAACAACTGTGAAGGCTAACTACAGCTTGTGAAATTGCCAACGGAAAAGTACAGGGTGTATAATTATGCGCCCCGTGCGTTTCAGTGGACAGTATGACGCTGGCAGCTGTATGTGTGCAAGAAATATAATTAAAGCGCGATCTTCTCAAACACGCACTCAGATTGCAACTTAAAGTACCTGCTGACAACAGTGGGTCTTTAAGTTTGACGTTGAGACTGCTTTGTACAGTCTGAACAAATGCAGGTGCGCGTGGTTTGGTGCGTGTCCGAGTGGAAGCCTTCCCTTAAAGGCACAGTACGCCTCCCGTAAACCATCACAGATACTGTCAGGCTTTTACACACAGTACAAACACCCTTTCGTTTAAACACTCACCGCTTGAGAACATCCTAGGTGCCCTCCGTAAAGAGCGAGCAATTTTCAAACAATTTATTTTTGCGTGGTTTATCTTACCCCTGAGCCATCGTGAACCCGTATGATCCAGTTTCCTTTTTTTCACAATGTAAACACTTAACGTCAGTTGTGATTTCAATGCGACTCGCTGTAAGCTTATCTGCAATAGCACGTTATTATGTACCTCTGATTCTAAACGCAATAAACGGCTGCGATTCACACGAACTCTAGCGATGGGTTTTGACTGTTCAGAAGAACTGGCGATAGGCATAACCGTCGTCTGCTATGAGAACCAAGACCTTGCGTGACCCTGCTTCCGGGCTTTTCTTTTTTCAAACTTTAAAAACTTCGAATTGTTCTGATCTTGTCTTGATGAAAAAAGAATTCTTTTATGATTTAAGAATGTTTGTGTAACAAGCTCTCAATTTATTATTTAGATTTTAAAAGTTAGGTCTAGCGCCAAAACGCACCGTCCGATTGTCTGATCAGACAATCCGCAATATTAATTCTTTGAAAATTGCTCGCTCTTTACGTAGGGCACCTAGGATGTTCTAAGGCGGTGAGTGTTTAAACGAAAGGGTGTTTGTACTGTGTGCAAAAGCCTGACAGTATCTGATGGTTTACGGGAGGCGCACTGTGCCTTTAAGTACCTGTAAAGGGATGTGCGGATAAGGTGCGGTTTACATGATGGTTTACACAAGAGGGGAGGTGCCTTTGAAATTGGCAATTTCAAAGGCTTGCTCTGAACAAAAGAGACTGAAGGAGTATCGCTTATGCGAAGTCCTTATACTTTACGGACTCCTTTCCTCGCCAGTTGACAGCAACGTGCAAAATGTGCCTGACAGCGTCGTTTGGATTTCAACGCAAAGGATTTTAGTCAACAAGCAAAATGTGCACAGTGGAACCCTTCTTTTGTAACAGCCAAACATCGAACGCAGAAGAAGAAGAAGTAACAGCCAAAAATCTGAGAAAATCGATTCTTTAACGTGAGGGATTCTTAACAAGATGTTCAATTCTTTTCTTCTCTTCTTCTCGTTCGCTCCTTCCAGACATCCACTGAAGTTCAATTAACTGACGCTGTGAAGTGAACATTAAGACATTAAAAAGAGGTTACCCCTTAATTATGTGTGTGTATGGGTGGGGTTGGGGGCTGGGGCGGGGGGGGGGGGGGGTGTTGAAATTCGGGTTCCACTGTATTTGTTTAAACTAGGAGTGGGTGCGTTTTGCGGACAGAATTTTCTCCACAATAAAAGCTTTCTGCCCTTTTCATTGCTTTTTACATTTAGTCAAGTTTTGACTAAATGTTTTAACATAGAGGGGGAATCGAGACGAGGGTCGTGGTGTGTGTGTGCGTCTGTGTCTGTGTGTCTGTGCGTGTGTGTCTGTGCGTGTGTGTGTGTGTGTGTGTGTGTGTGTGTGTGTGTGTGTGTGTCTGTCTGTCTGTCTGTCTGTGCGTGTGTGTGTGTAGAGCGATTCAGACCAAACTACTGGACCCATCTTTATGAAATTTTACATGAGAGTTCCTGGGAATGATATCCCCGGACGTTTTTTTTCTTTTTTTCGATAAATACCTTTGATGACGTCATATCCGGCTTTTTGTAAAAGTTGAGGCGGCACTGTCACACCCTCATTTTTCAATCAAATTGATTGAAATTTTGGCCAAGCAATCTTCGACGAAGGCCGGGCTTCGGTATTGCATTTCAGCTTGGTGGCTTATAAATTAAATAATGACTTTGGTCATTAGAAATCTGAAAATTGTAAAAAAAAAAAACAATTTTTATAAAACGATCCAAATTTACGTTCATCTTATTCTTCATCATTTTCTGATTCCAAAAAAACATACAAATATGTTATATTTGGATTAAAAACAAGCTCTGAAATTTAAAAATATAAAAATTATGATCAAATTTAAATTTTCGAAATCAATTTAAAAACACTTTCATCTTATTCCTTGTCGGTTCCTGATTCCAAAAACATATAGATATGATATGTTTGGATTAAAAACACGCTCAGAAAGTTAAAACGAAGAGAAGTACAGAAAAGCGTGCTATCCTTCTCAGCGCAAATATACTACCCCGCTCTTCTTGTCAATTTCACTGCCTTTGCCACGAGCGGTGGATTGACGATGCTGCGAGTATACGGTCTTGCTGAAAAATTGCATTGCGTTCAATTTCATTCTGTGAGTTCGACAGCTTGACTAAATGTTGTATTTTCGCCTTACGCGACTTGTTTTTCTCGAGATGGAGTAGATCACAGGAATGTAAGCTGTTCTCTTCAACGTTTCAAACAGACCGGCGTATGAATACCAAAACAAAGACAACAGAGAGAAAATGCACAATGCCAAAGCAGGCCGCAGTAAAAAATGGGAGTCGCACTTTGGCCAGCCAAGAACTTTGGAGGACCAAAAGAACACTTGCTCATCCGAGAATTTGAAATGTAATAAATGCTCTTGGCGAGTTTACTTAGGTGCGGAGACGAGGCGACAAGATCGCTTTGATCGCTCAACCTTGTGAAGGTTTATACCCGGAAGAGTTTATTTGTTGGCTAGCTCGCCTAAAGCTTTAAGTTCTCAAGTCTTGCAGTTAGTAATGCCACGATATGTTAAACAAAAAGATCAAAAAGCACTGTAGGCTTATTCAAGTTAAAATGACGAACATGGAACAAATAACGGCGACGTTTCAACCTCTTGGGTCTTCTTCAGGCACGAAATCTTTCTTCTTCTTTTTGTGTGTGTACTAATCTTTTCGTGCCTGAAGAAGACCCAAGAGGTTAAAACGTCGCCGTTATTTGTTCCGTGTTCGTCATTTTAACGTGAGTACAGTGCTTTTTTGTCTTTTTGTTGTTCGCTCTCACGTGCAGTCGCCATTGTTTATTTGCTTTCCACATTATGTTATACATATTAATTATGCTCTTTTTACTGACCCACAACGAATACTACCCAGAGCAACGTTTTTAGACTAGATTCCAAATAGATACATTGTAAGTGTTTACTATAAAATTTAGTCTTAAACGTGTCGATGTATGCACGTGTCATCCTGACTCCTGTGTCTCTGTCTCTATTCCTCTCTGTCTCTGACTGTCTCTAACTATGTTTCTCTCTCTCTCTCTCTCTCTCTCTCTCTCTCTCTCTCAAACTCGCTCACCCAGGCACTTTAATATTATAACGCTAACCCTGCTTAAAAAGATATAATACTAGAAACTTTACATGTTTTCAGAACCGTGGCACATGCGGTATCCTTCAGGATTGTGCGTTTATGAAAGTACAAAATCCTTCGCCTGAACGAGTACAACATTGATTAAATGCTGCTTACCTGTGCTGACTCCTTTGTTTTGACTAGACGGCAGCAAGTCCATAAGGCTTTTCCACACCAGTGATGTGTCTGTTTCTCAGAATACTGTGATGCAGTACTTGCAGAAGATGTATGGTCCGCTTGATTCACGAGTATTTGACTACGAATACATAAGTTATACGTAAAAAATAAAAATGAAAAATAAACAGGCCTCACAGGCCTTGCCTAGTCTGGCTTCATCACATGCACTTGCAAAAACATCATGCAACCATTCTGGGCACTGAGCTAAAATTATGCCGGAATTGACATTGCGATAACACGCATAAAGTGGTTTCCTTTCCTCCTCCTCCTCCATCTTCATGAAACTTTTCACGAGAGTTCCTGAGAATGATATCCCCAGACGGTTTTTTTTTTCATTTTTCGATGAAATGTCTTTGATGACGTCATATCCGGCTTTTTGTAAAAGTTGAGGCGGCACTGTCACACCCTCATTTTTCAATGCAATTGATTGAAATTTTGGCCAAGCTATCTTCAACAAAGGCCGGACAATGGTATTACATTTCAGCTTGGCCGCTTAAAAATTAACTGATAGATGAGTTTGGTCATTAAAAATCTGAAAATCGCAATTAACATTATTTTTTGATAAAACAATCCAAAAACAATTTTATCTTATTCTTCATCATTTTCTGATTCCAAAAACATATAAATATGTTATGTTCGGATTAAAAACAAGCTCTGAAAATTAAAAATATGAAAATTATGATTAAAATTAAATTTCCGAAATCAATTTGAAAACAATTTTATCTTATTCCTTGTCGGTTCCTGATTCCAAAAACATATAGATATGATATGTTTGGATCAAAGAAAAAGCTCAGAAAGTTAAAAAGAATAGAGATACAGAAAAGCGTGCTATCCTGCTCAGCATAACCACTACCGCGCTTTTCTGGCTTGTCAATTTCACTGCCATTGCCACGAGCGGTGGACTGACGATGAGGTTGACAGCTTGACTAAATGTTGTATTTTCGCCTAACGCGACTTGTTTGTTCTTCTTTTTCTCCTTCTTTTTGTTTTTGTCCTTCGCAGATTTAACGCAGTCATTGTTTGTTTGGACTAGGTTGGCTAGGCCAGATCGAGTCTGCGGGAGCAAGGATTCATACTTGTTTACAAAAACTGCGTTTGAAAAATGGCTTGCGTAAAGATCACGGTTGGGTGAGTAATTGTTTTACAACGCTGCGTGCAAGTATCAGTTCTTTTCGTGGTTTCTGTCAAAAGAGAAATCAGCCTGCAGAAAGAGTGAAACTTAACGCACGTGACGGTGTGGAAAATATATTAGATGAATCGGAAAGGCGGGACCATGTTTTGATGCATGTGCATGTTTTGTCTAAACTCTGCTGTCGGATGATTTATCATCCATTGTGGCTCAATTCCAAGTTGAAGAAACTCGTGTTCATGCTTGTAAAAAGAGCAAAAACATGCATACAAACACATACACGCCCGCACCACACGCGCTTTAAGACGAAATTATACATACATACATGCATGCAGGTAGACGCAAACAAGAAGTCTTACGCATGCAGGCAGGTACTTGTCTTTTTTGGGAAACACAGGCGAGCGCACATGTGCACATTAGCGCGCACACACACACACACACACACACACACACACACACACACACACACACAGATTAAAGCCACAGTAAGCCTCCCGTAAACCATCACAGATACTGTCAGGCTTTTACACACAGTACAAACACCCTTTCATTTACACACTAACCGCTTTTGAACATCCTAGGTGCCCTCCGTAAAATCGAGCGAGCAATTTTCAAAGAATTTATTTGTGCGTGGTTTATCTTACCCTTGAGCCATCGCGAACCCGTGTGATCCCGTGTGATCCCGTTTCCTTTTTTCACAATGTAGTCGTCAGTTTGTGATTTCAATGGGACTCGCTGTAAGCTCATCTGCAATAGCACGTTATTGTGTACCTCTGAATCTAAACGGAACAAACGGCTGCGATTCACACGAAATAGAGCGATGACAATTGACTGTTCAGAGGCACGGGCGCTGGGCAGAACCGTCGTCTGCTACGAGAAAGACGGTTTGCGTGACACGTTTCCGGGCTTTTCTTTTTTCAAACTTTCAAAACTTTGAATTGTACTGATCTTGTCTTGATGTAAAAAGAATTTTCTTATTCTAAAAGTTAGTTCTAGCGCCAAAACGAGGCACCTGATTTGCTGATCAGAGGGTCCACGAAAATAAGTTCTTTGAAAATTGTACGTAGGGCACCTAGGATGTTCTCAAGCGGTGAGTGTTTAAACTGTGTGTAAAAGCCTGACAGTATCTGTGATGGTTTACGGGAGGCGCACTGTGCCTTTAAGGTTAAGCGATTTATACTGCACTTTAAAGATATAAGGTGTGATTGTTAGTGTCTCGTCAACTGCAATCAACGTTCCACGCAATATTATTAATAATCATTAAGACAAAGGTTTTAAAAGGGTACTAAGAGCACCCAAAAAAGCAAAATGATCCATCAACAAATTTGTGCACGCTGTTTCCGTTTCTGTGATGACCACTTCTCTTTCTTTGAGGGAGGGCTGGGGGTAGAGGGCATGGAGGGGGTTCCGACCAGGTAAATTAGGTGTTTTGATGACAGACTGTGTTTGCACTCAACAGGTGTGATCAGCTGCAAAACAAGGTGAGAGCTTCGGATGAAGGATAACATAATTTGAATAGTGTCTCTATGTTGGTCTGTCTGTCTGTGTCTAATGTGTGTGTGTGTGTCTGTGTGTGTGTGTGTACATGTGCCTCTCTCTTGATGTATCTGTCTGTTCGTCTGTTTGTGAGTGTATATACATGTGTGTGTGTGTGTGTTTGTGTGTGTGTTTGTGTGTGTGGGTGTATGTGTGTGTGTGTGGCTGTGTGTGTGTGTGCCGGTGTGCCGGTGTGTGTGTGTGTGTGGTTGTTAGTGTGTGTGTGGATATATCACATTTGTAAATATGTTGAATAATTCATTTTTCACTGACATTTTTCGATTTTAATTTTGTATCGTTTTTTGGTGTATTTTATACTAAGATAAATACTAGGAATTCGCCAAATCAGTACATAGTAACCCGCTAGTCCTTGGAGTTGAGTCCAAGGGAATAGATCGTTCTCAGCTTCGTCGTCCAGAAGAATTCCCGCTTTCTACGTCGTGGTGCACCGTGAGGATGAGACATGATCTGCTCGATCACCATGCATCTGAGATCGTCCATCCCTTGACCCGGCTGATTGAAGTGCTGTGTTGCAGTCATGTGTACCAGCGTTTTGTCGAATGTCAGCAAGGTGTTTGTAAATTCGCTGCTTCAGGGGTGTTTTCGTTTGCCAGACTTCCTGCGTGTTGGCACATTTTTCACACCAGAGAATGCAAATAATTTTGCTGCTCTGACATGAAAAAGTGTGTCTGAGCTAGAAGGACTCCCCCGTCCATTGCCTAGCTCCTGTGTCGTATGTTTGGGTTTTTTTTTTTTTTTTTTTATCTATAGATTCATGATAGGCATATATTAGTTCTACCCATTCCCCCTCCCCCCTCCACACACACACCCATCCCTCTCGCCAATCCCTACTCCCTTAAAAACAATGCTGATCTGACAACTAAAATGTAAAGTAATGAAGACATTTTTTTTTAACTGAATACATTAACGCACAGCGTGTTGTCCCGACAAAAGATCTATGTCCATTTTAAATACACCAGCAGCGAATATATCCTTCATAATGTTTCAACTCAGACATGCATTACAAAAAGTCCGAGTTCGATGTAGAATCATCACCAACACTGAGCACAGATAACGCACAGCGTGTTCTGGATTGCTGTTAAGAACGTGGCAAAAACAACAACAAAGTATCACTCACATGTCAATGTGCAAACAGCGAATCATGCTGCAAATCATAGAGCACAGAAGAGTAACAGCGCGTGGAAAAACTTTCGTCAAAAATAAATGTTATGTGCATCAGCCATCGGGCTAGGTGCTCTGCTTTGTTCTCCATTATATACGCACAGAGAGAAAGAGAGAATGAACGCACGAAGTTTATTTTACAAGGATAAAGTTTTACGGCACATTGCCTTGTCTAACAACCTGTCCCTAAACAAATACTTAACATGTAATACAGGGGCGGATTGGGGGGGGGGGGGTTACAGGGGTTCCGGACCCCCCCGTCGGCTGTCCAATAAAAAGGATTTAATACTAACTTTAAAAGAAATAATGAGTGGCTGCGCTGACACCAGTCGATCATGTTTAAAATCAAGGATAAGCCATAAATTGTTCATAAAATAGCTAAAACTCTACAGCTTCAGGGGGGCTTCGTCCCCCAGACCCCCAAACGGGGCCTTGCCCCTGTAGCCAGGGGGTCTACCCCTGGATCCCAGGTTGTAACCACCCCCCCCCCCCCCTCCTGGCTTAACTGCTCCGCCCCTGTAATATTCAGAATTTTGAAATTTAGACAAGTTTTAACCAAGAAATTAGTTAATTAAAACAAGCGAAATTTGAAAAAGCCTAAAGGGAGGTAATACTCTGTACCAGCTTGTAGATCCAGTAAAGGATACACGAACGAGGAGATCTAATTTTTAAGAAGTGAAACAGGAAAAGTGGTCAACTTTTCGCTGCTGTTCAACACAGGGCTAGCCTATGGTAGAGAAGAAGTCTTCTGCCAGACTTTTTCAATTGGATCGCTTTCACGGAGACCAATTAACAAAATATTAGAAGTTGTGAAAGAAACAATTGAAAGTCAGCAGAGACTTTCTTCTGAGATTTGTTAAAATCTCTTTGCAGGGCAAAATAGAGAGAGAGAGACAAAAATGTCTCTTCACATGACGGGCGCAGTGGCGTGGTGGTATAACGTCGGCCTCCTGATCGGGAGGTCGTGAGTTCGAATCCCGGTCGCTGCCGCCTGGTGGGTTAAGAGTGGAGATTTTTCTGATCTCCCAGGTCAACGTATGTGCAGACCTGCTAGTGACTTAACCCCCTTCGTGTGTACACGCAAGCACAAGACCAAGTGCGCACGGAAAAGATCCTGTAATCCATGTCGGAGTTCGGTGGGTTATGGAAACACGAAAATACCCAGCATGCCTACTCAACAAAAGCGGAGTGAAGCTGACTATGCTCTCAGAGTATAATTTGGGGAACCCAAATGGGCAAACGAGCTCACACGTAACCAGAAAATTCTGGAACGCTGAAGAAGAAGTCTCTTCACAAACAGCCCTATTGGGGAAATCAGAACCTCCTCGCACGGAACAAAGATTTCAAAGAGAAGCTAACACCCCAAGGGGAGAGCATATCAACAGAGAAATCTAGTTATTATCGCTGTGAGTGACGCGCCAGTTCAGTCTAGCTGCTGCGCTGGACTGGGGTTTGATGTTGGAAGACCTGTTTTTCGTAATTTTTGTTTCGCGTTCACATTTCCCTACCATCAAAGTGCGTTGTTGCTTTTGTACCGAAATTGATCCCCAATTGTAATATTCATTTGTGTTCAAGTTTGCAAAATGCTGAATTTTTGCAACCATACTGTAAAAAGTTATTATAGTTTAATAAAACTGTTCTCAAAAGTTCCAGTTCGTCCAACAAACTCATCAAAACGCCTTTTACGGCTTCTAACAAGGCTGACATCAGTCTTCTTCAAAATGGCAAAACTACATTGCTAGGCACAACAGCTGAACCAAATAATTTGTATTGGTAGAAAATGAGTTGTAATCTTCCAATCGCCTTGAGTCGCCTTGTGTGGTGAGATACGTGCGCGATATAAATCCTCGTAAATAAAAATAAATAAATTAATTTTTTTGTATTTTAGTGTCTGAAAGTTTGCTTTTGCAAATTTAATTTGGGGGGTGTGTCCTAGGTCTCCGGTACTTTGCATAAACACTAATTTATGAAAAATGAAACTTTATTTCATACGGTAGCGTAATGAATTACCTTTCTGGCAATATACTTGGTTTTAATATAATTAGCCGCACCACACAGATCTACAGCCAAATGTATCTGTGTACTTTTTTATGACGGGTAGTGTAGATCAAGAGATTGACCGATCAACCAACCCTTACACACACACAAGCACACAGAAGAATTTCGAAAAATATAAACATTCTACACTTCAAAAGTTGAACATAAAAGTACCGCAAAAATGTTCAAGAAACTTTATCAGCTTCTACCTTCTAAACAATTCCAACAAGTCAACATGAACCTTGTTTCCCGTTCCATTGGAATGAAATCTGCACACACAATACACACATTTCACACAGCTACAACATAAACAAAAATCAAATTCTTTCTAACTTTTTCATCTTGTGTCATCTTTCTTTCTTTCTTTATTTGGTGTTTAACGTCGTTTTCAACCATTCAAGGTTATATCGCGACGGGGAAAGGGGGGAGATGGGATAGAGCCACTTGTTAATTGTTTCTTGTTCACAAAAGCACTAATCAAAAAATTGCTCCAGTGGCTTGCAACATAGTACAATATATGTATGGCCTTACTGGGAGAATGCAAGTTTCCAGTACAAAGGACTTAACATTTCTTACATACTGCTTGACTAAAATCTTTACAAACATTGACTATATTCTATACAAGAAACACTTAACAAGGGTAAAAGGAGAAACAGAATCCGTTAGTCGCCTCTTACGACATGCTGGGGAGCATCGGGTAAATTCTTCCCCCTAACCCGCGGGGGTTTGTTTGTTTGTTTATTTGTTGCTTAACGTCCAGACGACTACGCAGAGCCATATCAGGACGAGGAAGGGGGGGATGAAGGGGGCCACTTGTCAAGCGATTCCTGTTTACAAATGCACTAACCCATTACTTGTGTCCCAGCAGGCTTTAGTAAAACTAAATTAATACCTACTGGAAGATTACCAGTTTCCAGTATGTTAAAATAGGCTTAACCTATCTACTGCTGGACTTACATCAGAACACTAACAGATTAAACTATACATGAATCGCGAGACAAGCGGCAAGAGAAGAGATTTTTGGAAAAAATACAGGTGAATGAGCAAGAAGGCAGAAAAAAGAAAAGAATTCATGAAGAAAAAGAGAGCATGACAGGAAAGAGGAACCAAAAATCTACCTAACAGCAAACTAGAAAGCTCCTGCGGTTCCAAAAACAGGAGGGGCCTTTAATTTCATAACCGCAGTGCCCCACTGCGGGAAACCCGCGGGGGGAAATTCCAGATATAAACCACATTTATGAAAGTACACTGTATGGGACAAACACTACCACAATCGCTTGGTATTAAAGTTAAGCTTCCATGTACAGACCCACCTGTGTGCAGACACACCTTGTTTAGAATAGAACCTTCTTAGGCTTCAACAAAGTATTATTCACATGCAGATAACTAGCTTAAAATCTACTAACATGATCTAAATTCTGTCACATGTTGTATGTGTCAAGAACTTGGAACAACATGTAGTTCCAAAAATATTGCACTTGCTTTCAAAACAGTACAAACTGAAACTTGATGTAGAAAAATGACAACACATGAAGAATGTCTTAAAAACTTAAGTCACAACAATTACAATAATGTTCATTTGCCATCAGTAAAATGCTTAGAAATAAGCACACAATTCCCAGAGCGTCAACAACAACGATCCCAGTTTTACAACATTTTGAGGATAGCTCCTCTTGAAATTGTGAACATGGGGTTGTGAATTATATGACCCCTAAGAAAAACTACATGTGATGGATGCATAGTTGTGTTTATGAATGAAAAGGGAAAAAAGGATAGGATAATTTAAGCACAGTTTCAAGACTGTCTGAAAATATGACCTTAGGTTGTTTTGCTTTTATGAGCTTTCAATTTGCTAATTATGCTCGCCACACAGTACAGCAGTAAGTTGAATTTAATGGTAACCACAAGACAAAATGATAAAACGCCCGATCAATTTTAAACAGCAGCATTATTTTCGTTTCAAAACCTGGAACTTGGTGTGGTTACAAAAACATTTCTTAACTACGAAAAAAGAGGATCTCTGCCATCAAGTAAAAAGAGGATCTCTTTTGCAAAACAAAAGTGTTTTACAGAGATGGTGGCACTCATACTTAAAATTCTACAGTACTTTGTGATTGTAACTCAATTGCACCAAGCATATCTGGTTTTCTCAATTATTTTTGGTATGTAAAAAACACATCTCAGACTTCAAATCATCATCTTTGTCATGTTATTTTGACTTGATATCGGCTTTACAAAAAATTGTACACAAGGGTTACAACTGTGCTGTTGAATAACTAGTTGTCTGATAATGAATTATGCCCCTTTGCTAATCAAATGCTGAAGAAGTTGACTTATTGCTGAAGAAGTTGACTTACTACTTCACTTTTTGAACATCAGTAAGGACAATGAAATGAAGGAATGTACAAATATTCATGATGGTTGAGCTCAATGCATATTTTCTAACAAATGAGCATGTCAGTAATTCTCTAATGAATAGAGACATGAGTAATTCAACATATCAGTACTTACTTAACGTAACTGCGACAAGAAAGGAAGTAGAAAAAGATAACCCCAATGAAGTCACAGAAAATGATTACAGACATCAGACATTAGCAAAACTGAAATACAAAAATTACCATTTGTTTAAAAAAATGGCACATGCAAAAATGTTTGCCTGGGCTGATGTCACGGTTTTAATTTGAACACTAATATTCAAGTTCAGTATGGCTCCCAGCTGTACCGGATTTGTTCTCAAGTGATTCAAAGAATTTCAGCAGTCTACTTTAATCTAAGAAAAGTACAGAAATTCAAGCACAGGAAGATAAACATGCACACAACAAGTTCAGGCTAGTTTCAGAATGTACATGTATCCCACTACATGTACTTTGGTGCGCTAGCATTAAAAATTCTTTGACGAACAAAGCACTATAAACATATACTGCATGTAATATTTTAAAAATACAACTACTGAATTCCAATTCAGATGTATCATGTAGTTGAAATAGGAATATAGATTCTTGGAAAATCTAGAGAAGCAAATTCTACACAGTGACAGAGAAATCTACTGTGAAGGTAATGCCCAGCAAATTAGTATGCCGTCCTTTACAGATGTGGCAAAAAATGTACAGGGTAAACCGGAAGTGTTTCCCATATCCAAAACAAGAAATAAATGTGTAATTGTGTGATTCCATTAATCCCTATTCTATCAGTTATCTTCCAATAGATTTATATTTAGTAAATTTGGTGTTTGACAGCCAGGGTACCACTTTCCTGTGTAAGCTGATAACTGCTTTCATCGCAGAGCTAAGCTCTAAAGTTTCAAGGCTAAATCTGAATTGAGAATACATGTACTTCCTATATTTACTTTCTAACATATATACATTTACTTCCTATATTTACTTTCTAACATATATCTACAAACTGCGACATTGTCTGATGCACATTTCTCAACCTGACAGCCTTATTTGGATTTGTTGGCGTATAATACTAATGACTAAATGACTTGCACAGACACAGTTACTATGCTGTTAGCATGGTTTTCTTCACCACAGCAACAAGTCCAGTTTGCAAGTGTCCCCAGAATTCTCAATAAATTAGTCGTCAGAAAGTACTGATGCCAGTCCTAATTATGAACTAATCAATAGTCTAAGGCTCCCTCATCCTCCAAGATGGTAAGGAACTTGGATGCTCGCTCCCCAGACTCCAGCTGACGATGAAAAGAAAAAGAAATAAGGATGAGTACATATCAATACTGTTAGACAAACCTTATGGCCAGTTACAGACTATGTTCTTGAGCATTGACCACACATTTGGGACTGAAGTTGCATGACTGCATGAGCAGGCCACATTAAAATAGAAATCGGGTGCTGTTTGTACAGGTGTTTGAGAATATTGACTTATGAACTGACGAATAAATATGAAAACAAAAAGTAACCTTAAAGGTTTTTTTACTGTTTTGCTACGGTTTTTTGTAATTCCATCCCTTTTTAATTGTTACAGATACTAACATGACTAGAACTCTTAGAGAAAGAAACTGTGATAAACAGTTAAACAAAGAAATAAAGAAACAGACAAACAAACAAATAAGCAAACAGACAATAATCTCACCTTGAAGACTATTAAATCTGTTTTCGTCATTCAATAATGTTTTACTTTTTGTAGATACATAAAGGGAGCACTCTTTGAGCATGCATGTTCAAAAATCTACCAACAAACTTGTACATATCCATACATAGTTTCTGATGGTGAATCAATAAATCACATGCAGTTATGTCTTTGGATGTACTTACCTGTCTTGCCATTTCTATGAGCACCAGCAGCTTTTTGATCCCAATGAACAACCTGCAAGGCAAGAAGACACAAACATTTTTATCCATTTTCTGATGTTTTATAACATTGAAATTCAACCACTGCATGCATGTGTTCTGCGCGAACTTAGAATCCGGTTTCATTCTAGAATGGACCGGGTCCACGTTGGAATTCTAACCCTGCGCAAGTACAGGGGTGCCATTCTAGAATGAAACCCTTGTTGCTGGTCCATTCTAGAATCGGCCGTGCGCAAGGTTGGAATTTGGGTCCAAGTTGGAATAGTCATTTCAGTTAGACTATCACACAGCCAAAGCCACAAATGTGGATTTTCTGTTTGTTTTTGTTTTTTGTGTGTTTGGTTGGGGTTTTTTTTCGGGTTTTTTACACTTTACTCAAAGACATCGTGAATTGGGATTGTGATGTTCTGAAAGTGATTACGATTTTGAGAGACACTCAGCACTGATCGCTACGAACGGAAATTTCCGGACTGACAGTGTTTTGCCGATCTCGCTTGTAACTTTTAATCTTATTCATATACATGAAGTTGGTCTTCTGAATTGTGAAGATATAATGTCAACTTTTTTTTAAACCTGTGACAACAGCTCTATAACTCACTCTGTCCTTCTGTTGGTCTGTCTGTCGGTTAGTCGGTCTGACCGTCTGTCTGTCTGTCTGTCAAAAAAATTGTCAAAAAACCGGACATTTCCGAGAGGGAGACAGCGCTGACATTGCAAGCGGCCGCAACCGGCTCTCATCACAAAAACAACTGCCCTGCAAACATTACCGCCCTGGTAGTCCCCCTTGCTATGGTCTGCCTTTGTTTATTGCGTACTCAGGAGTGTCAACTTTCTTGACATGACATGACATCGCAAGATCGCCAAAGGATTTTTTTCAGGGGTAGACAAATCAGCTCCATTTTATCAAAGGGAAGGTGCAGGTGGAGATAATTCAAGGGAAGACAACTCTGTCTTACCTACAAACATTACGGCCCCCTTTATTCAAGGGTTTCATTCTAGAATGGCACCCCTGTACTTGCGCAGGGTTAGAATTCCAACCTGGACCCGGTCCATTCTAGAATGAAACCGGATTCTAAGTTCGCGCAGAACACATGCACCCTAAAATTCATGTGTACATGATACAATATTTAGCTAACATTTTTTTCTATCCGTATCATGCCACTGCACAGATCTAAACTAGCAAAAACATCTTTGAACAAAAACATATGTAAAAAGACAGCTTTCCACTAGCCAGAGAAACTTTCAAAAACCATCACATCTTTGGAAGGGAAACAACTCTGTATTAATTAAAATGCTCCGTTTTATGACCAACTTCCTTTAAAGCACTACTTTTTCAGATTTTCTGTAAATAACATGCCACATGGGTAAGTTTACCTCCAATTTAAGAGTCCCTCCCTTTTCACTTTCAGACCTTGGTCAATTTGGTGCTTGACAATGGGTACAAGAGTTTATAAGAGTTTTGGCAGTGATAGGAAGGAGGGAAGGGGAGAGAATAGGGGGGGGGGGGGGGGGGCAGGGGTGGTAGTCACTGTACTCACTTTTTGCCATCTGTCTTCTTCTGGATGTAGTCCAGCTCCTGCTTGCCGAAGACCTCAGCGTTTTCCAGGACAGCCATCAGCCCTTTACTGCCGGAGATGTTGGACACGTGCACAATGGTGGAGAATACGTTGAGCATTTCAAAGTCCCGCAGCACATCCTTTCGACTCGTCGTGCCGATCACCAATAGCTTTCTACCCTGTGAACGTGACAAAAAAAGAATACGTTAAGCATTTCAAAGTCCCGCAGCACATCCTTTCGACTCGTCGTGCCGATCTCCAGTAGCTTTCTACCCTGTGAACGTGACAAGAAAGAATACGTTGAGCATTTCAAAGTCCCGCAGCACATCCTTTCGACTCGTCGTGCCGATCACCAGTAGCTTTCTACCCTGTGAACGTGACAAAGAAATAACTGTGCTCAACCTTTCAGAGTTTCTCAGAGCACTAGCACGATTACTGGCCCCTCTCACTTGTTTGTACGTAACATGCACTGTAGAAGGTTTGAAAAATAGGAGGTGAAAGGGGAGGGGGGGGGGGGGGGGGGGGGGGGAAAGTAGAGGAGAAAGATTAAGTTCACACACTGAAAATTTTGAGGTTCAAAAGTACATCAACAAACCAAGCATAACTCTTGACAGAAAAAAAAGTTGAACAGTAAACAAACAAACTTAACACTTTCAGGGATGTTGCCACAAATTCATACCTATAGGACAAATGTCCTGAGCTCTTCGGCATCAATAGGACATTTGACTGCTTTAAGACATTTTAATAGGACATTATAATTTTGTGCAAAACACAAAATTATGATCACACACACATATCAATATATGCACCAACATTGTGTGCGTATATTGTTTTATTACTTTTGTTTCAAACAGGACACACACAAAAAAGAAACAAACAAACTAAAAAGCAACAAAAAAACTTCAGCACTCTTACTTTGATTGGTACACAAACTGCATGATTTCCTGACAGAGCTTTTTCTTGACATATTCGACAAAACAGTTTACCTATATAGATGGTCTCTTTGCTGTCAAATTCTAACCAACTAGTACTAAACAGGGTCAACATGAATAGTTAACCTTATTAAAAGACCGTCTGTGCGAATGTCCTGTTGTACCGACACGTACATCTTCAAGTCACAAAACTTTACTTTCCGTGATTGTGGAGGTTTCAGCGGCGACACTGTCATTGGCGCTGTCATTTTCCGGAATTATTACATTGCTAGCCGTGTTTTCCAATGTTCTTCTTGGCCCTAATGTAGCACACGATGCCGTTGAAACGCCAAACGTGTTCAGCTTTTTTGTTTGTTTGGCAGGCTTTAGCTTTTTTCGGTGGCATAATTCAGTGCCGTGCGCTTCAACTCTAACCGAAAGCAAATTAAAGCATATGCGAGCCTTGGTCAGTTGGAGTTGTCTCCCGTGCTCCTAACTTTAGTGCTGTAGACGGATGTACGCAAACAGCTCATACCGCAAACGGTTCGTAAAACGCAAGATCTGCACTGCACAACTTCAGTGCACCTGTACGCGAGAACGCTTGGTAACTTTTTGAAGATTATTATCATGAAAGGAAAATTATCAAATAACGCGCTGTCCGAAGGAATGGAATTCTTATCGGACAATGACCGCGCTCAGTTGAAAACGATAGGACATCTGACCGCCATGCGGCTAAGTGAATCGGACATTTGAGCCTTTTAATCGGTCTATGTCCAATGTCCGACGCCTAACGACATCCCTGCACTTTCTACCCCACCTATGTTGACCAAGCTTTTTTTTAGCCGAGACAAGCTGTGCTGCAGCAGGTCACTCAGAATTGTAGTAACTGTGTAGAACTGTGTATCAACACGCTGTAAAGCAGGCGTTAGATCGACGTTACTGGAAGTGACTGAAGTGACTGTGTGTACGGATATATCCGTACCAGGTCAGATAGAGCCATATGAGTGGGTAAGGATATATCCGTACCTGGGAGACAATGAGTTAAGGGATCAAAAAAAAAACCAGCAAGAACAAACAACAGCACTTGTTAGATATTTAACAAGAGATGAAGGAAGTAGATTCACAGCATAGCCCAAACAAATGCAGCTGGTTTATACATTGAATACTTTGTTCCAGTGTACAGATAAAAAAAAGAATTATACTTTTTTTTTCCTAAATTGTCTATTCGGATTTATTTGATTTTTTTTATAATTCTTTTTTTGTATTTTGTAAAAAAAATTAAGTGATATCACAGCTATCAGTAGTGTTTAACATAAAACAAATGCAGGATCAAATGAAGTGAACTTACAGCAGGGGGTGCTTTCTTCAACAAGACCAGTAGAGCCTGCAACACCAGGTTGGAGAAACGAGGACCGACTGGCACATAGTCTGAAATGTATCACAAACACACAATTAATGTTTGTGTTCAGAGGGACCTTCAAAGGGTGCCACTGTTTGTAAATAAAATGTACAGCTAGCCTGACACTGTACTGCAGTCACAACAAAGAAATGAGAAAATACACCTAACATATGAAAAGATACACAAACAAAACTCCCTTGCACTGGGAGAGCTTGCATGTTGCACACACACACACACACACACACACACACACACACACACACACACACACACACACACACACACACACAGTTATACAAATCAGCATTAAACTCACCTAACAATCTCTCAATGTCATCAATGACAATACAGCTACAGGGGGACTTGTAGGCATCATCAAATATCTGAAACAACCAAAAATTACAGATAAACCCTTTGCACACATTTCTGTTCTTCAGTCTCACCCTGCAGATTAACTTTACAAAAACACTCAATGCTTTGAGTCAATGTGCACTTACAAAGAACCAACTTGACAGTAACACACTTTTGCTTCACAAGATATTCATTTTCTTATTCACGTCACAGTTGTAGGCATAAGTGCCCTGTTACAATGTGAACATTTTGTTGTTTATGGCCTTCCCTGCTAAAAATCAAAAAACAAGAACGGTTACATTTTTGGAATGTTTATTTCAGGAGAAAACAACACATTCACAAGAACCTCGTTCTAATGGCCTTTAAAGTAGACAAGCAAGAGACATGTCAGAAAGAAAGAAGTGTTGCTGTGACTTAGCATGGAATGTCCCCCGTAATGTAGAAGTAATGACACACACAATTCCCTGCTAAAGCTTTTTGTTGTTTCATCTTATCTCTTGGAGAACAGCTTACTCAACCAATGTTTACCTTCTTGATGGCCTGACACTTGGCAGCTTCATGGTAGCCAATCATGTTTTCTGGCGTGCACAGTTTGACGAAGGGGAAGTCCGAAGCCTTGGCTATCTTAGCGGCCAGCGCCGTTTTCCCGCTGGATGGAGGTCCTTCCAACAGCATGGTGACCAGTGGCGTGCGGTCACTGGAGCGTGTCTGAGAGACAATGAGGTCACCATCCTCCAGGACGCGAGTGACTGGCTCACCCCAGTTGATGACTCCGTTGGCCAGGTATGTCTCTAACGCTTCCTTGCTGCTACCAAATGCCTGTGGAAAAAAAGTACGCATTGCGAACTCTTTTATCTGAAATGTCCCCCTTTCAACTGCTCTTGTCAACAATTTTCAAATGGATGCAAGGCAATTTACCTGGAAGATCCAGTCACACAACAGAACGACGAGAAGTTGTTTGTTAGTTTTTTCATTCACAAAAGCACCTTTCACTGGCTCACACACAGATTTGGAATGACAAAACAGCACACATCACTCGATCAAAGCCGCAAAATCAAGCATAAAATTCATCATTTTTCAACAGCACTCACAGGTTTGATGTCATTTTGCAGGGCATGTATGAAGTCTGTTCTGTTGATTCTCAGTTTCTCTATGGCATCAGGGTCCACTTCCACTGTGGAGGATGCCTACAAACACACAAAGCATATTACTACATCCCTGTATTGAATCTATTGTGACTACAACAAGCAAATATTTTACTTAGCAACATACAGCCTGTTCTATTGGCTATCAAAATGAACAATGTTAAAATTTAAAAAAAAATTGTTTTGCTTCTTGAAACAATTCTGACCTTGAAATCAGCTGGTAAAAACAAATAACTCAATAAATAACAACCTGTCAGCCTTCAATCTGGGAAGTTAGGCAAGAGGGCCATCAATTTTGTATCAAGTTAGGCGAAACTGGTCATCAATAGTATAGACATTACCTTGGTGAGATCTTACAAACAAATGGAAATAAGTAAAATGTAGACAACTCCAAAGGGAGTTATGCGAAACCAGTCTCCTGGCACCTGAAAGAATAAAATCAGCACTGAAAAGAACAAACTACGTTCACCATCATCTACATGTATAGCCCTTACTTCACATCGTTTCATATTCATGTAGATCTTGTGACATTGTCAAAATTTAGCCCCGTTTGAGCTTCGACGTCACAGTGAATGAATATTAAAATGTTCACTTTCTTTCAGTTCGTGATGTTACTTCCGCAGGGCTATATCTGGAGTATGCCAATCTTGTCTTTAGAGGTCTGCCTCACTTAATTATACATTGTACTTCTATATATGAAAACAAAAAGAAAACACAACAGCAACCAGCTTTTGGCTCACGTGAGTGTAGCCTATGCGATGCTAACTTTTGTCTGTCTGTGCGTGCGTGCGTATGTATGTCTGTGGTAGAAACTTTAACATTTGACTGAACACCGAAATACTAATTTTACCTGGTTATTATTTAAGCAACAGCTTCAAAGTATTGAAGCAATGATCAACATTTCGTCGGCACATATGTAGTTAAAGTGTGTATCCACAGAAAACGGGTGGTGGGGGGTTTTGGGGGGGGGGGGGGGGGGGTGGGGGTAAAAACAGGTGACTGGTTTGTGTCGTGTGTGGTATGTAGACCAGGTCAGGGTCAGATCGCGTGAAGGATTGTGGTATAGATACAGTTATCACCGAGCTGCAGTTCGCCGATTCGGAGAAGACGATTTTACATTGTTCGGTTTCGTAGCTCCAGAACAATAGATAAAGAAGATACCAAAGGAGATTTCCTACAGGTTAATCTGCACAGCGTGTTTCCAGTGTCTGCGCGAGGAAGCGCAGCGCTGTCGAAAGCCGCGCGGTGTCGATCTGGCCATCTCAGGCAGTCGTGTAAGTAAGTAGGCTACAGACAGACAGATCTAGATCAAGTGTCTCGCACTCTCTTGTACCGTGTCACCTATGCCGACTGTGTGTGTGTATGTGTGACGGAGTGCTTGAGTTTGTGTTACTGTTTGTTGATTTCTTACGTGAGCCTTGAAGGCTTCGCCTCTTGTCTATCCATACATTGTTAGTGTGGATTTTGTTTTGTGTTGTATGTTTGTTCGTCCCAAGGACAGATTGTAAGAAAAGGCCCAGCCCCAAATCTTCATCCTTGTAAAATAAAGTTCAGTTCAGTTCAGTTCTCTCTTTTCATTACCTTGATGAGTCTGTTCATGGCTGTGGACTGGGCAGCTCTCACCAGGCCCTCAATCTCGGCACCGCTGAAGTTTTTGGTCTCCACGGACAGCTCAGCCAGGTCGACGTCTGATGCCAGCTTGTCGTGTGTGCGCATGGTTTCTGTGTGGATCTGCAGGATCTGCAGTCTGCCGTGCTGGTCAGGGAGACCTGCAATTAATCGAAAACTTAAAACCTATCAAAGGAAAGTTGCAAATTTATGACAAGCTTACCTGCTTAAGTGAAGTCTTATTGTGGTTTTATCGACCACAATGTAGAGAGAAAAGGGATTACGCGTTCCGGTTCTTCGAATCAAAACACGATGAAACTAAGCAAAAGCTGCCTTGCAAAGTTGTTAATAATCAAACCAGTGAGTGCACTAGGCTATCCCTCTGTATTTTAGCATGCTAGTTACCACAGAGAAAGGATCAAGAGGAAAGTCAAGGAGGAAAGAGTACCCACGTCTTCACACTCAGAAAACCACACGGTCTGTGAGGATTTCCGTTGTTCGCTCTCATGTGATCTCATTCTTCTCGAAATTGTGGGAGATATAATGATTGTTTACATACAACACTACATTTTCAACAAAAAACAAGAAACAAATATTTTCTCGCATACTGTGACACATCCCTACAAACTGAGGGATTAATTGGCAGTCTTCCTAATTAGCCATGTGGAAGAGACATCGCATTACTGAAAGGAGAGTAAACATTTGTACCTGCACGTTTACAATAGGTGAATTCCACTGACATTAAAAGATTACAAAAAATTGCAAAAGTGTGCAAGGACAGAATAAATCCTCCCTAATCAAAGATAAAAGCCACAGCATCCTTGACTGCAGTTGAAGTAAGACAGTGATGTGAGAAGAGAATGCAAAGGATAATTTCATATCTGTTTTCTGTAAACACTCGGTTTAAAATGACTGCCATTAAAGCACCCTTTTCACTCACCAATTTCCATCTGTACTTCTAATCTGCCAGGTCTGATCAAGGCCTCGTCAATCATGTCCTTTCTGTTGGTCATCCCTGTTGGTAAAAATGACCATACGCTTATATCACATCGCATTCAAACAAAAATGCTGGCAGTATTTGCACCAGTTTCAAATATTATGGTTACTAGTTTATTACTTCTTTAACTCATTCGCATTGTGTCGGAATTGGAAGTCCGACAGCTGTGCTTTGCGTTGCCGACACATTGGAAGTTACGATCCAACGGATATCACGAATTTTTAAGGGTGTGAACGGCTCCGCTGACCAAGGGAAACAACCCCCGCAATAAACTTCTGCCTGTCTACAGTGGAACCATTCACATTCCTTCCCTTTAATTGTTGGGAATAATTTGATTTTTTTTACGGTGTGCGACCCACGTGTTTTGACTTTTCCAAGATGACGGATCGTTCTGCTACAAGACGTATTAAGTTGAAAAGAGTGCTAGAACTTGTTATTCAGGACGGTTCTGATCTTGAACTTAGTGATGATGATAGTGGAGATGATATTTCAGATTCTGGTGACGAGTTTGTGCCAATGGACGAGGATTTGGGTGATGATTCGGACAATGAAAGTGTCGATCATGACATTGTGTATGATGAACCCATGACATAGAAATTGTTTTTGTTTTTTTGCTTCAAAGAGGTAGTTTGACTGGATGTGAAGACAACAAAAGGTATGTTCTTTCAAATGTTTCATATATTTTCTAAAAGAGCAAGTTTCAAACTTTGCAAAAATGTAAGGTAAGTAAGGTTATTTTGTGTTGTTGATTTTTATTTTATTTTTTTAAATGGGTCAAACTCGTGCGCCGGGAGGGAACACGAGGGACAATTTAGACGCGCCCCGAATGAGTAAAGCACAAAACTCTTTTCTGGAATTACTTTCATTTAAATCAAAAAGTTTTGTTACTGAACATGTATGTTTCTGTAAGCTCTCAGGTCTTAAGAACTTTTGTTGATGTTCTCTAAATGTCAGTTAAATATATAGCAAGCAAACACGCACGCACGCACACACAAACACACACACACAAACACACACACACACACACCGCATACACAATTTCATTTCTTAATTTACAAACTTGGAAAGGGAACAAAGGTGGCACACTTACCAATGACAAGAATGTTGTTGAGTTGTTCTACACCATCCAGCTTAGCCAGAAGCTGGTTCACAACTGTGTCATGAACAGCAGAGCTGCCCGCCTGAAAAAATGTACGATTTCCACAAGTAATCATACTGAAAACACCATGTTGAAGGAACATACCCGTCCTGTGTTCATTGTCTTGCTTCCATTCTCAATTACACCCCTCTCCAAAAAAAACATAATTCACATATTTGTTTGATTTCGCTTTTCCTCGGGTGTATTATGCCCTATTTTCAAGTTTTAGACATCGCCAAGAAGCATAAACAATTCGCGTAAGGCGAAAATACAATATTTAGTCAAGTAGCTGTCGAACTCACAGAATGAAACTGAACGCAATGCCATTTTTCAGCAAGACCGTATACTCGTAGCATCGTCAGTCCACCGCTCATGGCAAAGGCAGTGAAATTGACAAGAAGAGCGGGGTAGTAGTTGCGCTAAGAAGGATAGCACGCTTTTCTGTACCTCTCTTTGTTTTAACTTTCTGAGCGTGTTTTTAATCCAAACATATCATATCTATATGTGTTTGGAATCAGGAACCGACAAGGAATAAGATGAAAGTGTTTTTAAATTGATTTCGACAATTTAATTTTGATAATAATTTTTATATATTTAATTTTCAGAGCTTGTTTTTAATCCGAATATAACATATTTATACGTTTTTGGAATCAGCAAATGATGGAGAATAAAATAAACGTAAATTTGGATCGTTTTATAAATTTTTATTTTTTTTTTACAATTTTCAGATTTTTAATGACCAAAGTCATTAATTAATTTTTAAGCCACCAAGCTGAAATGCAATACTGAAGTCCGGGCTTCGTCGAAGATTACTTGACCAAAATTTCAACCAATTTGGTTGAAAAATGAGGGCGTGACAGTGCCGCCTCAACTTTCACGAAAAGCCGGATATGACGTCATCAAAGACATTTATCAAAAAAAATGAAAAAAACGTTCGGAGATTTCATACCCAGGAACTCTCATGTCAAATTTCATAAAGATCGGTCCAGTAGTTTAGTCTGAATCGCTCTACACACACACACACACGCACACACACACGCACACTAACTTGACTAAATATAAAAAGCAAACTGAGAAGAATTAAACAGAGAAAATAACACAGACTTCTTCTTACCACTGAGCCTCTGGCCTTGCAAATGGCATCAATCTCATCAAAGATGATGATGTGGAGACCGCTGTTCATGCCACACTGTAATCACAAAACACGCCAATCATTATAAGCAAAGCAATGAAAAACAAGGGTCCAGAATCTAGAGGGAAAGTGTATGCTGTATTACTGAATAACATTTTTCGTTAATACACCAGCTTTAAGCTACGGCACTTGCTAAGATGATTAAAATTAAGCACAGCCACTGGCCGAATAAAATGTTATCAACAGGGAGAGAAAAGCAATTCTGTCACATACAAGAAACATCAAGAATCACAGAACAATGGTAATCATACTGAAAACATTATGTTGAAGGAACACATGAATAACCAATCCTGTGTTCATTGTCTTGTTTCCATTCAGATTCTGAATTACTCAGCTATTCTTCCAGAAAACCTGTGACTTAATTTTCAACAACAACAAAAAAGGAGGAAAATTTAGAACTGTGCGTGTTCAGATAATAACTTACTCTCTTTTCTTCCTCCTCAGCATCTGCAAAGAGTTTTCTGACGTTGGCTTCTGACTCTCCCACATACTTGTCCAAGATCTGTGGTCCATTCACAATCTTGGGCTCTCTGGCGTTCAGCATCTTGCCTATTTGCCTGGGCAATAAACAAATATGAAGCATAAATAAAATACAAAATAATTGTAAAAGGACATTATTCAACACACATACGCACGCACGCATGCACGCACAACACACAAGCGCACACTCACAGCAGCTTCCATTCTCTGCAATTCAAATAACTCAGTTAGCTAATATCAAACTGTTGAATAGTAGAAAATAAATCAAAATAATGTCTTTTATTACCAGAGGAATAACTTCTTTTTTTTTAATGTACAGAACACGTACTAGCAAAGAAACAACACAACCAGCATTAGCAACTGAAAAATGTGCACATCTACAGGCATATCTACAGTGTGGACATGAGTTATTAATCATCCAAAAAATGGCTCTGATGGCCCCTGAAACTGCTGATTTCTGAGTAAACGCAAAATAATCCCTATTCTGTACAACACAAGACCGCCCGTGGACAATCCATTCTGGCAGCCACACAACGTTATGGGTTCTTCACGTTCAGCACATGTCAAATAAATGCCTACCTTGCCATCAGTGTCTTGCCTGTGCCAGGGGGCCCAAACAGCAGGATACCTCTGACGTGCTTCATGCCTGCAAAATGTCAACACGTTAAATCTTCATTACGGAACGATAACAACCATACAACGGAAATAAGCAGTCATCATACAATTTAGCATCAACTTTTGCTCAAGTGCCGCATTGAACATGTCTGGCTGATAGTTTCAGTTCGCTTGGATCCCAATTTGAAACACTTTGCACAGGATGTAGGCAAGTTTAGGACTTTGCTTTTTCATATTTCCTGTTCATGACGTCTGTAAATTTACCCCCATTTTAAGACTCACTCCCTCCCTCGACACATGAGGGCATGTATGTGGATATGTATGTGAGGGTGCAGGTACGGATGTGTGGGGTTTAGGAGATATGTGTGAGCAGATAAATTCTATGTCTTTATTTATAAGTTTTGAGAGTGATGTAATATCTGTGTATACGAGCCAACAGAACAAATTCTGTTTGTCTCACATTCAGATCAGATAATAAAGTTGTATTGAAATGAATTGAATTGAATTTTAAGGTCTGATTTTCTAAGGTTTTCGAGAACTTAAAAGGCTGGTTTCACTGTATTATGTCAGCAATCAACCAATCCAACAGCTATCTTACCCAGCTGTTCCACAATTTCAGGTGGAAACACTCTGGAGGCAAAAGCTCGTCTGAAGATTGCACTGAATTCTTTGTCCAGACCACCGATACCCATCTTGTTGAAGTCCCAGTCGGGGTTGATGATTGACTGGTACGAGGATTTCCTGTTGGACGAAACAATAATAATGTGAATAAAATTACTAACAGGCTTCGTAAAACTTTACGACCCCTGAGTATGTTTATTTAGTCCTTACATTTCAGCATAGCTGCCAACCGTCTGAAGTCAAAATCCAGGAGCCAGGGGGTCCAGGGGGACCGTTTTGTCTTGAATATGAGCAGGGAGAAGTTGTAAAATTCGGGAGATTCACGGAAAATCCGGGAGGGTTGGCAGCTATCTTTCAGTAAAGAGATAAACGCACACACACTGATGGGTCAAGGTTGGTTATTATTGTTTATTGACTCTTCAGCAGGTCATGCTATATCGAGACCGTACATGATTGGTCAATTCAGTAATTATCAACTAGACAAGTAACCTGCAATTTTTCTCCCCAAGTTACAACTTTTCCCTGCATTTGCTTTGAATGGAATAACGAATCATGTCTCATCGTGAATGTATTTTGAGTGTGAAATGAGTATCATGCTTACAGGTCAAATATGCTGTATTTTGGTTATTAAATGAACCGTGCAGAAGCAACTGCTGTCATTTGATCCACACTGCCAAAATTTGTTGTGAGCCTGCATGAAACCTTCTTGGAAACCAAACAAGATTTCTTGGCTATCACTGTCAACCCACCATCTCTGAAGTTGTACTGCTTATTCCAGCTCCTTCCATGTTTTTAAGTGACAATTTCAGTCATACCTATTGTACATCATGTTCTCTAAAACACATACCCCTTTGACTTTCCTGTGAGGTTGAGATTTGAATTTTCTGTTTTCTCAAAAACCACACCAGAGTTGGGAGTCAGCATACCAATCTGAGCCTGACAAACAAATATCAGAGGAACAGTTTTAGCATCATTCATTATTCAGACAGGCTTCTTTGTTTGCATGATTATGAATGGTATCTCGTATTTCTTGAAGAGGGAGTCAAACAATTTGATCTGTTAACCTTTCTGTTCTTTTATACAGAACATTGTAACCAATCAATGACAGCCAGCCTAGTCTGAAAATACATTATAAACACCATAAGACAGTACTGTGGAACCCCCCTTTTAACACCCCCCCCCCCCCCCCAATTAAGACTTCCTCCCTTTTAAGACCTTGTCTTTTTTGCATTTTATGTTCATAAACCCTGTAACTTTACCCCCATTTTAAGACTCCCTCCTTTTCAAGACCTGATTTTCTCAGATTGTTGGTGGTCTTAAAAGGGGGGTTCCACTGTCCACACTTTTTTAGACAGACAATTAAGGATTCCACAGTGATTGTGGTTGTACATTATAGTTAAGAAGTTATCAATGCTCGCAGTAGTGTACATTATGCTTACAAGCTACAGACTTCAAACTATATTGGATCCACACACACACACAGAATTTGAAAAAAAAGGTTTCCCTCAGTGAGAAATATGCCCTACTTACAAGCTTAGGCTTGCCTGACATCTGTGATTTTGCCTGTGAGAAGTCAAGCACTGGGAACAGAAACAAACACAAAAACCTTTGATTAAAACCAGATGTTATACAATTTCAACATGATACAACAACAAAACAAAAAACAACAGAAACACAGAAACCTTTTAGAGACCTTATGCTGTCACAAAGTAACAATTAAACTGGATAATGTTTCATTGTTTATGTTAATGAGTAGATCTATCTTCAAATCTTATGCAACAAAATCATTTAAAAAAAAAAGAGACATTAAATGTAAAAAATGAAAGAAAAAAGCAGCTGCAAGGACATACATATTTTCACTAATCCCTATTTGAACTTAAGCAGTAAATTTAATCATCACCACAAGGTAAAGAAGCTCAAAACAAAATAAAAGACTAATAACATAGATTTGTCATCAGTTTCAAGAGTTTTTATTCATAACCAGCTGGGGAATAAATAACACTGTTCCCCATGTAACAAATCGAGGTGGTGAATGGGTTTGAGCTTTCAGGCGAAATGTGGATTGTCAAAGTAAAAGCCAAAACAGGCTGATTGTTTGATGTGTGGAACAATCGTGGCTTTGGATTAGTGTTTCCAAGGACAACAATTGGAAGCATTCACTCTCAAAGACCCGATCAATGTTGATAATTACCACAGCGACTCATGGTCAATTTGCAACTTAACTCTGTAATCGCAAAATGCATAACGAAAAGTCATAAAACTATTTTTTTAAATGGAATATGCCAAAAACCTTACTGAACTCGCAAACATGATGGCAGCTCTGTACATTCTTAGACTGGAGGAAAAGCCACGGAGAAGCTACCTTTGACGTCACAGACAAGTATATGACGTGTTATCTCAAACTACTGTGACGCGTTTTGAAAATTACATTCAGAACTGGGACCCCGTCTGTTATTGTGCATACTTTTGCTCATCCAAAATAATGACAAAAACGATGTTTGTTTGCTTGTTGTCAGACCAGCATTTTTTGTTGGTGCTCGGGGAGCAGATCGCCTTCGGTTTTCATATTTATCGACCAAACCTAAAACCAAACCTAAGACCATATGCCCCCCTCGGACCAACAAAAAAGCTTGTCTGTCAACAAGCCACCAAACAACTTTTAATATACAACACATCCTTAAAAGTAAATTACACTACAAGTATACAACCAAACAAAAGTTCAAACCTTCCACTTCTTTCACTCTCAAGGAGTAGATCTTGGTGTCGAAGCTGAAGATAAGGGGCTGGTCGACAGTCAAGGAATGGTTGCCAAACGTCATCAGAAACTCTGCTGCAAGCTTGTCACTGTCAAGTGTCACTGGGGGTGTGGAGCTGGATAAGAAAAATAAATACACAGCAAGTCAGTATAACAGAAATAACAAGATTTATTAAACAGAGTTGAGACAAGATCGAGTTTAAAACATTATGTTTCTCTTTGAAGAAAGACAAACAGAAAGAATGGAGTGGAGTTTGAACATTACTTTTGCTCTCCCAATTAAAAGACAATAAGACTGTGAAAGTGTTGACATTTACTTTTCTCAACAGTCCAAAATATTATCATCAGGGATAACAACGGTTTCTAAAGGACTTCAACCCTTGGTGAGTGCCCTACTGTTCAAAAATATTTAACAGACATAACCAATACAGTGGGAACCCCCCCTTTTAAGACCCCCTCCTTTTGAAGACCTTGTTTTCTCAGACTGTCTGTTCATTACCTCTGTAAAATTACCCCCATTTTCAGACCCCCTCACTTTTAAGACCCGATTTTATGTATTACGAAGGTCTGTTTCCCCAGACCATACTGAAATATATATATGAACTAGATCCCCTTCTTTACCAAGACTTCTTAATTCAGAGTCTATAATTTTTACTTCATCTCTTCCTCATACTATTTTGTTTTCAAAATATACTGGTTTTAAATACTATACTGTATTGAATTAATCCTTCACAAAACACTTTTAACACAAGATAATATATATTATATATGATATATATATGAGAAAATGATAATATATATGAAAATGTGTGTGTCTCACCTCTTCTTCAGCAGGTGGTCTATCTCTAGCACCACGGAGCCAATGCATTGTGTCTTGGAGTTGAACTGATACACTCTGACCTTTATGTCTGCATTCAGCACGATACCAGCCCATTTTCTCTGTCAAACAAGAAAGTCACAATGATCAGCTCCAGCTGTGAAAAGTTTTCTAAAAATCATGTTGTTAAGAAGATTTTATACTTTGACTTTGAGGGAAAAGTGTGTCTGCTCCTGAGAGTCAGGTGAATTTTCTTGTTAATCAATCAATCAATCAATATGAGGCTTATATCGCGCGTATTCCGTGGGTACAGTTCTAAGCGCAGGGATTTATTTTTTAATTTTTTAATTTTAATTTTATGCAATTTATATCGCGCACATATTCAAGGCGCAGGGATTTATTTATGCCGTGTGAATGATAATCACTTCTTTTTTCTTTAAAAACTGAGATTGTGATAACACAGATACTGTGACTGCATGAGCATGGAGTGGATAATAGACACTCAGCCTGGCTGACTGATCAACTTGGCATCAGACTGCTAAGACATCAATAATGAAAAACTTTAAAATTGCAACTAAAATGCCATACATAATTCAAGTTCAGTTCATCAGTACATGTATTATCAAAACCAAAAAAAAAATATGCATCCAAACTATCAATATGATGCTGCATGCACACTGCATGCACACTGCATGCACACAGACACATACACCCCCATCAAAACACAGACACTGAGACAAAGACGCAGATAAACAGATGTGCACGCGGGCGCACTCACACACGCACACACACACACTCGCCACTAAGGTAGAATTTTTTTTAAAGCTTTTACCATTCCAAGAAACAAAACATGTACTAATTATCTGTCTCATCGTTAGCATAAATACCTGTACAGCATTGAATGCTACTTTCCCTTGGCCAGTAGTAGGATGTGTTAAGGTGGTGAAGATAAAATGACTGTGAGGAGTTGGTGTAACTTGAATGTGCCTGCAACACATAAAGTGATTACTGTACAATCAAAGGGTAAATAACGATAACATTCACTGACATAAAATAACTAATATTTTGCAGAGATGAAAGAGGTTTACCTGAAATGTCCTATTACACACTGTAGTGTAATGACTATTGAACACTATATTCTGGCCTTCTCCAAAAGCAATTGCACAAAATCAAAATATTTAGGATTTTTGTTAAAACTCAATTCACTTATTTCCACACACAAAATTGCTGAGATGTACCATACTACCATACCTGAAAAAAGGACTGCATCAAAAATATCTCCCTGACAATAATTATTCATGCAAGTAAAATACAGAGGCTCTTACTTGGCGTTATTAAAGTCACCATCGTGAACCAGCACACAGTTGGTGAGCGAGAGATCCTCTGAGGGACACTTGATCGCTCGGAACTCCTGCAACATTACAATAATACTTTATCAACTCACTCAGACAAATTCATTTTCAAATTCATTCTTTGATTCTGTCCACAGTTTTGCAGCAAACAGTACAAAGAGGTACCCTTCAGCATCACACGTGAGCACTAAACTGAAAGCTTTCTGCAAGAAAAAATGTGTCTGTGCTTGCATGGTGAGTGAGAGCTCCTCTGACTGACAGTAACACTTGATCACTCGGATTTCCTGCAACAGCATGCAGTTTATCAACAAATGTAAGTTACAAGTTCATCCGGTGTACACTTGCACGGATGACATGTAAACAAACACTCGACTCAAGCTTCTTGTAAAATCGTTCCTATATTCCTGCCAGGAAGAATGTTTATGCAAATCTGTTCTTCAATTTGCACACCCTGCGCTGATTGCATTGCACACAAAAAAATATCAATGACCAGTAAACATGTTCTGCATCCTCATACTGGCAGCTGGACTAGAGTAAAACTGGAGGTTGTAGCAAGCATAGCGCATCCTGCCAAACACAAATCCTTGATGCTGCTGTCACTGTATGCATGGTTAAAAATAAAAGAGACACAACGGAATGCCTTGTCTGACACTAGCTATTTATCACACATTGTTAATGATACCTGCATGAATAACAATAAATATAACTGTCTCACATTGTCAGCAAGCACTGTGGCAAATCAGCATAACCCAATTGATTACATGCCAACAAATCTACCAACTGCGCAGTGAAAAAATTACTACCAAATATCAGACATCTATGCAGAGCTATGAAGAATGCCTGAGAGTCTCACCATTAACTGAGTTAGCCGTCATTCACATCCCCTGCAATCAATAATCAGTCTCCTCTCTTCAGATATAAATCACACAATGCACGCAACAACACAGCACAAGCTGATACTGATCCCATTACAACAACAACCTTGCAGCCTTCACATTTGAAAACAGCCCAAAAAAAGTCAAGGATTTTTCCCCTGTCTGACCTTGAAGTCACCCATGGCCAGTGAATTCAGCTAAACCACCTTGTCCCTCAGCTGTTGTGGTGGTCACAAGTTTCCAAGTTATAATAAAAGAGGCTGACAGTCCAGAAATCTTGGAGGGAAATGCCAGAAGGGAATGGATTCCTACAGCCTAGGCACACAGTTTTGTCACTAACAGGACTCAGCCTCTCTCCCTCTGTACCTCTCCTGGGCGCTGCATACTGAAGCTTATTGATTTTTCTTCCCCCAACATCAATGTTTCACTCCCTGGTGCTGTGCTGCAGCCCTGATAAATGCTGTGGATCAGGACTCAGCTTACACCTTACAAATCATGTGCCACTACTGGTTACAGAGGCAATCTTAACATGATACACCATATCAAATTATCATAATAGTTACCACTGCTAACTACATGAACTAATTACTGTATGAATGAGTTGATGCCCTTTCACTTCTGCAAGGACTATAACACACAATTGCCATTCTCAATTCTCAGCCCTGCTTACTACAACATATTTTACCACCAAACTGCAGGCCTGGCAGTGGCAATTGCATGATCAACCTAGCTTTCCTTCAACCCAATAATTATCTTCATAAACAAAAGTGAGGAACTCATATATGCTTCACAGTGCATCTGAATCCCACACACTAGTGATACAGATTTTTTCTATTGATTTGTTTTAATACAATATCAAGTTAAGCTGAACAGCTTGCCCACCACAAAACAACAGAAAGTAATCTGCCATTCTGAGGCAGTATCAAAATAAAAAATATGAAACAATTTAATACACGTACGTATGTAATTTTAAAACTAAAAGGCAGAGAACTCCATTTGCAATTGACAATAATTTAGACTTTGTAACACTAGTTGGCTCTAGCATATTCCTTGTACTGTTGCAGATGTCTGCAAACTTTAATAAAGCACTGATTCTTTTTTTTATTCGTGGAATAATATATCTTATGTCAAGTCACAATAATTTGAATAAACAGTGTCTGCTGTTTGAAGGGGAGGGGGGGGGGAGGGGGTGCTGACAGTGACAGTGACAGAACATTTTATGTCCATGTCTTAATACAAACAGAGAGTACATGCCAGCTGGAGTTTACAAGCTATTCTTGCCCATGCTGCAGCACAGGTAAAACTATGGATTATATAATTGTCTCACTGATTTATTGGCACATGAATAGGCTGGGTCATATGTATTACAGTGAAGAGAGTTTTTTGTTTGTTTGCTGTTGTTCATGCTGCTGAGACAATATTTCGAAGTGTATGCAGCTTTTTTCTCTCTCTTTACATTTAGTCAAGTTTTGACTTAATGTTTTAACATAAAGGGGGAATCGAGACCCTCGTAGTGTATGTGTGTGCATGTGTGTGTGTGTGTGTGTGTGTGTGTATAGATCGGTTCCGAGAAAACTACTCGACCGATCTTCATGAAACTTCATGTGAGTTGCTGGGTTTGATATCTCTGGACATTTTTTCTTTTTTTCGATAAACGTCTTTGATGACGTCATATCCGGCAATTAGACAAACTTGAGGCGGCACTGTCACGCCCTTGGTCAAGTAATCTTCGACGAAGTCCGGACTTTGATATGCATTTCAGCCTGGAGGCTTAAAATTTAATTAACGAGTTTGCTCATTAAGTTGTCATTAAAAAATAACATCCACTTAGAGATTAAAAAATCATTGCATTGTATTCCTCGTTTTCTCCTGAATTAAAAAATATATAAATATGTTATGTTTACTTAAAAAACGCGCTCAGAATTAAATAAAATAGATCTAGTATAATGTTCACATGCTTCGTGGAGACGGGTCTTCAGGGAAGTTTAGCCGAGACTATCTGGTTTTGGTGTTGATCTTTTAGTTTGATGCCTACAGATTGACTAAATGTTTTTATATCGCTTCACGCGACTTGTTTCTTGTTGTTGTTGTTTTTTATGGGGGGGGGGGGGGGGGGCGTGTCGGACCGAGGGGGTATATATTGTCTGCTTCAAAACTAAAGAAGTCGTGTGGAGCAATATCAAAACATGATTAAGTCAATCTGTCTGCCTGGTACTAAAAGATCAACACAAAACCTGGGACCAGTCATCCGTGAGACTTCTGAGGCTTGGTTAGCCGAAACCTGAAGACGGAAACAGGTTGCACCCAGGTTTCCGCGAAGCATTAAGGGATCACAGGACCAATTTTGTGTAATTTTGAGCACATTTTCAAAGTACATGTAATGATGTATATATCTAATAAACGCCTACTCCTTTATAAAAGTATAATTTTCACCCTAAGTAGGGGATGGGTGTTTACTGGGTAATACAGCCTACCCATGAGCAGTCCCTCATGTGAATGGTGATATTTACTTGATCATTTGGTACGAACATGTCACTGACATTGTCAGACGAAGGTGTTCGTGCGTTAATGCGACTATGACATTTTTAAACAGACCACGGCAAAAGAAATCATATTGATTATTTTATGGTTTTGTAATAAACTTTCACAACGCAAATGACACTGAAATAATGATTCAAGATATGTTATTCAGAACGAACGTCAGGAGTTCAAGCAAATAAATAAAAATCATAAACAAGTTGGAAACTTAACATTGCATAAAATGTATAGTCAATTAGTGTGAACTCACTGAAGTCATCTAGTGCTAACAGGGCAGATATGTTTGAGGGACATGCATCCTCTCGCTCAAAGTCAACCTCTCTGTCTTTTTCAATCTCAAAAGAATCTTCAAACTCTGTATCCTTTCATGGCATTATGTACAGATACTCTGATGTTGAGATTTAACTCAGCTGTATAAAACTTAGTTTCACAGCATCTTTATGTCACGAATTACTCAGATGAAGATATTCTGCATCATTCAGGAATAGGGAATGAAACAATCCCTGGCACCAGTTACCCAAAGTTGAGGGTGGGCATTTGTACCATACCCTACGCACAATATTTGACCCAAACTTGAGGGTCACATTTGACTAGATACTGGGTGTTTACAACGTACTTTACGACTGTTTTTTTATTTTTAATTTATGGATCCACGAAATGATAAAGAATATAATGCAATTGTCTTGGAATCTGTAATCCAAATTCAAATTAGATTTTTTTTATAATTTTAACCCCTTCACTGCCACAGTATAACAGCATTTTGGTATTGCTGTGCGCCAGGGCAAATTTCGCTTTCTTCGGTAGGTTCACTAATCTGTTCACTGCTCAATTATTTATGGAGATATCTCTTAGATGTTTGGCATGTGGTTTGCTTACACCCTTGGCTATTATGTGATAACATGATCATTGGACTTTGTTTGCGATTGTTATAGTAAAAATCGATATAATGACCATTTTTGTCAAAAATTACAGTTTCCAAACTTTCACACACAGTACTGCAGGATGTAAAACTGCAGAAAACACAGCTAAAACTGGTGTCAAACATCAGGTACTCACATTACAGCCCATAACAGTATTCTTCTGTGTAGTAATCCATAAATCACTTCTTGTAGAGCTTCCATAACACTGTATCATTTGAAAACAGGTCTACAAGTTGATGTCCGACTTTCGGCCGCCATTTTGAATCTTTAATAGATCGGAATAAACTTCTAAAAAAGTTTTCACCACGTGGTTATAACTTATCTGAACGGTCAATGGGAAAGAACAAGGGGCGGGGATGTAGCTCAGTCGGTAGCGCGCTGGATTTGTATCCAGTTGGCCGCTGTCAGCGTGAGTTCGTCCCCACGTTCGGCGAGAGATTTATTTCTCAGTCAACTTTGTGTGCAGACTCTCCTCGGTGTCCGAACACCCCCGTGTGTACACGCAAGCACAGGACCAAGTGCGCACAAAAAAGATCCTGTAATCCATGTCAGAGTTTGGTGGGTTATAGAAACACGAAAATACCCAGCATGCTTCCTCCGAAAGCGGCGTATGGCTGCCTAAATGGCGGGGTAAAAACGGTCATACACTTAAAAGCCATGGGAGTTTCAGCCCATGAACGAACAAACAAACAAACCCCTACAAGAAGTTGGACAGTGGTTACCTCCTATTTAGTTTTCACAAATGTCCTGAAAAATGCTGATGTAAATGCCACGTACCTAGTACGTGTATGGGCGTATGACAAACCAAACATGACCACGTACCTAGTACGTGCTGGGCAGTGAAGGGGTTAATAACCCCCTGAAAATAATGTTCATAGTCCTACTACTAACATGACATAAAATTCCATAGTCCAACAAATTAAGTTAAATACGTTTGACCAAAATTTCAATCAATTGGATTAAAAGATTAGGTTGTCACAGTACTGGCTCAAGTTTTGTTAATTTAAAAGCCGGATATAATTAATGTTATCTAATATATTTATCAAAAATGACAAAAAATATCTGGGGACACCATCAAGTTTCACAGATCTCTCCGGTAGTTTTATGTGAATGACTGAATCACTCTGCAGACTATAGTAAATGGCAAAAGCTATACACACTCCAAGTGTATACAGGATCGATGGGTCTGTATACACTCCGACAATGAAAAGCTCTGTTACAAATCTGAAGCCAATGAAATGCCCCCTAACAAGTCGTTAGGGTTAGTCAATGAAAAATCAGTCTGGCGTATGGACTTTCGCTATCTCTTTTTCGGAGTGTCGAGGGTTGGCAAATAATGTACATACACATAGTATACAACTGTTTCTAGGTCGATACACACTCCAAGTGTGTTCCAAACTCTGACAGTAAACTGCCGTGAAGCATCAGTTTCGTGTGTGTGTTTCAACTGTTTGTTTTTGTTCCCAGCGTACTTTGATACAATGAATCGAAAGTGAAGCGTTCCTTCGCAAAATGGCGTCAAATGACACTTGGAGTGTTGATGCGGTTCCGTGTCTGGTCTTTCATTGTTTCAAGTACACCCCGAGAATGTAATCTTCGTTACAGCAAAGGCCGTGCAGCATCATATTGTTTTTGTTTCTTTGTATTCTTATAATCAACTGTTCTGCGTGCCTATCGCAAAGTGGTGTCGAATTGCAAATTCGCTTCGCAACCAGAAGTTAACGCCGGAGTGTATACAAGATTCTGACCCCTATATACACTCCGTTGTGCGTACAGGGTTCATACAGACACCTGACAGTGAAATTCAAGGAGTATTCAAGGAGTTTTCAAGGAGTATTTCCGGTATCCCAGCTCCACCATGGCAGGCTCCAGAGAATCAATCAGGGTGGTTGCATAAGCATGTCCAAGAAATTTGGAAGCGTAGTATTCCGTTTGGACTTGCTGCCCGTTACAGCAACGAACAAAAATGTCAAGTTGCTTCATTTTGCTGAAAAACTTTAATATTAACTTTTTTTTTTTGCCTGCACTTCAGAATTCAAGGAGGTTCAAGGAGGTTAAACACAAGAATGACCATTTTCTCCAAATTCAAGGAGATTCAAGGTCCTTGAAAAGGGGGGTTGAAAATTCAAGGGGATTCAAGGAGATTCAAGGAGCGTACGAACCCTGGTATAGCCAGTGCGACACCACCACCACCCAAGTGACATCAAACAACAGTCCTCAATATATATACTGCAGTTAAAAACATTATCCAACATCTGGGCATTATTGTCATTTGTATAATATTTCTGATCAATTGGAATTTCACACTGTATCTGAAACTGATCGGTCATCTGATTCTAAGTGTGTGTGGTGAGGTGGGGGTGAGGATGGGGGTGTGACATTTTCATCTTTCGCCGTGGTGATATTTCGATTCTCGGCCTCGTTGATCTAGTAATAATAATAATAATAATAATAACGGGCATTTATAAAGAACCTTATCAGAAGTTCAAAGCGCGTGACAACAATACATGTATACAAAAATCATACAATCACTGTCAGATTCAAACAACACATCATGCACATCTCACATTCCCAGACTCTATACTAAGGAACTATCCGTAATGTTGTTGGAACAAGTGAGTTTTCAAATTGGACTTAAAAGATGAAATGGATGGAGAGTGACATAATTGAAAGGGGAGTGAATTCCATAACTGAGGTCCATAATACGAAAACGTGCGGAAGCCATGAGCCTTGCGTTTAAAGCGACCTTGACGGAGAAGTCGAGCATCATCAGAAGAACGAAGGGTGCGAGAGGGAGTGTAGAGGGAGACCAGTTCAGAAAGATAGGCAGGTGCCGATTCAGAGATGATATTGTAGCAGAAGCAGGCAGCTTTATACCTAATACGTTCAGATACAGGAAGCCAGTGAAGTTCTTTCATGAGAGGAGTGCAGGGTTGTCGATGCTGTGCTCTGAAAATGAGACTTGCAGCAGAGTGTTGTACTTTTTGCAAGGGTTGGAGAGTGGAGTCAGGGCAGCCTATGAGAAGGGAGTTGCAGTAATCTAATCTGGACAGAATGCAGGATGTAACGAGAGTTTTAGTGGCATCAACAGTGAGAAATTTTCTTATGGAACCTATTCTTCTGATCTCAAAGTAACATGTCTGACAGACTTTTTTGATGTGTTGTTTCATTGAAAGGTGGGAGTCCATGATGAACCCAAGATTCCTAGCACTATCAGAGAGAGAAATGTCACTAGAACCTACTGTGATGGAGGCTGGAAGGGAAGTGGTCGAAGAGGAAGCTCCAGAGAAAAGAAGAAATTCAGTCTTGTCATCATTTAACTTGAGCATATTGTTTGTCATCCATGATTTAATATCTGAAGTGCAGTTTTGGAGAGTGTGCGTCACCGCTTGGATTTCTGTAGGCTTGCATGCTTGTTGGAGTTGTGTGTCGTCTGCAAAGAGGTAGTGATTGACTGCGTGTTGCTTGATGACGGCAGAGAGAGGAGTGGTGTATAGTACAAATAAAACTGGGCCTAGAACTCTACACTGAACAAAAAACCACCCTTCGATAGTACTGATGAGCGACCTTGTGTACCTTACATTCATGGAGCCAAATTTGTCCAACCAATTTTTTTAATTTAACTTAGAAATTTGATTCATCCTAAAATGTTTTCCTTCTTACTCAAGGGACGTAACCCCTCTGTACACGTTTTCGAATAAATCGATTTTGGGGGTGAAATCTATTACATTTCACCACCAATTTTCTTCACATGCAAGAAACTGACATGCTTTTCGTCCATAAATAATTTCACTTTTTAATTTTACCAGGAAACAACATTTCAGTCTTGAGTATACATCGAGGGGGAAATATGTACACAGGCGAAAGATGAAATCGTGACAGGGGCGGTGTTTGACTGCTTCTCTTTAGGTTTTTCGTCTCATTTGGCCGCTGCTTTTTTCCAAGAAAGCATACAACAACGGCATCAGACCTTAAAACATACAGCTTTTATAATGTTCCATCAGAGCGTCAAACCGAACACTGTACCCGGCATTTGATACATGTATGGATTACAATTTACAGAGAAAATCTTGAAAAGACGATTTTTCTGTACGGTACTTTCCATCGTAAACTGTCTGGTATCTCTGTTTGCAGCTGGTATAACCTTATTTGAAGTAAAAAAAAAAATTCACAGAATGTAAACAGCTGCCTGAAACAGTATCATTACTAACCAAAACAAAATCAATAATTCGTCAGCATACGCCTCCAACTCACCCGTTCAGCCATTTTGTAGGCAGGACAACTCTCGATAACTCTTGCACTCAAACCCGAGTTGCTCCGCTTCCTCCAGTGCGGTTGATAAACAGCAAATAATATTGGTCAGTAATGAAAAAGAGTTTTAATAAACTTCTCAGTCTAAACACTCAAATAATCTGATCGAACTACGACGGTCCTTTAGCTCAGTCCAGTTTTATAACTGCCATCACTGCCACAGTGCCACTGGTACCTGAGGAAACAGCACAACTGACGCCTTCTTTTGACTCACTGCTTATTTTTAGTGTGCCAGCGTGGCCCAAAAACGTGTCACCGCGATCATGGTTGGCAAAACTTTACAAGAACGTTGGTTTTTCTCCAGAATAACTGCGGAGAAAAACTGTCACAGATTATTCCGAAGAAAATGTCCATCGCAATAATGCTGCAGAAAAACATATAAACTAGGCTATCATGCTGCAGAAAAACTATTTTGCTGCAGAAAAAAACCGATGCCGCTTCGGCGGTTAATGACATTATTCAGAAATGCTGGAGAAAACCCGTTTTTTCTCCAGCATTTCTGTTTTTCTGCAGAATAACTGAATAAAGTCATAATCCGCTAAGGATAATTGTGTGCTCTGTCACACTGTGTTCTACACAGGTTACAAAAAGCGTATTCATAGGAGTCAGTCAATTAGGGAACGAAGTTATGAATTTGGGCCGAGGAGGTGGAAGAAATACAGAAATGTGGATATATTCAGTAACAAAAAGACATTCAAAGTTGTTCCAATCTGAAGCACGACTAAGACATAACAGGCTACTCAGTCATGCAGTGCCAAACTGATCATCACACTGAAAATTGGACTGAAACTGAATCAAGCAATCGAATAAAAAATGATGCCGGTCCAACGTAGGGGAAGGGCTCCTAATATGGACCGGCTCCTAATATGGACCACCTCTTGATCTGACAAACTAACGGCGCTAGAGCGCTAAAAACAATTTCATTCGCTGTATTCACCCTCTCTGGATAACTTGCGCATGTCAAAACACTGAGTTGCAGAAACACAAACCTTAAAACCGTTAGGCTTTTTATCTTTTTTTCACTTTTGGCAGCGTTCACTCTAACTTTGACGCCTAAAACGGACTCGTTTCTGTCCACAGCCAAAGCTTTTATCACACAAAAATGGCTAAGTGTTCTGATCATCTTACTCCTCGTATGACAAGAGTATGGCATTGGTGAGTACTCTCTTTCAAGGTCACGTCGACGAATGTTTGCTTCTCAGTCCGCCTCCGATAAAACTTTGTACTACAATTTACGCGATTAAAAAAAGCACCCCCAAAAACAAACAGACTTACACACGGACGAACGGACAAAACCGAGAAAAAAACACGATTCAAGTAAACAAGGAAACAGACGCAGGGAATTTTTTTTCTGTTCCTTCGCCGGGAAAACACCCAACACTCAAACAGATAAATTGATTGTAAGAACAAGTGTTGACTGAAACTAAATTTGCAACAAATACATTAGAAAATGACATAGAATTAAATAAAATAGAAAGTTTATTTGGGTTGTTGTTTCTCCGGCATCTACGCATAGTCAAATTTGGAAAATACATTTTGAGTGAATCTGCACCCAAACTAAATGATAATGAACTGCTCTTTTATTACCTTGTCGACTTTTTTCAAATCTGATTAATTTTCCTTCGAGGTGGACCCTATCAAGTATACTATCATATGTGACTATGTTTTGCAATAAATATACTTTTTATTCCATTTGAACTATAAGAAAACGCAGTGACAGGTTTCAAGCAATAAGTGAGCCTACATACTCGATAGAGTTTGGGTCTGTAACACGAGAAAATTACTCCCACGAGATCTAGATTTTTACTCCGGAGTAAAAATTTCGTACGAAAATGTTACTCCCTTTACAAAAAAAACCACTCCCCCATTACACAAGAAAATTACTCACCACGACAGGTGAGTTCCGAGTAAACATTTCGTACACAAATGTTACTCCCCTGACGAATAAAAAACGAATAAATTACTTCACCCTAACACGAGCAATTTAACTTCGCATGCCAGGTGTACGAAATTTATACTCCCTTGTCCCCTGTTAGTCTTGGTGGTGGAAGGGGTGGAGGGAGGGTAGCGCGACATTCGTTTGGGCGAGATCACATATTGGCATTATCCCTTCGCCCGCATCCCATTTTCGCGTACCAGATTTTTACTGGAAGTAAAAACAAGTCGCGTAAGGCGAAATTACTACATTTAGTCAAGCTGTGGAACTCACAGAATGAAACTGAACGCACTGCATTTTTTCACAATGACCGTAGTCCGCCGCTTGTGCATAACGGAGTGAAACTGACGAGCCTGTTCAGCGCGGTAGTGGTTTCGCTGTGCTGCATAGTACGCTTTTCTGTACCTCTCTTCGTTTTAACTTTCTGAGCGTGTTTTTAATCCAAACATATCATATCTATATGTTTTTGGAATCAGGAACCGACAAGGAATAAGATGAAATTGTTTTTAAATCGATTTCGGAAATTTTATTTTGATCATAATTTTTATATTTTTAATTTTCAGAGCTTGTTTTTAATCCAAATATAACATATTTATATGTTTTTGGAATCAGGAAATGATGTAGAATAAGATGAATGTAAATTTGGATCGTTTTATATAAAATAAAAATTTATTACAATTTTCAGATTTTTAATGGACAAAGTCATTAATTAATTTTTAAGCCACCAAGTTGAAATGCAATACCGAAGTCCGGCCTTTGTCGAAGATTGCTTTACAAAAATTTTAAATCAATTTGATTGAAAAATGAGGGTGTGACAGTGCCGCCTCAACTTTTACAAAAAGCCGGATATGACGCCATCAAAAGTATTTATCGAAAAAAAGAAAAAAACCGTCCGGGGATGTCATTCCCAGGAACTCTCATGTCAAATTTCATAAAGATCGGTTCAGTAGTTTGGTCTGAATCGCTCTACACACACACACGCACAGACACAAAACACACACACACATACACTGCACGACCCTCGTCTCGATTCCCCCTCTGTGTTAAAACATTTAGTCAAAACTTGACTAAATGTAAAAATGGGGAGTAAAAATTTCGTGGAGGGAGTAATTTTTTCGTGCCTTGGGGAGTTCTTTTCTCGTACGAAAAATGTACTCGGAGTAAGAATTTTGTAAGAAATTTTTACTCCGGAGTAAATGTTTCGTGGAGTAAAAATGTCGTGTTACACAGGCCTACAGTTGTTGATTTACATGTCACACTGTCTCTGTCTCTGTCTCTGTCTCAGTCTCTCTCTCTCTCTCTCTCTCTCTCTCTCTCTCTCTCTCTCTCTCTCTCTCTCTCTCTCTCTCTCTCTCTCTCTCTCTCTCTCTCTCTCTGCCCCCCACCCACCCGACCACACACACACGCATGTCAACTACCCTCATAAGCTATTATTTCAGACATAAATATTCTTTTTTATGACATTCCCCGCCAACTGATTCAGCTGAACAGCTTGCCGTACAGCAGTGCTGACTCTTCAATAAGAGTTCCTCGGCTTTCCAAAATATACATGTACTGATCATGTAGTCCCCTTTGGCTAGCAGCTGGAAGGCTAAGAAACTCTGGGTGCTGATTCCTATCCAGCCATGTGTATCAGGTTCGATGAACATGGAATTGAATCGATTACTGATCAGTCATTTGAGACCAGGTTCGAAAAATTGGAATATTTCGATTAGGATGTTGGACAGGTCCATGGTTAGGATCTTTGGGGACAAAGTTCAGTCAAACGGGGGGCGCGAGTGTGACAGGGGGCACGTGACGCAGTAGTCCCCCCTGTAGCAGGCAGCTGCTCTGCATTGACAGAGTTGTCTCTTTGCCTTGGGGTGACTGAGCTATTTATAGTAGGTCTGGCTGCTGTTGTCACCAGGTATGCTCTTGTGAACCTCTGCGTCTACGTCATGGCAGTTTTTCCAGCGTCGCGGACGACGCTGGTATCTGCGGTCGGGAAGACTTTCCACGAATTTGCCTGCAGGGCGCCGCCATGTTTTCTGTGCTCGACTGCGAGCAGACCACAGGCACATTACACCCAAAATTCTTGTAGGCATACACAGACGCAACATAGCATATACAGACAATAACACCCACAACACTTCAACTGCATATGAAAGGAATAAAAATAAATCCGCAAATCAGTCGCGCACAAAACACCAGAAAGAAAAACAAGGAGTACCAAAGCGGCGTGCAGAAACTAAACTGACTCGGAGACTGAGAAGAAACATTTATCACACGATGTGGATAGCAAACATTAAAATAAAACAGATAAGTCAAGCAAAAAATAAACACAAATATCGAAAACACAATAAACAAAGGTAAAGAAAACAAAAAGAGATGCTTGCCGACAGTCAGTGTGTGTGTGCGTGGTTTGCCGTGTGCGTCAGCGGGGTGTGTGTGTGTGTGTGTGTGTGTGCGTGCGCGTGCATGCGTGCGTAGGCTACGTTCTTGCGTGTGTGCGTTCGAATGAGAAAGAAGAGAGAGAGAGGATTGAACAATGAGGTCACGTTCTCTGTCACATGAATACATATACACACACTGAAGGCTACTTCGGACACGAACACTTGCCAACAACTGTGGTTGGACATGCTTTTGAAATGTAATATTTTTTCGACATGATTTCTGGACATACGAATCCCGCTGTGTTGCCTACTGATGTTGCGAATGATGAAGGTTTTGAGTTGACTGACCTTGAGGAGGGATTGCATCAGGCGTTTATCGTCTCAAATTATATCCTTGCTACTTTTCAGGAGTCAACTATTGCCATTCATGGTAACTTGGATAGTCAATGTTTTTATTTGTTTGATTCCCATAAAAGAAACAGAAATGGTAACCATTCTTCAAATGGCGCTGCAGTTTTGATGTCATCAAGTTAATTCCTTTGCAGAATTGATTGATTTTCTCAAAAGCCATTATCAATGTGTTTATCAATTAACACCTGTTCATTTCTGTCCAACTGCAATGCAAACTCAATGTGGAGGAAACAAGGATTCATTACAAACAAGTCATCCCTGTACATCAACAGCACGAAAAAAAAAAGATCATGTCACACCACTTCGCCGCACACTCCACTGGTTACCCATCCAAGCCCGCATTGAATACAAACTGTCCACTCTCTGCTTTCACTTCTTCTCTGCCTCGTCTCCTGCTTATTTCTCTGAACTTCTCACTGTATACACTCCTGCTAGACAACTCCGCTCCTCTTCTGATAGCCGCACCCTAGTCATCCCACACACAAAATCAAAAGCATATGGACAACGCACTTTTGCATTTTGCGCATCTACTCAATGGAACTCTCTCCCCTCTCACATTCGCCACTCTCAGTCAGTACAGTCATTCAAGCGAGCACTCAAAACTCACCTCTTCCTGAAACACAACTCCTAAAGTCGCAACATTTTGCCATCCTGTTCTGTAACGGTTCCATCTCTATTCAGCTTGTTATTTTTGTCTTTTGTTTTAAATTATTATAAATATAATTTTTCACTGCAGTAGTCCTTTAACTTTAACCCTTAGCTGTAGGCTAGATATGCACAAGTCATGTCGGTGCCACATAATGCTGACACACATGTTCCTGTGCATAGTTTATGGATAACGTGTAGTTGGGAAGTTAAGAGTAGAAATAATTAGTATTTAGTGTAGGAGGAGGGTTGGGGGTGGGTAGGGAGGGGGTGGGTATGGTTTACTTTGAGCAGGTCGGTTTCAGTTTTAATAAACAATTTTAGAGAATTGTGTATCTTATATTTGAGTCTTTCGTGTTTTAGACATTGATGCATTTAATAGTTTTAACGAGTTGCCTTTTGTTTTATCATTCTGGTGTTTATCTAGATGTGCTGTGTATCTTATAAGAAGTTCTTAAAAGTTCGAAGTTATTTTAGCATATAGGTTTTTTTATGGTCTTAACAGTTAAACATGTATTACGTTATCATTAAGATTCATGCTTTGTTAGCACTAAGCAGTTGTTTTAATCAGTCTGGTTTTCTCTTGTTTTCATCTTATGAACATTCTAAATGTTAGACTAACTTATTGTCTTGTACAGAATAACAACTCGTGTGAATGGTGCTATACTGAATGAAAGAGTGTGACATGAAGTTCTTGTACATCATTGTAAAGAGTGTGAATGACGTTTTAGTTTAGATGTCAAGCGCTTAGAGCAAGCCTTTTTAACGAAAGTTTTTGATTTAGCGCTATATAAATGTTCTTATTATTATTATTATTATTATTATGTACCTCAATCAATACTGCTAGTATGAGTGACAGGAATCTAAAAGAAAAAACAACCAAACGCAAATGTACTACTACTTCTACGACTCGTTTGAATGTAAAACAGAAATGTAACACTATCTGTGACAATGACGGTTCTACGACTCGTTTGAAGGACAGTATAGATCGAACCTTAACCCACAACTACGACAATTTGTGTCAGACTTTTTTGAACAGGAAAATATGCCTCTCTGTTCAACAGTAACCAAAACATGGAAGATGTTTTTGAAACTTTACAGAAATGTAACACTAGCCTATCTGTGACAATGTTGCTTTTGAATTGAACCCACATTTGTTGAACAGGAGAGAATGTTCCTGTTCAACAGTGCCCAAAACACTGAATCTGACGTTTTTGAATCTTTTCTGTCATCTAACTGAATCTGACGTTTTTGAATCTTTTCTGTCATCTAACCCAATTGCTCATGACTTCATCGATCTTGAACATGCCTACTTTTCAAAGAAAGACAGACAAAAGCGAAATCTGCATGTTAGCCATCTGCCTGAAATGGTCAATGCACTTTTGTAAAATTGTCACAGCTGTAATGCACTTTTGTGAAATGGTCAGTGCTGTTGTGCACTTATGCAAAACTTGGTGCTGTGCTGTTAACATTTGAACAAAATGCATTTTGTTCAAATGTTTAGTGCAACTTGCTACTATATAATCGCTGTATGCGCTTTGTGGTAATAATGCACTGTTGTGAAAAGTTTGCGCTAAATGTTGGCACTATGCATCATTGTTGGAGCACCCTCCTGTAGATGCACCATGCTGAAAAATGTACTTATGAATCAAGCATTGACTGAAATAAACAATTTATATATCCAGCACAACATGCAATTCATTAACTTTTGACCCTAACCTTTAACACTTCCCAAAATAAATCTTTGGTGGACATTGCATCGACGCTGTTCATTTTGAATGAACATTTTTCTTGTGAAGTCAATTAACTTAGCTCAGTCTCAAATATCAAGCCGGGGCGGGGATGTAGCTCAGTCAGCAGCGCGCTGGATTTGTATCCAGTTGGCCGCTGTCAGCGTGAGTTCGTCCCCACGTTCGGCGAGAGATTTATTTCTCAGAGTCAACTTTGTGTGCAGACTCTCCTCGGTGTCCGAACACCCCCGTGTGTACACGCAAGCACAAGACCAAGTGCGCACGAAAAAGATCCTGTAATCCATGTCGATCAGAGTTCGGTGGGTTATAGAAACACGGAAATACCCAGCATGCTTCCTCCGAAAGCGGCGTATGGCTGCCTAAATGGCGTGGTAAAAACGGTCATACACGTGAAAGCCGTGGGAGTTTCAGCCCATAAACGAACAAATAAAATATCAATCCTGTTTGACTAGTTTTGCCTCCAAAGGTGATTCTCACTCAGTTGTGCTTCGGGGACTCGGCGGTTACACATGTACCACCACTGACAAGGTAGAGATGCACACATATTGTACAGCTGAAACAAAAGTGAAATTTCTGCCAGACTTCTCAGGACACTGGGGCGGGGAGGAGTAACGGGCAGCGGGCCCGCATTAAAGGCACACTTCTTCTCGTGACTTGAAAAGAGTTCGGCTCACCGGCTTCTCAGATCATCTAGCCAGGCTTTTACATAGGATAAGACCTTCCCTCCAATTAGACCCACGCAGAAAATACTCATAAACACAGTATCCTGATTGCTTGCTGTGGTGAGTTGAAAGTAGTTGTCACACGATGAATAAACTACGAAATCAATTCATCAAAACAGACATTCTCATCGTGCACAGAGAGCTCCCAGGCAGTTCATTGTTGATATCTTACCTAATATTTAGTGCGCGCGCACCTGTGGTGAGCCCAAGGGCCGGCTTTCCATTAAGGAACTGACTCGAGAGCTTCGACGCGTGACGCAGATTGGAATTAAGAGTACAAATGCACATTATACAGTTGAACTCTTCTTTTTGGACCCCCTCCGATTTACGACCCCCCTCACGAGAATCAACCAGGTGAACTATATGAACTGAGTCGCGGTGAGACAGTCAGACCGCACCCGATTTCAGGCGCCTGTTATTGCCGGAGGACTGAAGTAAAAGTGCTCAAAGATCAGAGGTGGATCTCGAGGGGATAGACGGTTGACTCTTTCGGCTCGACGATAGAAAATCTGCCTCGTCGGTGTAACAGGCCATTTTGACACATAGTCAGTTTTGACCGGGAGGTCATTCTGGGCTAGCTGATTTTGACCGGGAGGTCATTCTGGGCTAGCCAATTTTGACCCCCCCCCCCCCCCAGTCAGTTTTGACACCCCCCCCCCCTTCAAACTTCTAGAATAAGTACGTTAGGACCTTTTAAAACGAAATATATGTATATGTGCACAAAATTTGTTGGAAAAATGATTAAAAAAAATTCGTTTAATTCGTTTTAAAAAGGTCTTAAAGTACTTATTCTTGAAGTTTGAAGGGGGGCGGGGGTACAAACCTGACTGGCCTAGTCAGTTTTGACCGGGGGGTATACGTAGTTGTATACATACATATGCATAAATATTGTTTCTAAAGGTCTTAATGTACTCATTCTTACAGTTTGAAGGGGGGGTCAAAATTGACTACGGGGGGGGTGTCAAAACTGGCTAGCCCAGAATGACCTCCCGGTCAAAACTGGCTAGCCCAGAATGACCTCCCGGTCAAACTGGGCTGTGTCAAAATAGGCTGCTACACCGGGTCAACACGGTTGAGTTGCTCTGGATCTTTTCTCAGTGTAGGCTGACATAACTGTTGTTGGGTCGCACGTAACACGAGAAAATTACTCCCACGAGATTTTTACCCCGGAGTAAACATTTCGTACGAAAAAGTTACTCCCTTTACGAAAAAAGCACGCCCCCCCCCCCCCCCCCCCCCCATTACACGAGAATTCCGAGTAAATATTTCGTACAAAAATGTTACTCCTCTGACGAATAAATAACGAATAAATTACTTCACCCAAACACAAGCAATTTAACTTCCCATGCCAGGTGTACGAAATGTTTACTCCCTTGTCCCCTGTTAGTCTTGGTGGTGGAAGGGGTGGAAGGAGGGTAGCGCGACATTCGTGTGCGCGAGATCACTTATTGGCATTATCCCTTCGCCCGCATCCCATTTTTGAGTACGAGATTTTTACTGGAAGTGAAAAAAATGGGGAGTAAAAATTTCGTGGAGGGAGTAATTTTTTCGTGCCTTGGGGAGTTCTTTTCTCGTACGAAAAGTGTACTCGGAGTAAGAATTTCGTACGAAATATTTACTCCGGAGTAAATTTTTCGTGGAGTAAAAATTTCGTGTTACACCGGCTACTGACTAGCGGTGCGGGGTGTTGACAATTTTAACACTCGGTTTATCAGTGTGCAGGTTGTCAAGTTTTACCTACCGTAGTGCCTTGTATAAGTTAATTCATCGCTTTTCAGTTTCATCCGGAAATCCTTGCTGAGAAGAAGAGAGAAGGTGTGATAGTGTGTGAGACCATCCAGGGCCAAGTTTTCTAGGTTTTGAGGTGTTTGTTCTTTGTAATCTGCGACCGGAAAGGAGTACAGTGGTACGATGCCGGTGAGTTTTAAAGTGTAGTTAAGTGTGTGTGTGTGTGTGTGTGTGTGTCAGTGCTCGCGTGTTTTTGAGAGAAAGCGAGAAAGAGAGAGAGAGAGAGAGAGAGAGAGAGAGAGAGAGAGAGAGTGACTTAGTTTAATTTGTGTGTGTTAGCGTGTGTCGGCTGCTCTTGCAGTTTTTCATGTTTTCCGGTATTTGATAATCCGTCTGTGTGTCTGTCTGTCTCAGCTATTACATACCTGTCTTTAACACGGTTGTGTTCGTGTGGAAACCGTATGCGTTCTTGCTGCTGTGTCTGTTCTTGTTAACGGTGTCTATTTGTCTTTATCTCTGTCTCGCCTAGCCAGATAGGTTCAAGGTATGTTAAACCACAACAACTATCTGTCCGTGTGCGTGGGTGCGCGATCGCAGGCCCGCTTTAACAACACGTGTATCAGTCACGTATAACTTAGGGCGCCGCCGATCGTTAAGGTTGTTGACAAAGTGAAGTGGAATGCTGTCCGGCATCTTACGTTTAGACTACCGAATTCCATATCGGTGGTTTAGACCCATTTACTTGGTCAAGCGTGATCGCCTACCCCTTCCCCATTGTATGTCAGGTGTGGCAAAGCTTAGTGAGTGTCAACACCCTGCGTTCACCCACGCGAAGCGAACCAGGTACTCGGTCCGTCGTGCTCTGAACCGAGAGGTGGGAGACTTTCTCCACCAACAACAACAAAATTCTCCAAACTGTTCTAGACGTTATTGAATTCGTCGCCGGTATGGGTTTGAACAAAGTCACAGATATATATCTACTGATTATAATGTACTTCTGGTTTAAAACAATAGTGTCATTGACAAAATTGAACAAAAATCGTACTTAACTTATTTCAAGTGTCTGAAAGCAATTATCTCTGCCATAACTTGAAAGCGTAATGATGACAAAGTCGCCCACCACATGGTCCATTCCTTAACGTGGTGTGGTGGTTTTGCGTGTCTCGGTGACCCTAAGAGCTATGCCAGCGGGAGTGTAAACTCCTGGAAGGGCTTCCCAAGCTGGACAGGTCGAAAGGTAGAGGCCAGACTAATATGGACCAACCTTGTGCTCACAGGGCAGGTCCTTGGGCCATGAGCTAAGGGTGAGGTAACCCTGACAGAAACCTCGAGTGCTGAAGACGTATGTGTTGGGCCGCACGGCGCACTCCAACAAACCACAACACTACGCATCAACTGCCATTATGACACTTGGAGACAGAATTGACAGTAATGGTGCTCGCCCTGTGAGGATCCACCGGGCAGGTGCAGCGCCGGGCTCCGCGCCTCAAAGGAGTCCACCCTCAGCTACTGGAGGTCCCTTCATCTCGTCTTGTGGAGCCAGGGGACGAGAAAGGAAAGCGACTGGCCGGAAAAACAGCAGAGCCAAGGACAACCCCACTATTAACATCATGCATTGGAATGCAGAGGGGGTATCCGATAAGAAGGAAGAATTAGAGCACTTCCTCTATGAAAACAGCGTCAACATCTGCTGCATTCAGGAAACACACCTGCAAGAAGGGAAGCCCTTTAAGATCCGAGGGCACCAGGTGTTCAGGAGTGACCGACAAGGGAGGAAGAAAGGAGGAGTGATGACTCTGGTCAGGAACAACATAAATGCCAGTGAAACCAACAGATACATGGAAGAAGCAGAGTACATAGAAGTCAAGATAACGACCAATGACAGCAAGATGAACATCGTCAACTACTACTGCCCCAACGACAAGATGCTGTCGCTTGACACAATCCAGGTCTCTGACAGCGGCTTCCTCATCGCTGGAGACTTTAACAGCCAGTCCCAGAGTTGGGGATATAAAACACTGGACAGGCGAGGAGAAGACATTGAATCTTGGCAGGACGACAACCACCTGATCCTTGTCAACGACCCCACAGATCCGTCTACCTTCTACTCGCGCCGCTGGCACTCAACAACAACACCAGACCTGGCATTGTGCACGGATGACATCCACAAAACCATCTCAAGAAAAGTGGATGAACAGCTGGGTGGAAGCGACCATCGCCCAGTTCTCCTTACCATCAGTAGAGACTCAGCATCTGAGCATCCACAACACCCGAGATGGAACTACAAAAAGGCAAAGTGGGGACTGTTCAACATACGAACAAATGAGCTGACCAGAGCCATAGAAACAGAGGGGAGAAACATCAACAACGTGATAAAGGAGTTCAATGCTAGCATAATCCAGGCAGCCAAGGACAGCATCCCACGTGGAGTGAGGAAGGACTACATCCCATACTGGTCCGATGAGCTGCAGAAGACGCACGATGCACTCACAAGAATGAGAGAAGAGGCAGAGACGAACCCTAGCCAGGAGAACAACATCAAACTCCAAGAAAGCAAAGCAAAACATCTGAAGAGAAAGATAGAGTGCAAGAGAAGAGGCTGGAGAGAAAAGACGGCAGGGCTGAATATGGAAAAAGACACAACAAAGCTCTGGAAACTTACAAGAGCACTGAATGAAGAGGGCAACAAGGGACAGAAGATCACCCTGGAGGAGGAAGGAAGAACACTCACTGGAAAAGCCGCTGCCAATGCTTTCGCCCAAGCATATCGGGGAGAAAGCGACACCACCATACCCCTGCCTCTACAAAAGGAAGTCAGAACAGAAATTGAAGAAAGAACAGAAAGAAACGTACAGGATGCCATGCAACAAGACATCACCATGGCCGAGCTGAAGAATGCCATCAAGAAGCTCAAAAAGAAGAAGTCTCCAGGTCCAGACAACATTACGAATGAGATGTTGCAACACATAGGCAACTCGGCCCTCCAGAAACTACTGGGCATCTTCAACCTCAGCTGGAGACAGGGACAGGTACCTCAGTGCTGGAAGGAAGCCAGGATGATCCCAGTTTTAAAGAAAGGGAAAAACAAGACCAAAACCCTGAGCTACCGACCCATCAGCCTGACAAGCTGCGTATGCAAAACCATGGAGCGCATTGTCAACCAGCGCCTGCAGCTGTACCTGGAATCAGAAAGCATAATCGTCCCAGAACAAGCCGGCTTCCGACAGCACAGAAGTACGGAGGACCAGACAACACACCTTAGCCAGGTCATAGAGGATGCTTACCAGGCCCAGAAGGTCACCCTGGCCACCTTCATTGACCTGCAGAAGGCCTTCGACAAGGTCTGGAAAGATGGACTCCTTATGAAGCTCCTACGTTCCGGCGTCAAAGGCAACATGTACCAGTGGACCAAGTCGTACCTGCACAACCGAAAGGCCAGAGTGCTGGTGGACGGTCACTGTGGCCGAAAGGTGCTACTACGCCAAGGAGTTCCACAGGGAGGAGTACTCTCCCCCACGCTATTCATACTCTTCTTTAACGACCTGGTACCAGAGTTGCCCAAAGGAGTCCAAGCGGCACTGTATGCTGATGACCTTGTTCTCTGATGCTCGGAAGAGTATGCAACCACAGCAACCTACAGGATGCAACTTGCCCTAGAAAAGGTTGCAGCGTGGGCGGAAGACTGGTGTGTGACCATCAACAGGGAGAAGACCACTGCCACTCTCTTCACACTCTCTGCCAAAGCGACACCTGGCAAACTGACCTTGGGGGACACACCCCTGAAATTTGAAGACCAGCAAACATACCTGGGGGTCACCTATGACAAGCGCATGACCTGGAAACAACACATCATGAGTGCAGAGGGAAAGGCCAGGAGAAAACTAAACATCATGCGGAAGCTGGCAGGATCACACTGGGGTGCAAACGAGAAGATCCTGAAAACAGTCTACCAGGGGACTGTACGACCGCACCTCGAGTACGGATCAAGCTCTTGGGCAACAGCAGCCAAGACACACCGGCAGGCCCTAGACAAAGTACAGAACCAAGCGCTGAGAATCATCACGGGCGCAATGAAATCAACACCCATACAGAAGATGGAACAGGTGACTTGCATTCCTCCACTGAGCAAAAGGCGAGACTGCAAAACAATGGTACAAGTCACCAAGTACCAGTGCACTCATGACCATCCAATGAGTGACAGACTCAAGAAGATGTCCTTTGGCAGGCTGAAAAGATCAAGCTTCGCTCTTGAGGAAAGGGCTTTGCAGAAGAAACATCAGACAGAGATGCCAGAGCTAGTGGAGCCACCATCTTTCTCCCTTGACGCTCCACCCTGGGAAGACGGACAAGGAAACCTGGACATACAGACCAGTGTCCCCTACCTCACAACAAAGGACGAGCAGAGCAATGCGACGAAAAAAGCCCGGACTCTTGCCATGCTTGAAGAAAGGTACCCCCAAGAAGCATGGATACGGGTGTATACTGATGGGTCAGCCACAGAGGCCGTCAAAAATGGAGGAGCGGGGGTGTATGTCCAGTACCCCAGTGGAGAGAGGCAAGCAGAGGCTATACCAACAGGCCTTCACTGTACAAACTACAGAGCTGAGGTACAAGCACTGATCCATGCAGCATACACCATCAACGACAGAGTCAACCATAACAACCAGGTGGTCCTCCTGACTGACGCTCTGTCAGTACTCCAAGCAATGACCAGTAGCAAACTGCCTCAGCTGGAACACGCTCTACACAACATCAAGAGCCTGAGGACAGTACTGCAATGGATCCCCTCCCACTGTGGTGTACAAGGAAACAAAGAGGCGGACAGGATGGCAAAGCTGGGTGCAGAAGATGAGCAAGAGAACAACCCTGTGAGCCTGACAGCGATGAAGACCATCATTACGTCTGTGCACAGGACGCCCCAGCCACAGGACAGCTACCACCTGCTATCCAGACCACAGCAGGTGGTCATCTTCCGCCTGAGAACGGGACACAACAGACTTAACCAGCATCTCCACGGGAAGCTGCATGTTGTGCCCTCCCCCATGTGTTCTTGTGGAGAAGCAGAGCAGGACACGGCCCACAACCTACGAGACTGCAGGAACCACCAGGTGCTGAGAGAGGAAATCTGGCCATTGCCGGAGTCCCTGCACAACAAGCTGTACGGGCCAGTGGCTGCGCTGCAGAGGACCACTAATTATATCTCAAGATCTGGACTCCAAGTGTGATCGGCGATCGAAAAGAAGAAGATGACAAAGTCGCTAAAGAGTTGCGTCCAGATAACAGGACTGGTACCGTAGGTATGCATTGCTTCACAGAGAATATTTATTTAGAGCATAATTAAATGAACCACGACCATACGTCAGAAGTCTTTAACATTGCAGAACGTAAACTTGGCCCCCCAATATACACCACTTATTGAACCCCAATTACAACAAGTAAATACAAAATCATACCTGTATTATTTTATTCAAAAACTGTCTATGTTACAAAAGGCACTTGATTTGCCTATCTGGTGCACTCCGGGGGGGGGGGGGGGGGCGGGCGGTAGCTCAGTTGGAAAAGCACTGTACTTGTGATCGGAAGGTCTCAGGTTCGAATTCGGGCCAAGATGGACACGTACGGGTCAACTTTATGTGTAGACCCAGAGACGGAAACCATGTCCCACCCCGTGTCATCACAATGGCACGTAAAAGAACTTGGTCATTCTGCCATAAGTGCAGATGGCTGATACTGGTACCTAAACACGCTTACACTTGTGTATCTCGTCAAAAAGCCGTGAGGGCGTAAAACTCGAATCGTGATTAAAACCCATATCTTGTCCTTAAGAGGCAAAATATTTAGCCTGTAGGACATAAAGCATTCTCTCTTTCCTTTTTATCTTGTGCACTCTTTGTTTTGAACATATCTTCCACAGAGGTCACGTGACAGCCGCTCAAAATAACGAGGGTACCCCTCCAAAAATGTCACACAAAAAGCTGCCATTTCACAAATCTACACAAATTCAGCATAGGCGAAATTCGGCAACACTTGCATATATACGACGAAAGACCTAATAGGTAATTTTCCAGATGTTATGTATCACCTACAAAATCAACACTCTCACCTACAAATGCCTCCATGGTCTCGCCCCTGCCTATCTCTCCGACTCTCTCTCTCTCTATGTCCCTTCACGAGCACTCAGATCATCTGCTGACTCCCTCAAGCTCAACATCCCCCACACCAAACTCAAAACAGCAGGTCAACGCTCATTTTCTTTCCAAGCACCTAGCCAATGGAACACACTACCTCTCCCCCTCCGTCAACAACAGTCCCTCGAATCATTCAAATCTGCACTCAAGACATTCCTTTTTTCCAAATAATCCATGCATTCTACACTGCCCACCCCATCCCACCCTGAATAACTGTACATATTTTAATGGTTGATGATGTGTGTGTGCTAGTGACTTTAAGTCTCCGTGTGTGTGAATGAGTGTATGTGCGCCTTGAGTCGCCTGTTGGTGAGATATGTGCGCGTTATAAATATTCGTATTATTATTATTATTAAACCTGCGTATTTTTTGACTGACTGACTGACTTATAGGGTTTTACGTCGTCTCAGTCAGGTATCAAGGTCCTACATGAGACATGATAGTGTGCACGATTGTGGTAATACTTGCTTGTGCTTAGAGTATTCAATTAAAATAACATAGGCGTGAATATTTTAATTAGGATACACAAAGTGGAACAGTATTTTTGGGCCAAGTTTAATACAGGATATATTTGTAATCATTTTTACCGGTGGAGACGGTATTTTTTCAGCTTCACGTGCCTCCCTTAGATCTTTTCCCGGAAGTACCCAAGGTGTCGGCTTGTTAAAATGTTATCTTATCTTATCATATATATATATATATACTCTCATGTGGACGACATGCATTTTTTCCGTCATGGACGAATGTGTTCGAGGCAAATATGTCCCTCCAATTTGGCAGGCAGAGAATTGTCATGAACAAAAGGGAGAGAGTAAGAAGTCCGTAAACATGTTTAGGATTGTTCGAGGGTTAGGCATGTTCGCCTGTGCAAATAGTATAAGGTAACGGGTGAGTTGTGGGTCAGATAGAAGCTTGTTCTTAAAGGGGTTGTGTCGGTTTTTAAGTGGGTCTCTTTGTCAATGGTGTGGTTAGCCGTTCAAGTGTTAGTACAGCTTGTATACGTAGTCCGATAGTGGGCGTAATCTTATACGTAGTACAGTAACAGGTAACTTCCTCCCCCTGCAAACCTTCATCTTCACCCCCACAGATCATGTCCAAAGCTATACCGTGAGATAAGAACGGGACATCCGTGCACTTTGACTCGTACCAGAAATCAACCCCCAGGCTACTGCCTGTGCTAAGTGGGATTATTATTTACTTCTTTTTTTCCCCACTGAATTGATTTCACCGATTGACACAAGTGTCAGTAAAGGGCAGGATATACCTGCGCAGTGTCAGCGGCACAGACGACGCACTGCACATTATTGATGCTGCGCGATAGGGATTATGACGAGTACTTGGCCTGTTTTCCTTTCACGCAACGTGTAGCGGGCTGGTATAATCTGCAGTGCGTCGTCTGTCCTGATGAAGTTACACAGGTGAGCGCCAGGCCTTACGATATGATAAAGCCAAAGCGTGAAAGTATGTGGACCCATGTGACAATACACATAGGCAGATCCATGGTGATCGAACTACATGACGATTTACATAAGAACTCATGTATATTTTGTGCGTTATTGTCCCAAAGTTCAATAGAAGATCAAAAGTGTGTTCATTGAAGACGACGGCTGATTCTGACTAAATGGTTTTAATGACAGTGAATTGTTAAATACCACAACAGATAAATGGGAGATGAGCTCTTTTATATATGCGTACCTGTGAGTCACAGTTAGCTTGGAATCTTTCCGTGTGCATTTACGAGAAATCCGCCGCCAACAGGATTCTGGTCTCTCATTTAGCCAGTCGTTCTGTCTTGCATATCTAAGAAAGAAACGCGATATTCTACAAGTACCTATAGATGTAATTTCTGTTGTAAAAACATGCACTCCTTTGAGCTGTTTTTATATTTAGTCAAGTTTTGACTAAATATTTTAACATCGAGGGGGAATCGAAACGAGGGTCGTGGTGTATGTGTGTCTGTGCGTGTGTGTGTGTGTGTGTGTGTGTGTGTAGAGCGATTCAGACTAAACTACTGGACCGATCTTTATGAAATTTGACATGAGAGTTCCTGGGTATGAAATCCCCGAACGTTTTTTTCATTTTTTTGATAAATGTCTTTGATGACGTCATATCCGGCTTTTCGTGAAAGTTGAGGCGGCACTGTCACGCCCTCATTTTTCAACCAAATTGGTTGAAATTTTGGTCAAGTAATGTTCGACGAAGCCCGGACTTCGGTATTGCATTTCAGCTTGGTGGCTTAAAAATTAATTAATGACTTTGGTCATTAAAAATCTGAAAATTGTAAAAAAAAATAAAAATGTATAAAACGATCCAAATTTACGTTTATCTTATTCTCCATCATTTGCTGATTCCAAAAACATATAAATATGTTATATTCGGATTAAAAACAAGCTCTGAAAATTAAATATATGAAAATTATTATCAAAATTAAATTGTCGAAATCAATTTAAAAACACTTTCATCTTATTCCTTGTCGGTTCCTAATTCCAAAAACATATAGATATGATATGTTTGGATTAAAAACACGCTCAGAAAGTTAAAACAAAGAGAGGTACAGAAACGCGTGCTATCCTTCTTAGCGCAACTACTACCCCGCTCTTCTTGTCAATTTCACTGCCTTTGCCATGAGCGGTGGACTGACGATGCTACGAGTATACGGTCTTGCTGAAAATGGCATTGCGTTCAGTTTCATTCTGTGAGTTCGACAGCTACTTGACTAAATATTGTATTTTCGCCTTACGCGACTTGTTTCTTCTTCTTCTACAGCCTGCATGTTGGGGTTAGGGCGTATCAGTAAGGCAAACCATAACTTTATTATCTCGACTGAGAAATTTCATTGTTGAGTTAGGTTTAGTAATAGACAGAAGCACAGGAAGTAACAAGAAGATACTGCACGCACATTGTCACGTGATATTTACAAAGTGTATTAAGGAAACGTCAAATAACTAAGTAAAACCTCTGTTTAAAAATAGATATCATAATTTGTTGGAAGTGACTATTCGAGATTGATTGATTGTCACAGATTGTTGTAGGTTTTTTGGGTACGCAACGGGCACTCCTGATATGAATGCTTCGCCATTAAATAATGCTAGCTGCTGTTTAAAACAAAGCACACTTTTTCGATGTGTTTGTTTTTTAACGAGTTGATATTCAGCGTTGTCTTAGGAATGACTCAGAGACGACGCCGGGTCAGTGGTTTCCGGCACACATCTTGGTTGAAATGTTGTTTGTTTGTTTGTTTGTTTTGGTGGTGTTTTTGTTGGTGTGCTGGCTGTGAAAAGTAAGTTTTACCAGTTGTACAAGGGAAACAAGTGGGTAACTATAATGGAAAAGCGTACACTGAAAAGCTAACTTAATGGTAGCCAACGATCACCCCTCCCCAAAACAACCAGTGTCATATCCCGTGCATGTGCCTGAGCTCCTGTCCCTCCCTGACTCAGCCAACAACTTCACCAAACACAAATACCACACCTGAACTAGCTACTGAGTTGCCTGTCAAATAACTGCACTAATCCCGACAACTGTATACAGTGGAACCCCTTTTTGAAGACCTCCAAAAATCTGGGGAAAATCGGGTCTTAAAAAGGTGGGAGCCTTAGAATGGGGGGGAGGGGGGGTTAAATTTACAAAGGCTATTAACAGAAAGTCTGAGAAAAAGGGGTCTTAAGAGGGAGGAAGTCTTAAATTGGGGGGTCTTAAAAGGGGGTTCCACTGTACTCAGAGGTTGCGACAGCTTGTTCAATCATAGAGAAAAAGTGACGAAGGTCCTTCACAAAAGAAACTACACCATCGATGACAGATTAATATTACATGTAGCTATGATATTGAATTACAAGAAAACATGCCTCTTGTCAATGAAATTATATGACCTGTTCTGGTTTGCTCATGGTCTAAAAACTACCATATATGACAGATGACGAGAACTAGCTATATAGCAATTACTCGCGAGAACAAAAATGCCTCATGTCAGTAAATTACGGCTTGTTCTGGTTTCTTATGGTTTAAAAAAACTACTATCTTTGACATATGCAAAGTCCTAGGTATAGTATTCATCTACCAGAACAAAATATCTTATGGCAGCCGTGATACTGAAACTATATGAATTGTTCCAGCTGTTCGTCTACAATCTAGTTGGACACGTCTTGACAGTCATTTGACAGACACTTCAGATTCAGTGGTTTTGTTAAAAAAAATGCTTGCAAATTCAGTTTCTTCTTATTCAAAACTTGTTTCAGTCAAAGTTATTTGTTAGGAGGGGGGGGGGGGGGTTGGGATTCTTTGTTTTTCAGTGAAGCGGAACATTTTAAGTACAGCGGCGACGCAGAAAGCGTTGCTTTATAATACCGGGCTCAGATTTTGACCCGTTTCACATTCCACGCAAGGCAGTACATGTATAAGTAAACACAAATTCTAAAATGTACGGTAATGTTCAGTACAGAATGAACTACACTTCAATTTGAAACTTCCGGATCAAGCCTTGTGGTCCAGTCCAGGCTTGTACATTGTACAAGAGCACCCTTCAGCTTGAACACTGACACACCAACATTCATTGGTCTGGCTATATTCGGTGCAGAGTTGAACATTCTTCTTCTTCTTCGTTTTCGTCTTCGTCTTCGTCTTCGTCTTCGTCCTTGTGCATGCATGTACGTACACACGAAAGGGAATCAGGCACTGTAGCAGGTCTGGGCATAAGTTGATCTGGGAGATCGGACAAATCTCTACCCTTAAACCGGGCGCGGCTGGGATTTGAACACCGAACCTTCGAATTCCACACCGGCGGAAAGCCGACGTCTTAACCACGTGGCCATTGCGCCCCTCGGCTAGAACAGAGATGTATTTAACACACATCTATGGCTAGAACACTGACACGCCAGCATTCAGTGGACTGGTCATGTTCTGTGCACTGTTTGAAATGTTTGTTGAATTAATGCTGTGTCAACATTCAAATTTGTATTTCGCAGAATATTCCAACTTTGCGCAAAAAGCAGCCATGCTGTTGTGTTCACAGTATTGCTATTTTCATTCCGTGTTAAAGCCTGCACATATCTTGATAGGTGAAAATATCTTTCACACGGGAAGGAGTGTATGTTTAATGACAATCTCGGGCCGTGTAGGGCCGTGTAGGGGCGTGTAGGGCCGTGTAGGGGCGTGTAGGGCCGTGTAGGGGCGTGTAGGGCCGTGTAGGGGCGTGTAGGGCCGTGTAGGGCCGTGTAGGGCCGTGTAGGGGCGTGTAGGGCCGTGTAGGGCCGTGTAGGGCCGTGTAGGGCCGTGTAGGGGCGTGTAGGACAAAAAGACAAATTATACAGAAAATCATTTCTTTCAAAAAAGGCAGAGCAAACAAATATCTCGATAAATCAATTTAAAGAAAAGGGTGTAAGTTGTGGAACGTTTTATTATAGGCGCCGGCGTACTGTCATTCCCGCTGACCTGTCCAGACATACCCAACGCTGCAAGAGAACCAGCGCACACAATCCATAGTCTTCCGAGACTCACGGGTGCCTACCAAGGGAGCAGAACAATATTATGCCGAGCATATGGAAAACATATGACATGGCATATGAAAATCATGTGGTAAAACCATAAAGCAGCCATAGTGAAATTGCAAATGGTTTTGAAGTGACTGCCATGTGGCAGAACGTTGCCACATAATTATACTCCCAGGCTCATACTAATTATAAACAAAACGACATATTCACAAGAACTTCGACTTTCCAGTCTTTAAAGTGGACAAACACAATAAACAAAATAAAATAAACCTGATGGTAATTGGTGCTCTGACTTATCTCTGATATGTTGTCGCTCCCAAAATGGACTAAGCAAAATGAGAGTCGGATACTTCATTCCTTGCAACAGCCAATATCTTTCTGACTAACGACATTTCATAACAGTCTTGTCATTTCAGTTTGTCTCCTGGGGAGTAAATAACAATTATAAAAAATGTAGATTAAGGGTAGACTTTGTATCGGTGACGAGCACACAATATCGGATCAAATTTTTAAAAAAAGAATGTGAGGTCACTATTGGGCTATGTATGCGTTGGTGTCATGTACGTATGTTTAATGCGAGTTCGGTTGACTGGTTTCGGTAACACAACACGCGTGTTTGTGTACGTGTATACGAAGTTAAAGTTACAACACATGCAGCCTTCCTTTGTACTCAATATAAATGACGATATAATGCACAATTTACATCGATATAGATCATGATTTTGTACCTGGCTACGAAGGCACATAAAACTGAAAACTGGCATTTTTTGCTGTTGCGGTGTTTTTAAAAGTAAATTTGTGTGGACTAATGTAATGCCTCCTCAAACATATCACATTCTTGGCGTACCATAAAAGCCTTTCCAGCGAGACGAACAGAGCGTGGGATTATGTCCCACATTTAGTGCACAAATAGGGGTTTCTAAGGTGTAGCAGTCAACCCTAGATGTAGGTGCAAGTTATCTTTGTGGCCGCTCTTGCCTGGATTGACCTGGTTGAATCTTAACACAGTACTTGCGCCGCGCGCGCGCCTGTGTGTGTGTGACGGTGTGTGTGTGTGTCTGTGTGTGTGTCTGTGTGTATGTGTGTGTCTGTCTCTGTGTGTCTGTGTTTTTTGTGCATGCGTGCGTGCGTGTGTGCGTGTGTGCGTGCGTGCGTGCGTGCGTGCGTGCGTGCGTGCATGTGTGCTTCACTCACCGAGTTGCCTTAAGCATTTGGAGAGAGGGGACTATCAAAGCTCATTCTGCATACTTCGAACCATGTCTGTCCAAGTCGACTTTTTTTTCTTTCGTGAAATAGTATATGTTATTAATTCTAAACTTAAACGTTGGTTGGTTTACAACTAGGCCTTGTGGGCGGTTTCAGAAGATATAATTTGTAAACACTCATAAAATGCCAATTTCATAATACAAGAGATTTTGTTTTTTAAACAATCAAAAGAACGGAAGTTTTACAACTGCAAATTAAGTTCTCTCAATAATTCTAAATCGACGTGAGCGCTAGCTCGATGGCAGTGAGTGCATCTACTGTCTAAGTGTAAGGTCCAGGGTTCGAATCCCAAGCTGCGTTCCAGGTCAACATAAGTGCAGACTGCTTAATGCCTCAACACTCTTCGTATGCACACGCATGCAGATCTTCAATTACGCACGCAGAATATCCCTTGTTGGGGGGGGGGGGGGGGGGTCAGGCGCCTAAAGTAAATTCCGGTGAGTTGAGTGAACTCTATAGAGTATTACACCGACTCTCACCTGGTGCATGAAGGGTATGACCCTCCCGTAATTCAGAGAATGAGGGTACGAAATAATGTATGCGAAATCACGTTAATGATGTACGCGGCGACTTAACTGTTGTTTTTGCTGACGCACATTATGCACAGCTTAACAAATTGTAGTCGCACCGACCTTGTTCCAACAACAGGGGACAAGCGCATGAGGTAGCAAACTCCATGTGCCGTTGAATGTTTATTTCTTGTTACTCACACACTATGTATTGCCCCCTTACCTTTTTTTATGTTTCACCTTTTCCCCGCCTCTGCTTTCCAGTTACTAGCACACGAAAGGAATAGCATGTCTTTGCAATGGAATGGGACAGCTTTGAAAAGACTGACAAGGTGTTTTGTGAAAAAAAGCTGAGAGGCAATGAATGTTGTTTGTGAATAGGATCAGCCGAAGAAACATGTTTCAGTTTGTATGTGTGCGTGTTATGTGGGATGGGGGGGGGGTGGTTGTTGGGGGGTGAAAGGGGGCGGGGGCAGGGGTGGTCGGTGGGTACGTGTGTGCGTTCATGCATGCATGCTAGCGTTTCTTTCCACTCGATGTGATGCCTTTTTCTTTCCACTCGATGTGATGCCTTTTTCTTTCCACTCGATGTGATGCCTTTTTCTTTCCACTCGATGTGATGCCTTTTTCTTTCCACTCGATGTGATGCCTTTTTCTTTCCACTCGATGTGATACCTTTTTCTTTCCACTTGATGTGATACCTTTTTCTTTCCACTCGATGTGATGCCTTTTTCTTCCACTCGATGTGATGCCTTTTTCTTTCCACTCGATGTGATGCCTTTTTCTTACCACTCGATGTGATACCTTTTTCTTTCCACTCGATGTGATGCCTTTTTCTTTCCACTCGATGTGATGCCTTTTTCTTTCCACTCGATGTGATGCCTTTTTCTTTCCACTCGATGTGATACCTTTTTCTTTCCACTCGATGTGATGCCTTTTTCTTTCCACTCGATGTGATGCCTTTTTCTTTCCACTCGATGTGATGCCTTTTTCTTTCCACTCGATGTGATACCTTTTTCTTTCCACTCGATGTGATGCCTTTTTCTTTCCACTCGATGTGATGCCTTTTTCTTTCCACTCGATGTGATGCCTTTTTCTTTCCACTCGATGTGATGCCTTTTTCTTTCCACTCGATGTGATGCCTTTTTCTTTCCACTCGATGTGATGCCTTTTTCTTCCCACTCGATGTGATGCCTTTTTCTTCCCACTCGATGTGAAGCCTTTTTCTTTCCAAATCATGCACAGCGGGCCTGATCGTTCACTGTGACACTATCGGTGTGTTCACAGCTTGACTCACCTTACAGGAATAAAACTATTCAACATCACTTAATAAAGCCGACAGACTTATATCCGTTAAAAAAAGTCTAATTCGGAAATATTGTAAATGTGCACATACTTGTGAAAATTGCTTGACAAAGGAGAAGTAAATTCAAGGTTGACTGTCTGGAATCTTATTTGTTGAAAGGCACAGTACGATCTGCGTTGTTATCATTCGAAAAACGCGCGCGCGCGCGCGTGTGTGTGTGTGTGTGTGTGTGTGTGTGTGTGTGTGTGTGTGTGTATGCGCGTGTGTGTGTGTGTGTGTATGTGTGTGTTTGTATGCGCGTATGCGTTGTGTGTGTGTGTGTGTGTTTGTATGCGCGTGTGCGTGTGTGTGTGTGTGTGTGTGTGTGTGTGTGTGTTTGTATGCGCGTGTGTGTGTGTACTGATGATGTGTGTTTATGTGCGCTCGTGCTCGCTTCCGTACATGCGTGCATGCGCTTGCTTGTTTGCTTTCAATCTCTATTGACGTCTTAATTAATGTTCAATGATGACAGGAGGAGCCAGAAATACGTGCCAGCTGGGGGAGGCACTTGGAGTTTATCGTCACCTGTATCGGCTTTGCTGTTGGTCTTGGAAATGTGTGGCGATTCCCCTACCTCTGCTTCAGGAATGGAGGAGGTAAGTGTAATTCAATGTGTGCAGAATGTGTCATTAGTTCTTTAAAGTGGTGCTTATTTGAACCCGAAGATGACGTCTAAAGCTTCGTGCGGCCAGCTTCGCGAGGTAGACTTCGATTGTTCGACTTCGTCGAGTTAAGGACAGGCTTTGAACACATGTCCAATACCTCTGCTTCAAGAACAGAGGAGGTATGTGTAGTTCAATGTGTGCAGAACGATCCATGGGTTTGATGAACTTCGATTCATTTACCTTTATTTCATACATGAAGGAAGTATGTGTTACGAACTGTCAGAAGAACGTTTCATGTCTTTTATAAAAACTGACGCGTTTACGATACCAGTGACTCAAGAATGGCGAAGGCATGATCAATTCAGCGTGTAAATCCAAAAACACATAGACTGCTATAAAGTTCAACATTTTAAAACCCAAAACAAGAATGATTAGAAAATGGAACAATTACATTTTGACAAAACAAAACATTCACAAGGACATCGACCCAATGGTCTTTGGGCTATACCAAACAATTAATATGAAACTTATCTAAAAAAAAAGATTTTCGTTCGATCTCTGGCAATTAAGGCGGTGCCGTCAGTCGAAAGAGCTTTTAGGCTTTATCAGAGATCGGACGGAAATTATTATCAGATACATTTTATGGGAATTGTCTGTTTTTCTGTCCACTATAAAGACCATTGGGTCGATTTCCCTGTGACTGTTTTGTTTTGTCAAAATTCCAACGTTCCAATAACTGACAATTCTAGTGGGGTATCTCAATTCAGCGTGTGCAGAAATATTTGTTTCGTGGGCATCATGAAACTAACGCTCCTCCCCTACTGCCCTCCCCTGCTTCAAGACTTGAAGATAAGTTTAACACGGTGCGTGCAGAATATTTAAAATATTTCACGAAACGCATTACCAATTAACTCCGCTTCCAAGGTAGAGGAGGTGTGGGCAATTCAGTGTGAAGAGAATGTTTCATGAATTTAGACGCTCTCACACCCCCCTCCCACCATCTCCTCCTTTACCTCCGGCCCTTACTACAAGAATGTATCGAGGAGGTTTGTCACAGTCTTATCGGATGAATGCATGATGTTTCAAAGATGTGTATTAAACGCATTTCCATTAACTCCGCTTCCAACGTAAAGGAGGTATGTCTAATTCATTTTGAAGAGAATGTTTCATGAATTTAGACGCTCTTTATCCCCCCCCCTCCCCCACCCCAACCTCCTATACCTCCGGTCCCTTCTTCAAGAGTGGAGGAGGTATGTCTTATCCGCGGAGTGCAGGATGTTTCAAGGATGTCGTGAAGAGTAATGGGGCCTGCCATAAGAGCAATGTCCTGGATGTGGGACCATCTCATTCTCACGTCTTTTCACGTTTGTCATTTCAAATCTTGTTGAAAAATCTTCATCTCATCTAAAAATGTCAAAATCTTGTCCATGGGGACGCCTTGGGTAGAGCCGTTTATTAGCTTTAAAATTGTGTACAGCGTACTACCCTGTATTTACGTGTATCCTTCTCATTTGTTCTAAAGCGTATAAGCTAATAGAGCAAATGCACGATAACAATCAAAGTGGACGTCAAAGGAATACCCTCTCTGAAAAGAGAAAGCCAGTATTGCACTGTGTGAACCTTTGTTAACGCCCGTAGATTTGTCTTTGTGCACGTAAAACCAAATGACAGTATACTTCATTATCTGTTAAATCCTTCTCCTTTTGTTATCAAGCTTATGGGCTAAAGGGAGTGCACGATGACCAACCAAATCAAATGTACGTGAAAGAAACGTTCCACAAGAAAGGGCATGCAGAGCTCCATTGTCTACTGATTTGTTGACCCCCGTTTATTTTTGTGGATGTAAAAAGATTAATGACAGTGTACGTCCTGGTATTTGGTTGTATCGTTCTTCTTTTGATCTCAAGTTAAGGACTTAAAGAGAGTGCACGATAAAAAACCAAGTAGACTTCAACAGAATATCCCCCAAAAAGGGCATTGACTAATGCATCGTGGCTTGATTTGTTTACCCCCGTATATAAATGTATGCAGATACAACAAATGACAGATAACTGCTACCCTGTATTTTGCTTTCCCCTATGTCTTCTTTAGGTCTTGGGTTTGTAAGTAGCTGAGGCGGGTGCATAATGCATGATTAACAAACGGTTTGTGTGCTTCCACTGAACATGTACTGAAAATAAAAAAGCTAGTACTGCATTGTGTGTTAATTTGTCGACGCATGTATATGTCTTTATTTAACAAACAAAACCACAAAACAGTGTATGTTTAGTACCACCCATTACTCTGCTCTACCCGCCTGCTCTTGGTCATAGGCGCACGATTTAAAGCGGATGCATACTAGTAATAATGACAAACAAACGGATTGTTTACATAAGCCGGAACAGCATTGCGATTACATGTTTAGACGCACCTTTGCGGTTTGTTAACGAAAGAAAAGTACACTACCTGTTGGCTTTAGGTAGACAGTAGATTTACTTTCTAAGAAACTTACGCAAACGGGGTTGCGTGTCAGTGTAGAGTAGGCATATCGTACATGGTTAGATTGGATGGCAAAAGCTGATATATATATATATATATATATAGAGAGAGAGAGAGAGAGAGAGAGAGAGAGAGAGAGAGAGAGAGAGAGAGAGAGAGAGAGAGAGAGAGAGAGAGAGAGATATGAAGACAGACACAGAGATAGAGATCGAGACACACAAATGTGACACGGCACACACAGAAGAAAAGAGGCCATCTTCGACACAAACATAATAATTATTGAGTACGTCGCGTATGCGAGTCGACCAAGACACGAAAGATATACGACAGGTTTTTATTGCTTAGGTAGGTTTTTAAAGCACCAGTATGACATCCACAAGAGCGATCACTGAATAGGATCGAACCCTTCCGAGTGGAGAGTAACAGAATAATGATGTGCCAACGTACATGTTTTGACGGAGAGTAATATACCTCCCCAATAAACACTAAGAAAAAACCTCTCAACCCCTGAGTAAATACGCAAGGCGGATCAGTAGGCAATAACAGGGGGAAATAAAACAAGCCTTGACTGTTCTTAGCAGTCAGTTTAAGCATGATGTGACTGTTATTATTTACTGGATTTGTCGAGTGTGCGTGATATATATACAGATTCCGCTTGCACGTTATGTTTTTGTCTCCAAGAGTCTGCCTCCTGAGTCCTCTTGTTATCGACATGCATGTTTTATGTTTTATCTGCCCTTGTGTGTGTGTGTGTGTGTGTGTGTGTGTGTGTGTGTGTGTGTGTGAGTGTGTGTGTGCGTGCGTGCCTGCCTGCCTGCGTGCGTGCCTGGCTGCCTGCCTACGTGCATGCGTGCCTGCGTGCGTGTGTAAGTGAAGAAAATGGACCCCCCCCCCACACACACACACACACACATACACACACATACACACAAATACCACAACACTCTTTGACTTAGTTGGCAGCTGACTTATAGATTAAGTTTTCTTGCAAGATGTATTATTTGAGGGAAGTGTGTGTGTGTGTGTGTGTGTGTGTGTGTGTGTGTGTGTGTGTGTGTGTGGATGCGTGTTGGGTTGGGTGGTTGTGCGTGTGCATGTGTCCCGTCTGTGTGACTGTCTGTCGCTCTCTCTCTCTCTCTCTCTCTCTCTCTCTCTCTCTCTCTCTCTCTCTCTCTCTCTCTCTCTCTCTCACTCTCTCTCTCTGTCTCTTACTCTCTCTCTCTCTCTCACTCTCTCTGTCTCTCACTCTCTCTGTGTGTCTCTCTCTCACTCTCTCGTACTCTCTCTCTCTCGATCGCTCTCTCTCTCTCTCTCTCTCTCTCTCTCTCTCTCTCTCTCTCTCTCTCTCTCTCTCTCTCTCTCTCTCTCTCTCTCTCTCTCTCTCTCTTCTCTCTGTGTCTCCCTTCTCTGGATTCTATCTACGTGTGATGGAATGTGTGTCCATTGTTATAATTGATATGTGTGCCTCGTGTTTCAGGCGCATTCCTCATTCCCTACATCATCTGCCTGGTGTTGATGGGGATCCCCTTGTTCTGTCTGGAGATCACCTTTGGTCAGTTTGCCAGCCTGGGACCACTGTCCATATGGTCCGTCAACCCGCTTTTTAAAGGTAAATCATCATCATCATCATCATCATCATCATCATCATCATCATCATCATCATTATTATCATCATCATCATCATCATCATCTTCTTCATCATCTTCATCATCTTCTTCTTCTTCTTCTTCTTCTTCTTCTTCTTCTTCTTCTTCTTCTTCTTCTTCTTCTTCTTCTTCTTCTTCTTCTTCTTCTTCTTCTTCTTCTTCTTCTTCTTCTTCTTCTTCTTCTTCTTCTTCTTCTTCTTCTTCTTCTTCTTCTTCATGTTCAACATCATCTTCTTATTCTTCAGCAGACACCGTGGTGCCACGCCTGTGATAATAGTTTTACTGTGATACATTTTCTCACTGAATGCGCTGATCTGTATGATTTACGAGTGAAGTATTTTGACACCTTTATTTTGAAACATATTTTTACGGAGGCCAGCTCTACAGCTCTCTTTGGATTTTTAAGGGAGTCTGGCCTTTATTTTAAGATTTGAATTTTAAAGATCCTTGACATGGAAACTTGCATTCTCCTAGTAAGGTAATATATTGTACTATGTTGCAAGCCCCTGGAGCAATTTTTTGGTTAGTGCTTTTGTGAACAAGAAACAACTAACAAGTGGCTCTATCCCATCTCCCCCGCCCCCCCCCCCCCTTTCCCTTTCGCGATAACCTTCGTGGTTGAAAACGACGTTAAACACCAAATAAAGAAAGAAAGAAAGATCCTTGACACGTAGGGTTTAACTTTTGTGTTCCCTTCGGGTGAAGTTCCTGACTTTGTTTTTTTTAAATTGGTTTAATTTAAATTTGTGTAATGTTAAACTTGTGGGGTCCTGATTTGGCCTATATGGTCCGGTGGACCCAAAAAGCAACAGCTATCATATCATATCATATTCTTCAGCATCATCATTATCAGCAGCAGCAGCAGAAGCAGCAGAAGCAGCAGCAGCAGAAGCAGCAGCAGCAGCAGCAGCAGTTGGCTAATTTGCATGCACACTGCTCTTTGGTACCTGGAAATTTAAGAAAATATCTATAGTTCTTATCACCTCCATGACTGTTCTTTTCACAGTGTTTATCACAGCTTTTCTTTGACGTGGAATTAGTGTCTCCGCATATGGATTTTCCCATCGCTAGAATTGTAGATCTCCATCTGATATTTCGAAAAACAATGTTTGTTTTCCACTGCCTTTTGTATTTGTGTTGTCACCAATGGAAGTGTGAAGTATTGCAATCCTAACACTAACACTATTATATATATATACAAGACTTAACTTTTTAAAGTAAACAAAAGTAATCAATACCACAAACGCATTATCTAAGGGTAGATATCAATCATTCTCTGCAATGATCTACGCGCGGTAATACATGCGCCTTTTGGGCTTTTCCCATGAGCTGATGTTACACTAAAAATAGAATAGGGAATTCTGGGAAACTGTTCAGTTTTCTAGTACTGCAATCATGCAAACCTTGTTGCATATTTCAGAACTTAAGATTTAAGATGAAGGGAAGCAACCGGTTGAACACGGGCGTCGACAGCGACAATGAGAAGCGAAGAGTACGAGTAAATGATTAAATTGTGACAATACAAATGACTTGCAGTGCCTCACCATCAGGGCCTTGGCTATACGGTAATACCATGGTGGCTTTCGTGGCGATGCACTTGTGATAATACAAATGAATCTTGTCGTGCCTTACCACCAGGCCTTGGCTATACCATGATGGCTCTCGTTTTGATCCACTTGTGACAATACAAATTAATCTTGTCTTGCCTTACCACCAGGCCTTGGCTATACCAATAGGCTCTCGTTTTGATGCACTTGTGATAATACAAATGAATCTTGTCGTGCCTTACCACCAGGCCTTGGTTATACCATGGAGGCTGTCGTGGCGATGCACTTGTGATAATACACATTAATCGTGTCTTGCCTTACCACCAGGCCTTGGCTATACCAATAGGCTCTCGTTTTGATGCACTTGTGATAATACAAATGAATCTTGTCGTGCCTTACCACCAGGCCTTGGTTATACCATGGAGGCTGTCGTGGCGATGCACTTGTGATAATACACATTAATCGTGTCTTGCCTTACCACCAGGCCTTGGCTATACCAATAGGCTCTCGTTTTGATGCACTTGTGACAATACAAAATAATCTTGTCTTGCCTGACCACCAGGCCTTGGCTATACCAATAGGCTCTCGTTTTGATGCACATGTGATAATACAAATGAATCGTGTCTTGCCTTACCACCAGGCCTTGGTTATACCAATAGGCTCTCGTTTTGATGCACATGTGACAATACAAATTAATCTTGTCTTGCCTTACCACCAGGCCTTGGCTATACCAATTGGCTCTCGTTTTGATGCACTTGTGATAATACAAATGAATCTTGTCGTGCCTTACCACCACTTGTGACAATACACATTAATCGTGTCTTGCTTTACCACCAGGCCTTGGCTATACCAATAGTCTCTCGTTTTGATGCGCTTGTGATAATACAAATGAATCTTGTCGTGCCTTACCACCACTTGTGATAATACACATTAATCGTGTCTTGCCTTAGCACCAGGCCTTGGCTATACCAATAGGCTCTCGTTTTGATGCACTTGTGATAATACAAATGAATCTTGTCGTGCCTTACCACCAGGCCTTGGTTATACCATGGAGGCTGTCGTGGCGATGCACTTGTGATAATACACATTAATCGTGTCTTGCCTTACCACCAGGCCTTGGCTATACCAATAGGCTCTCGTTTTGATGCACTTGTGACAATACAAATTAATCTTGTCTTGCCTTACCACCAGGCCTTGGCTATACCATGATGGCTGTCGTGGCGATGCACTTGTGATAATACACATTAATCGTGTCTTGCCTTACCACCAGGCCTTGGCTATACCAATAGGCTCTCGTTTTGATGCACTTGTGACAATACAAATTAATCTTGTCTTGCCTTACCACCAGGCCTTGGCTATACCAATAGGCTCTCGTTTTGATGCACTTGTGATAATACAAATGAATCTTGTCGTGCCTTACCACCAGGCCTTGGTTATACCATGGAGGCTGTCGTGGCGATGCACTTGTGATAATACACATTAATCGTGTCTTGCCTTACCACCAGGCCTTGGCTATACCAATAGGCTCTCGTTTTGATGCACTTGTGACAATACACATGAATCTTGTCTTGCCTTACCACCAGGCCTTGGCTATACCATGATGGCTCTCGTGGCGATCCTGACCATCTACTACAACGTGGTCGTGGCCCAGGCAGTCTACTTCTTCTTCGCCTCCATGCAGAGCACGTTGCCATGGACACAGTGCGGCGAAGACTGGAACACGTGCTACTGTCGTACTGGGGACGAAAACACAACTGACCTTGACCCACTTCGGTGGTTCAACTCTTCGGGACTCAACTGCAGTAGGTTTATTTGTTGTCTTTTTGTTAAAAATGATGAAATTTAGAGCTGTACTAATTTATTTTAAGAATTATGTTCCGTGACTCGACACAGTAGGTTTTGTCGGTTTGTTTGCAACTGGAATACCTTAACCTGTTCAGGACGTAAAATATCGGCTACATTTTTTTTTTAAGTAAAGCTGAGACATGTTTTATTTAAGTTAATTATAAAGAAACCTGATCAAGATTTACTGAAAAAGGTTTATCTACTGTCCGCTGTAATATTCGAAGATTGTCAACAGGAATGCCACCAATACGAGAGCAAAAACACAAAGTAATCGATACTTTTCTTGTAAAAACAGATTTGTAGCGTCCCTCCCCCTAATTGTTTATGATGATCAGTGCTATGAATTTGCATTAAATATGTCTATGTGAGGAATGTTCTATTTTGATATCCAATGAATTTCTCTTCTTCTTCTTCTTCTTCTTCAGTTCCGGGACATCCTGCTTGCTGGCGCGCGCGCAGAGAAAATGTTTTCCTCTTTATCTATACTGCTCTGGCTGCAAAATCCCTCCAGCGGGAGGTGTTTTTAGACAGGCCAGGCACTGGTTTTCCCTTGACTGTCTTCTTCTTCTTTAGATTGAGAATTGCATTTCTTACATTATCTTTTCTGTTCATTTTTCAGCTGGCATAGTTGTCAACGGGAGCAACATCAAAAGCGCGAGCGAGGAGTACTACAAGTGAGTATTGTTATTCAAAACTGTTAACGATTCAGAAAAAAATGACTCTTTAATATACTTAGTATATACTAGATGGTGATCAGTCTGTTAATGAGTTTCTTTAATGCATAAATAAGAACACATTTAGAGAAAGAAAGCCGGGTAGAGTGGACTCGACAGCCCAGCAAGGCAGCTACTCTTGGGGAGGAGGCAACCCTGAGTAAGAACCTCAACCACCGAAGACGGAAGACAGCAGCCAACTTGGCGTGGGGAGAAAATCGGCTGTCTACGCTTCCACGATAATAACATCGAACGCAGAAGAAGAAGAAGAGAAAGAAAGCGGGACATGAGAAAAAGATGGCCCCGATGAGACAGGTTTTTTGGGCTAAAATTGACTTGTACTTTCGCGTGTTTCAAATCTTGGTGAGACACACTGAATAAATATCAGAGAATAAATGGGAAGCAAGTTAATCTGGACTAAGGGACAGAGAACGGAAGTGTGTTTAAATTGAAATTCAACTCAACTACATGTGTATATTCCATGAATAATACCAAAACATTCAAAAACTTTCTGAATGGACATCTGAAGGAACATTAAATATCCCAAAAGCTTATACAGACAGTTACGACATTATGTGATGAATATCAATAATCATAAGGGTATTTATAGGGGCGCAAATCCAAACATAATTCTAAGCGCCTTAAAAAAAATAATCCTAGCATTTTTTTTTTCAACTCAACTCAACTCAACTCAAATTTTATTGGCTTCAATTTTCATAGAAGAATTTGTCTTGCGCTTGGGAGAAAGTAAGAGTATAACATATAAAAACAGCATTCATATCACATTTCATGTATCACACACAGTAATCACTAGTATAAGCCTACAATTATCACATTTGTACCTGTATCATACATGCAAATAAATAGTATCACATTTCCACGTATCACACACAATATATACATTACATAACATACAGCAAGCTTCCATCTCCCGCGCCCCCCCCCCTCCCACACATACATATCCTCGCACGTGCGTCGACTCCATACAAATGACATCACAAATCACAATTTTAATCACAAATAAACAAATTATACAAAATAATTTACATGATGAACAATTGAAAAAATCTATTACTCTCTATTACAACAATAAAATTCGTTGCATGGGCATGAAAGCTCAAGAGTTTAAATACAGACAGATACTACACTATTCGTCATATGCGTTTGAGGGCAGATCTTTCTGATGAGGCCGTTCATCGTGAAACCAATTATATGACTGGAAAGGCCGTTTATTCCCCTAACTTATTCATAAAATAGATTAAGTTTACATGAAGTAACGTTGATACAGTGGAACCTACAACACAGACACCCCCCAAAATCAAATTCGCAAAATCAAGGTTCCCGCTATAAAATCGACAACAAATAAGAACAACTAATTCGAACCATGTTTAGCATGTTATTAGACAGAACAATCACATCGGCACCCAAAACAGTCAATTTTTTTCATATATATCTTGTCTGCCATGGACGCTAAGGCATGCTGAGCGGTGTAGGTGTCAATCCTCTCAGAAGGCATAAAAGGCAGTTGTTGAAGCCGTTTTAGCGGGTAATGCGACAAAAAATGGTACATTTGAGTAACTCGCCAACGCATTGCCTTCACACTTTCGGAGATTGGTGCTAACACGTGTCGTAAAGTAAATACGGAATTTTAAGTCATTTGCGATATTAGTTCTGCTGTTATGCGACATACCAGAAAGAGTTTTAAAAATAAAGATGTACCCTGTCCGATTGAACAACAAAAAATTAAAATTAGCATGCATTTAGAAAAATGAAAGCTTCAATTTACCCTTAAATCTAATACAGTTTCAACAATGGCTGTTCAACAGCGCACTTGTTTAAACTCACACAAAAATTCTTGGAAAATGCTTTTTCAAGAGCCATTGGTCAGTTAAGCGTGTCGGCAGTGAGTTTTGCTAGGCTTATAATTAGGCCGACATTTGCGCTCAAAAACTATTTTCGCGTTGAAATCCTCATACCACCCATGATATGTCTGATAAGATATGTACGTGAAATTTGAGTATGTGGCGCATCTGTCATTGTTCTTGAAGATTTCAACAAATTAAATTAGTCATCAAAAACCTACCGTCAATTTAAGAACTTTTTCTGAAATGAAAAATAACAGCAGACCTAATGTCTCAAATGACTTGAAATTCCGTATTTACTTTACGACACGTGTTAGCACCAATCTCCGAAAGTGTAAAGGCAATGCGTTGGCGAGTTACTCAAATGTACCTTTTTTTGTCTCACTACCCGCTAAAACGGCTTCAAAAACTGCCTTTTATGCCTTCTGAGAGGATTGACACCTACACCGCTCAGCATGCCGTAGCGTCCTTGGTAGACAAGATATGTGAACAAAACTGACTGATTTGGATGCAGATTTGATTGTTCTGTCTAATGACATGCTAAACATGTTTCGTTTTAGCAGTTCTGATTTTTTTGTCAATTTTAACGCGGGAACCTTGATTTTGCGAATTTGATTTTTTTTTTGGGGGGGTCTGTGTTGTAGGTTCCACTGTATCGACACTACATCATGTATACTCAATCTGTTTTCTAAATAAGTTAGAAGAATAAACGGCCTTTCTAGACATATAATTGGTTTTACGATAAACGGCCTCATCAGAAAGATCTGCTCTCAAACGCATGTGTACAGTTTTTTATGACGAGTAGTGTAGAATGTGTGGTGAACCGCCTCTTTCTCTACAGTCACTATGTGCTGGAGAAGACAAGCGGTATCGACGAGCCGGGATCCCTAAAGTGGGACCTGACTCTGTGCAACCTGGCTGCCTGGACCATCATCTGTATTTCCCTCATCAAGGGCGTGTCGTCTTTGGGCAAGGTGAGTGATTAACGACTAATATCCAGGGATTTTCTGCAGTTCGTTCGTATATATCTCTGTTGTCAAGTTCGTGAATGATGCCTGCATTGCGTGTCGTCTTTGGGCAAGGTGAGTGATTAACGACTAATATCCAGGGATTTTCTGCAGTTCGTTCGTATATATCTCTGTTGTCAAGTTCGTGAATGATGCCTGCATTGTGTGCCGTCTTTGGGCAAAGTGAGTGATTAACGATCAATAACCAGCGCCTTAGTGATTTTCTGCAGTTTGTATATCTCTGTTGTTCGTGAATGGTGCCTGCATTGTGTGCCGTCTTTGGGCAAGGTGATTGATTAACGACAAATATCCAGTGCCTAAGGGATATTCTGCAGTTTTTATATCTCTGTTGTTCATGAATGGTGCCTGCAATGTCAACATCTGCTTAAAGGCACAGTAAGCCTCCTGTAAACCATGACAGATACTGTCAGGTTTTTACACACAGTACAAACGCCCTTTCATTTAAACACTCACCGCTTGAGAACATCCTAGGTGCCCTCCGTGAAGAGCGAGCAATTTTCAAAGAATTTATTTTTGCGTGGTTTATCTTACCCCTGAGCCATCGTGAACCCGTGTGATCCAGTTTCCTTTTTTTCACAATGTAGTCGTCAGTTTGTGATTTTAATGCGACTCGCTGTAAGCTTATCTGGAATAGCACGTTATTATGTACCTCTGAATCTAAACGCAACAGACGGCTGCGATTCACACGAACTCTAGCAATGGCTTTTGACTGTTCAGAGGAACTGGCGATAGGCATAACCGTCGTCTGCTACGAGAACCACGACCTTGCGTGACCCTGCTTCCGGGGTTTTCTTTTATCAAACTTTCAAAACTTCGAATTGTACTGATCTTGTCTTGATGAAAAAAGAATTATTTTATGATTTAAGAATGTTTGTGTAACAAGCTGTCAATTTATTATTTAGATTTTAAAAGTTAGGTCTAGCGCCAAAACGCACCACCGTCCCATTGTCTGATCAGACAATACGCAAAATTAATTCTTTGAAAATTGCTCGCTCTTTACGTTGGGCACCTAGGATGTTCTCAAGCGGTGAGTGTTAAACGAAAGGGTGTTTGTACTGTGTGTAAAAGCCTGACAGTATCTGTGATGGTTTACGGGAGGCGTACTGTGCCTTTAAGTAAAATGATGTTCTCCTTTGGCAAGGTAACTGCCTAATTTTTGTCAAGGCATAACTGCGGCCGAGTCTATCATTTGAATCTCCGTCTACAAGGATGTCTCCTTCTATGGCAAGACAACTGATAGAAGATCAATTCTTCACGAATGGTCGATCAGTTATGCGTGACTACATGGTGCCTAGGTCCTTGTCTCAGGCAATTGTGGGGCCATCGCGCCTCTTCGCTCACTCAATGCCCAGACACAGTGTTCTGCCTTAATAGATTGCGGAAGGGTACTGGTAGACTCTACCGGGTGAAAACTCAGTTTTGGTGTTCCATATATTTATTCATGTTACTTTGTTCTTGCATGTCATAATTATACGGTGTAACTGTTCTCAATGCTCCCTTCCGTCAATCTGACCATTCCTCTAATTTCGGAAATGAGGTAGAACATTTTGTCAAGATAAATGTTGTCTTATTAGTGTTTGTTTGTGCACTTAAAAGACCGCTGGGTCGATATATTTGTGAACGTAACGTTTTGTTTTGTCAATAATTAAACGTTCAAACAACTTACCCTTCTTGGTTTTTTGATTCATTCCTCTAATCGTTCTATTCCATGGGGTCTCCATTTTTCAGACACAGTATTTCTTCGCGCTGTTCCCCTACGTCATCCTGACTATTCTTCTCGTCCGAGGCGTGACGCTCGACGGCGCGAGTGACGGAATCCATTTCTACATCACTCCTGAAACCTCCAAACTCACAAAGTCTTCGGTGTGTACTTGTAATGTTAACATTCTATTTTTTTGCTTTACTTGTGTAGTTTTATTCAACTACAAGAACGGGAGAATGTCCGTGATGTGTGATCAGCCGAGGCAGCTCTACTGAAACTGCGTTTGATAAGTTCTTTAGTCGTATGTTTTTGTTGTGATGTTGTAGGCGAATGTGACGCAGTTTATATTGCAAAGGCAAACAAAGTCAAAAAATCAAATCAAATCAAACAAAATCAAACAAAATTTGCACAATTTCTTCCGAACTATCGACTCTGTTTTGTTAAGCTTTTTAAAATAATCACCTGCTTTTGGAGGAGTCGGGTGGGGGGGGGTTGTTGAGGGTTAGGGGTGAAAGGGTTACGGTTCAGAACCTTTTAGAATCGAGCGGATTGTCGTTTTGCAGGTGTGGCTTGATGCGGCTTCCCAGATCTTTTTCTCCTTGAGTACCAGCACCGGCAGTCTGACAGCCATGTCCAGCTACAGCAAATTTAAAAACAACTCCTTGAGGTCGGTACATGAAGTAACATTTTTGTCTGTCTGTCTGTCTGTGCGGCGCGTGCTCGCATGAGATTTGAGCGGCTGTTGCACGTGTGTTGGTGGATGGTTGGGTGAGTGTGTGGGTGTTTGTTCGTGCCTATCTGCCTGCTTGCGCCCGGGTGGGTGTCTGCTTGTTCGTGCTTGTAAGCGTGCGTGCGTGCATGCGTACGTTGTTGTTGTTGTTGTTGTTGTTGTTGTTGTTGTTGTTGTTGTTGTTGTTGCTGCTGTTGCTGTTGTTGTTGTTGTTGTTGTTGTTGTTGTTTTCACTAATTGGTTTGTGGCTGTTGAATGCAGAGATTCAATTATCATCCCGATCATCAACTGCTGTACAAGTTTCTACGCTGGATTCGCCATCTTCTCCATCCTGGGCTATATGGCAAAAGCCAAGGGAGTTGCGGTGCCTGACGTCACTCAAAGCGGTACGTCACAATATCACCCTCTGACCTCGCACGACGACAGAATGTCACAAAATTAATGTCTTTCTCTTTTTATGCTGCAAAACTAGTGACAGAGAGATGCAGCGAGCTCTCCAACCGCACTTGTTCTCCTTCTTCCAATAGCACGGACTCTTTTAGACACCAAATAAGTGCCTGATGTCACTAAAAGCGGCACGTCATGCAACTGTCGTGACAAAACGTCAGAATATCAAAAAATTACTCCTTCAATCATTACAAACCAAGTGACAGGGAGTCACGATGGTCTCCCATTTTCAAGACAGCCCAACCACAGTTGTTCCCCTTGTTCCAGCGGTACAGACTTGGTTGGGTAGACACTTGGCATGCGAGTAATGGGGTAGTTGTTGTTGATGAGGTATTCATGTTTCTGTCATACGTTTGATGACGTTCGTATGGACACAAACCAACTTTGTACAGGTCCAAAAAGAAAATCAGGTAGCATCTTTGTTCTTCAAGGAAGAATGAATATTTGGTCTCATGGTGCTCATTGTTTTCACGTACAATATAAAACCTTATGGACGGCGACACTTCACTGGTCTTAAAATGTATTGTAATTAATAGGGATTCGAATTCAATCATCCCTGTCCGAAGGAGCATAGGTCGAGGAATGGGGTGCGGGAGGGGGGGGGAGGGGTGATTCATATCATTTAAATGTTTTGGTAAGAGCTCAGATCTTTGATACTTCTGCGCCTTTGTTGTTTTACAAGCATTGTCAGAGTTCAAATCTTGGAAAATTTTCGTCGTGTTTTGAAAGTATTGATTTTTTTTCTTGTCATTGTTCACATACAGGTACAGGGCTGGTCTTTGTGGCCTATCCCGAAGCTTTGGCCAAGATGCCCGTACCACAACTGTGGTCCATCCTGTTCTTCTTCATGATGATCTGCCTGGGCATGGGTACACAGGTAAAGCATGAGCAGAAGCGGGTTCATAAGCATAACGATATAACCTCCCTTTAGCACAAGAACTTGAGACGATTTATACAAAACCCAAGTACATAGTTACACGTCTTCAAACAGGGGCCATGAGACAAAGAATCAGAATATTTTACACAATGTATGCGCACGTACTCATTTACAACTTAAAACAAAGACACAAGGAGCAAGACCCCTTAGTCAAGCAGTGTGTAAGAAATGTTAAGTCCTTTGTACTGGAAACTTGTATTCTCCCAGTAAGGTCATATATTGTACTACGTTGCTAGCCCCTGGAGCAAATTTTTTATTAGTGCTTTTGTGAACAAGAAACAATTGGCAAGTGGCTCTATTCCATCTCCCCCCTTTCCCCGTCGCGATATAACCTTCGTGGTTGAAAACGACGTTAAACACCAAATAAAGAAAGAGAGAAAGAACAAGGAGCAGGCACGCACCCACGCACTCACCCACGCACACACACACACACACACACACACACAAACACACACACAAACAAACACACACACACACACACACACACAAACACGCACGTACACACACACACAAACACGCTCGTACACACACGCACACACACACGTACACACGCACACACGTACGTACACACACTCACACACACACACACACACACACACACACACACACACACACACACACACACACACACACACAGAGGAGTGTGTCTTTAACGTAACATACCTTATAAGCCTCAACGCAATGTAACCTACTAGCTGTTAGATTTCTCTTTGGTGTATCAGATTATGTGATGTCGACATGGACATAATATATTTATCTAAACGATAATGCCGACTGCCCTCAAGGATCCACAACTTAGATCTCAAGAAGTGTGTGTTGCGTTGGCACAGATCCCGAGCGCTGAGACGCTGCTGACGGCCCTGCAGGATGAATACAAGTGCCTGAGGGGCAAGTGGAGGTCCATCATCTTCAGGGTCTCCATGTGCTTCTTGGGCTTCCTTCTGGGACTTCCACAAACCACTCAGGTAGGTTGCTGATGCCTGACTGACTCCCTGCTTTGCTGCATTTTATAATAATAATAATAATAATAATAATAAATAGCTTTTTCTATAGCGCGAGTCCCAGTAATTGGCCCCAGGATTGGCCCCAGGCGCTTATCGCTGCCTTTTGTGGACTTTTGTAAGAAAGTTGTAGCAAAGTTGCCTTCGAAGTTCCACAGACCAGATTTGAAAAGAGTTAGTCACGAGTTTGAAAAGAGTTAGTCACGTCCAAACTGTTAGACAAAACAATTAGTGGCAGAGGTCATTGTACTCATACGTCCATCAAATCCAGATAACCTGGACCACGTTGTAATTCATCTGAGAGTTTTCTCGGCGTATATGTGCATATATATTCGTATGCGTCTGAGTGTGTGTTCGTGCAAGCACGTGGTGTGTTCGAGGGTGAGTGTGGCATGTGTACGTACATGAACACGCGTGTGTTTTACAGGGCGGTACGTACTTGCTGGATCTGCTGGACATATTTGTGGGCTTTCCTTTGCTGCTGGTGGGTCTCTTCGAGTTCATCGCTATCGTCTGGGTCTATGGTGAGTCTGATTCAATCTTCCTTCCGCAACAGGGCTGTTACTGGGACTTTTTCGCCCCCAAAAGTGTCGACTTTTGTGTTGTTGTTATTGAAAGTTGTATACGGTCCCTGGTGTTACCTTTCTCTCACCGTGATACTGTTTTGTAATTCTGCCTGAGTGATTATATAGTTTCATCTCACGCATTTACACTCGTTGCTTTTTCAAATAGTGAACAGCTCGCTTTCGCTCGCAGTTCAATATTTTAAAAAACAACTCGTGTAAATCTGGTACGACACAGCAAGCCATGTAGTATTCTGTTTATCCTACATACTGTACTTACGTGTATTTTACTGAAAATGTCCTGCATTCGAGGCAGCTAAATTGAAGACGCTTGTTTTGGAACCTCGATCTCTTCCAAAGCCTCGTGCAATCTATTACGTCAAAGCAAATCAAACGTCACTCTGAAAGTGTGGCGTGACGTGTTAGTTCTGTAATTAGCGAGCGCAATTTGTGTTTCTATAATGACGTTTGTCTCGGTGACTTTGGCATCATAAGCAGTGGAAAAACAGGTCCCTGCCAGACTTGCTTGACATGACCTCATTTACATGATATACACACGTGTGATTTGAACGATTATTATCTCACGGGTGTCTCTCTCACGTATGTAGGATAAACTTGATTTAATCATCTGTAAACGACGTGTTTCGGGGTTTGGTCGTATCACTGACGACGTTGTAATGATGACTGATGATGGTCCGGAAACACGAATTCTGTAATACTTCTACTTTAGTTTGACCTGGCTTTCAATGTTTCAGGTTGTGGTCGTATCACTGATGACGGGTGATGGTCGGGTAACACGGATCCGGTATTATTTCTACTTCGGTTTGACCTGGATTTCAATATTTCAGGTTTTGGGCGTATCACCGAGGACGTGATGGTGATGATGGGTGGTGACAGTTTCATCACACGCTTGTTGTACTACTGCTACTTCAGCTGGACCTGGCTTATTGTGGCACCTGGCTTTATTCTTGTGAGTAGACTCACCCTTTGCTTGTAACTATGTGTTGGGCTAAGGGCGATCAAAGATATCACCCCAAGAAGAACTCTGAAACTGTTTACGTTACTAACTCAAGAATAAAAAACAAAGATGGGTTAATTCATGGAACATTTACATACACGAGATTCACACAGACTTTGAACAACTGGTCTTTAGATTCAACGATCAGACACTTAATAATGAGGAAATGAAGACTTAACTAAGAGCTTATATATGAGCTAGGCGTCTTGATCTGGACGTTTCCAGTCGTGTTACGTTGCAAGTTACGTGAATACATTGACCTTAGGTGTGTCACCTTACACGGACACGAGAACACCTTTCAGAGTACGTGTGATAGGGTGACGCAGTAGTACCCCTTTCACAGCAGCTACTCTGCAGAGTTGTCTAACGGCCCTTCAGCTTGAGCTATTTATAGCTCAAACGGGTCTTGTTTGCTGGTGAGACGTGACACTGTGGATTGTAGAGAGTGTTTGTGATAGGGTTTCATTGCTCTTGTCCCTGGTATGATCTTGTGAACCTTTGGGTTCTCTGGGCAGATTTGTATAGGGCTGTTTCTTTAGCCCTGACTCATAGGCTAGGCAGATTTCATCAGATTTCACCTCCTGTGTGAACAAATTGCTATAAAATTTATTTCACCTTTTTTGTACTCTACATGCATCCATTGATCAGGTAAAACCGAGTTGGCCAACGTTTTCCCATGCGAACTATATTTTTGAAGCTTTTAAAGAATGATGACAACTGCGCAATAACGGTATTCCGAATATGCTCCGTCCCTCACCTCTCACGTCTATAACATGTCTTATTTTAAGGGATGTGCCATATGTCACTCATATAGTATGTAAGAAAAGCACATTCAGTTGATAAATAGGTTCAATTGCATTTATTTAGCGCGAAATAACGTAGCCGAAGCTCAAATCTAGTGCATTCGGTGTGGTTTCACAGGGCGCGTCTCCCGGGTCGCGTTTGACAGGTATGTGAGTTGACAATTACTGTGCTGATATTCTCCCTCCTTTACCCGTTACTGTTGCATTACACGTGTGAACATGCACACGCACACTCTATTCAACATGACCTCGTACTTACGCTAAAGCCCGTCTTCATCGTCTGATGTACCTACACAGGCAACCTCGGTCACAGTGTTGGCACAGCTCTCCCCTCTGCACTCTCTACAGCCAGACGTACACACGAGGCCGTGTTTTCGGCATGAACATCTTGCTGTTCGACACTCTGTCTTGCAATTGCATCGGATGACATCGAGTAGATCACCAGGAGCAGCAGCAATGTCAATGAGAATAGGAAGCATGGCGCCTTGAACAATCTCCCATCCCCAGTCCATCGGATCCAGGAGGAACTGTTCTTGATGCAAGTGCATCCATTCTTGCACCTGGAAGTATGTTCTCATGGAATGGAATTTAGCTGCTGCTGATGTAGGTGGGAGTTTGCAGGGCTGAAACGATGAGGTACATGTAGAGACTTTCTGCATGTACTTGATGTAGCGGAGGAAGTTCAAAGTGTCTCTTTCCTTCCCCCCATAGAGTTCTACAAAGGCCCTTTCTCCTGCTCCTATCAGCTCATCAGTGTGTAACCGTGTGCCGAAACACTACGATCACCTCGGGAGGCGAAGTGCAATCAAACAGGGTTGAAAATGTTAGAGCTAATTTCTTAGCCCTATAAAAACTGTTATGCAAACCCGAAGGTTTCCATGAACATACAGACAATCGGAAACCACCAGATCCCATCACAAACAGAATTCTACAATACACCGGTGTTGACTTTTAAAGGCCAACAACTCGGGTGCAGAGTCTGCTGTGAAAGGAGCGGAAGCCTCCCCTGTCACAATCGCCCCCGTTTGAATGAACTTCGTCCCGAAGTTCCGAACCGGGGGACCACTGTCCATCCCAAGTTTGCAGAATGGGAACAGCACGAAAATGTTCAGTGGTCATATTATGCCATTACCTGAACATATCATGCCGAGTCCCATCCCTGCTCGCAAGCACCAGATGTAACCGAGTGCCGAAACACTACGATCACCTCGGGAGGCGAAGTGCAATCAAACAGGATTGAAAATGTTAGAGCTAATTTCTTAGCCCTATAACAACTGTTATGCAAACCCGAAGGTTTCCATGAACATACAGACAATCGGAAACCACCAGACCCCATCACAAACAGAATTCTACAATACACCGGTGTTGACTTTTAAAGGCCAACAACTCGGGTGCAGAGTCTGCTGTGAAAGGAGCGGTAGCCTCCCCTGTCACAAGTGTCTCTGCAAGGACTGGCGCTGAAGACATGGGCCTGCTGCACGAACACTGTTGACTGGGTCAATTTCGTTAAACACATTGGTTTTCCAATCCCGAATGGACTGCTAATTGTATCGCATCCACCAAAGGCGTGCGCAAACAGGATGTTCTCACAAACTTGAGATCCAAGAACAGTCTGGACTTTTCTGATGTCCCACACTTTTGCAGCTGATTTTGCTGTCGATGATCTCACTGATGTGAAGAAGACGGGGCAGTGATCTGGCGTAAGATGGTACAACAGAAGCATGAGCAGATCGGTGTCCTCGCCAACCAGAATCACGTTTCCCTTCCTTGCCAATTCCAGAGAAGTCTTTACGACGAGCCTATCAGCATCAGCAGTTGTATGGACAGTGTCAAAGCCGTGCTGTGAAAAACGGGAACTAAGGAGGTTGATGAACCGCTGTTTGTTGTTTGGATTCGTCAGGAAGCGCTCCTTTGGTTCGCACAGGACCATGTCACCCTCAAAAGTGATGGCACATGCTGTATTGGCTCTGCTTGTTCTTCGCAAATGGGCTGCATCTTTGGTGGTAGGTCCGCAGCTGTATCCATCAAAAACAACAGCTCCTTTGCCAAAATGACGAATGAGAAAGTCTGCGTAACTCGGAGTAAGCTGGTTGTATGTTGAACCACGGCACCAGGGCAGAAGGTGCAACAGCAAGCCACCATCGATGACATATGTTACATTATCAGGAATAACACCATTTACCTGCTTTGTTGAAGTCCAGATGTAAGTTGCCAGTGCAGCCTTGGTACCTTGTCTTGGCAGACCACCCGAATCAAACAGCGATGCTGGGACACTGCACATCTCAAAGGCAAAGGCGTCCTCAAGACATCCGTTGGTGTTCTTCACAGTTGTCACTAGTCTCTGGAACAACAGCATGGAGTGAACATGTACTAGATCATCGTGCAGATTGGACGACTTGGCTTTCAGAGCCATGGTTACAGCTTGATCCTTCTTTTTAAAGGTGAAATCCACAACATTATTTCCGATCATGCTGCTCAGAATCTTGTTTCCTACGCCTTTTGCTTGTTCTGCATTCACAGTAGCTTCAGCTTCTTTTCCGCTTGAAATGGATCGGAGGGCTGTATCCACAGTGAAAGGGTTCCTATCAAGCAGATATCTCAAGATCAGCTGAATGTCTGTGTGATCTCGCTTCTGCCTTGCCACGCTCAACTCTTTGTGCTGCGTTTGTTGCTCGCTAGAATGGAATGCAACGTCTGTGACAGACTGCATTGCGTCGGGGATTTCTGCACAGGCAGGCATACACAGTAGTAGGTGGGAGATCAATGCCATATGATTGCGCAGCATTCAGTTCAAATTTCCGTACCTCTGTGTAAGAACAGCTACAGCCAAGGTGGCTGAGGGTATCGATCAGAAACCGTGAACCGAATGATCGGTGCATTTGCACGCCAAGTGCAAACTGCAATGGTGCAATAACAGTGTTTGGCCTTCTGAGCTGAATGATTGCTTGTCCTATTGCACTGATATAATGTTAGGTAACCTTGAAAGAAATACATGTACGTATCCACTAACAAATGCACAGATTAATAAATAAACGCAACGTAAGTAGGTGAAGCTGAACATGGAAAAAAACTTATTACCTAACAGTCACATGCACGATCCACGTTGTTCTCAATGGACATAATTTCACAAGGCACATAGACAAAGACTGAATCTGCAATCGCCTAACAATCATTATAATGCGAGCAGTGAAATGCGCCCCTGGGAAACAAACAAATATATCTATACATAGATGAGACCAATAAACTGCTTACGCCATGCTGATTAAGCTATCGTGTGATGTTATTGAATAGTTTCCTTGGGTAGCTTGTGAAAAACTGTCGCTCCGAAAACTAAAATAAAATGTACGATATTTCGGACTCATCGCATGGTTTTTTCCCGGCCAACTCGATTAGATGTGTGCAGGCACACTGAAATGAATCAACTGCACCTAAAATGAATTTTATAGCAATTACTTCGCACACATCCAAACGCTTCCCAGCCTATCACCTCTTTTTACCTTGACTAAATGATTTAACATAGAGGGGGAATCGAGACGAGGGTCGTGGTGTGTGTGTATGTGTGTGTGTGTGTGTGTGTGTGTGTGCGTGTGTGCGTGTGTGCGTGTGTGTGTGTGTGTGTGTGTGTGTGTGTGTGTGTGCGTGCGTGCGTGCGTGCGTGCGTGCGTGCGTGCGTGCGTGCGTGTGTGTGTGTAGAGCGATTCAGAGAAAACTACTAGACCGATCTTCACGAAACTCTACATGGGAGTTTCGGAGTATGATATTCCCAGACCTTTATTTTTCATTTTTTTGATAAATGTCTTTGATGACGTCAAATCCGGATTTTTGTGAAAGTTGAGGCCGCACTGTCACACCCTCATTTTTGGATGAAATTGATAGAAATTTTAGCCAAGCAATCTTCGACAAAGCCCGGACTATGGGATTGCATTTCAGCTTCCAAGCTTAAAAATTAATTAATGCATTTGTTTATTAAAAATCTCAAAATGCTAATTAAAATTAAAATGTTAGTAATCGATCCACAAATGATTTCATCTTATTTTGTATTGTTCCCTGATTCCCAAAATATATAGATGTTATGTTTGGATGAAAAACAAGCTCAGAAAGTTAAAAAGAAAACAGAAAAGCGCGCTTTCCTGCTTAGCGCAATACGCTACCGCGCTGTACTGGCTTGTTAATTTCACATCGTTTTGCACGTAAAAGGTGAGCGATTTCTTGTCGCGGGGATTGACGAAGCTGTATTGTCATGGTGAAAAAATGCAGTGCGTTTCATTCAGTTTCATTCTGTGAGTTCGACAGCTTGACTAAATGTAGTAATTTCGCCTTGCGCGACTTGTTTGATTTGCTTTCCCTCTAAACGTAATTTGAGTGTTTGGTACCCTTGATTACATTAATCACGGTCATCAATTGACCAGCAAGAACACTTGTACGTCTGGCAACAATGACACTTTACTTTGCGTTTCTAACATCATGGTGTTATATGCTATTTATCTGGGTGTTTTTTTCCAGGCAATCATTGTGTTCGATTCAATCAACTATGAGCCAGTGACAGGGCCAGGGTACCCGGAATGGTCAGAGACTCTAGGGTGGCTAACTGTGGCTTTCATCATGATGTGGATACCCGTCTGGTACATTGGAGCATACTGCTACAAGGGTGGTTTTAAGGTAAGTGTAACTGTCAAGCCAGTTTTTGGTTTCTTTATACTCGTGTCAGATGAAAGAACGCTAACACGTCGGTTTTGCTGAAACTTCACCAGCCGGTCGTACATCAAATCACATGGTGTTTCATTTTTAAGAGTATTCAGAATGAAATCAGTTATAGCTTATGGGATGACAATTTAAGACATGTGGCGTTGCGATATCCACTGTTGGAGTGGAGGTGCAATGTGTCTCCCGCTGACAACACTGTTTCTAGTTGCGTTATTGAAGAACCTTAAGACAAAAATCAATCAGAAAGAAAGACACTGACTGACTGATCGACTGACTGAGCTAGAGAGGGAGAGAGAGAGAGAGAGAGAGAGAGAGAGAGAGAGAGAGAGAGAGAGAGAGAGAGAGAGAGAGAGAGAGCGGGGGGGGGTGCAGAGAGTGAGTGAGAGGGACACACAGACAGAAAAGGAAGAGAGGAGAACATTTCATCTCAGTCCTCAAATAACATTCACAGAAATATTTAAATGGGCAAAACAGTACACAATTTTTTTAAACCACTATTTGCTTCTCGCTTCAGTTGTTAGTGGATCTGAACCAGCCCCTACCACAGTGGCACCCAGCAAAGAAAGAGCATTGCACCCTTCCCCGCTACCAGCGTGACCCCAACTTCTTCGATCCCAATGCCATTGGTCCTCCGTATGGGGAGGTTATCCCGGATGACGTACCGCTCGGCATCTCCAGCAACGTATCACCTCCTTCCCAAAGCAGCGAACCTCCGCCTTACGAAGTTGTTTATAATAAAGGGGCATATGACAACCAGGGCTATGACAAGGGTGAAAGCGAAATGACAAAACTGTAATGTCATTTGTTTTTAGTTTTTACATTTAGTCAAGTTTTGACTAAATGTTTTAACATAGAGGGGGAATCGAGACGAGGGTCGTGGTGTATGTGTGTGTGTGTGTGTGTGTGTGTGTGTGTGTGTGTCTGTCTGTCTGTCTGTCTGTGTGTGTGTGTGTAGAGCGATTCAGAGTAAACTACTGAACCGATCTTTATGAAATTGTACATGAGAGTTCCTGGGTATGATATCCCCGGAAGTTTTTTTCATTTCTTGGATTAATGTCTTTGATGACGTCATATCCGGCTTTTTGTAAAAGTTGAGGCGGCACTGTCACACCCTCATTTTGTAATGAAATTGATTGAAATTTGTGCTAAGCAATCTTCGACAAAGGCCGGACTTTGGTATTGCATTTCAGCTTGGAGGCTTAAACATTAATTGATGACTTTGGTCATTAAAAATCTGAAAATTGTAATTAAAATTATTTTTTTATAAAACGATCCAAAATTACGTTCATCTTATTCTTCATCATTTTCTGATTCCAAAAACATTTAAATATGTTATAATCGGATTAAAAACAAGCTCTGAAAATTAAAAATATAAAAATTATGATTAAAATCAAATTTTCGAAATCGATTTCAAAACAATTTCATCTTATTCCTTGTCGGTTCCTGATTCCAAAAACATTACATATGATATGATTGGATTAAAAACACGCTCAGAAAGTTAAAACGAAAAGAGGTACAGAAAAGCGTGCTATGCAGCACAGCGCAACCACTTCCGCGCTAAACAGGCTCGTTAATTTCACTACCTTTTGCACGAGCGGCGGACTACGGTCATTGTGAAAAAATGCAGTGCATTCAGTTTCATTCTGACTTCCACAGCTTGACTAAATGTAGTAATTTTGCTTAACGCGACTTGTTTGTTGCTCTTGTCGTTGTTCGTATTATCGTTGGCACGGTCAGCTTTTTATGATGACTCCGAAGGAAGGTACTATGAATCAAATGTTTTGAAAGTGTCTTGTCATGGACGATTTTGTGCTTTTCTGTTCCTCTTTGTAATCGTATAGTTTCAAATGTTTTAAATGTAACGACTAATGTGTACAGCGATTACCACCATTAACACCCTTCCTCTTGAAATCTCGACCCTGCGAGCGTGTGATAATAAGGGGTTTTAGAATGGTGAAAGCATGGTGACGAAAATGGAACGGTAAATAGCGCTTACCACCAACAGCGGGTCTCTTCTCTCGAAACAGATAGCAAGCCTGTGCTTTGCGAAAGGGGTGTATGTCAGCAAGGGTTTTGAATCCAGTGAAAGCACAGTGACAAAACTGTAACGGCATTTTCTAGTTGCTTTAGCTCAGTCATTTATATAATGAACCGACGAATTAGCACAGTGACAAAAAAAATGCAATGATACTTTTGCATTATATCATTTGCATTGTTATCTTGTTCTTGATACTGTTATCTTGTTCTTGATACTGTTATTCATTTTGCTCGTTATTTTTATAGTGACTCTAAAGAAAGCCAATCAAAAGAGTTTTCAAAGCGTCTTTGAATTCCTGACGAAGAGTGTGTACGGTTCTATTTAATTAGCAATCTTGTCAAGATAACATGTAGCAGCTGCATTGACTGACATTTCTCGCAGGCTTCTGATGATGAAACGGTCCTTTTCAACTAAGGCACGCACAGCATAGAAACCGGCTTAACCCAATCAAGCTTGATTGAAGTTCTCAATATAAGTGAATCGTCGGGACATTTTCTGTTGTTTTTGTCCATGTGCTTGAATGTACAATTGACTTTTTGTACAATGTGGCATCAGAGAGCAGTACGAACACTTGAACATCGTAAACTGGCAGTCCTTTATTAAAGATTCTAAAATCTTTACTTTGTAAATGTCTTGTCTTGTCTTGTCTTGTCTTGTCTTGTCGTGTCTTGTCTTGTCGTGTCGTGTCGTGTCGTGTCGTGTCGTGTCGTGTCGTGTCTTGCCGCGTCTGTTGTAGTCTTGTCTTGTCTGCAATGCTAGAGACATTTCTCCACAAACAGTGTATGTTGAGCATTTCTTGTCTGCTTTACTGTTAATGTGAAATTGGCGTGGGTACGACAATGCGTTTCTAAATTTGAGACAAAGAAGGCTTGAGCTTCTGCAGTGTCGTTGAAAAGACGGCGGGGGAAGAGGGAGCAATCGTGACGGTGGGAGGAGGGACGGATGAGAGTGGTGGTACATGTGGAGGGGGGGTGCGAGTTGTGAGCATAAGACAGTGTGTTCGTTTTGCAAGTAGCCTGATTTGCATTGTGAAACTAACCATCATCCATCGCCTTTGCACAAGCATTTTAGGTCATAATGTGAAGTTAAGTGTAAAACATTTTCAGTTTTTGTTCATTCAGTTTTATTCCTATGTCATTCGAGCATAATAACAACAATTGTCATCATTTTCACGAGTTTTCATTCACAAGCACCTGGGAAATAAATCTCATGTTCCCCGGGGAATAAATCCCCGGTTACCATAGTTGCAGGAAGCCCTATTACATGGATAATCAAAAGCAAACCCAATAGAAACGCTCGAGGATTCTTCGGCTCTTTTCATTGGCGTTTCCCCAGACCTAAACATACGACAAGACACTGCTTTGCAAAGTTCCAAAAACCAACTGGCAAACTGGCAAAAGTAAACAAAAAAACAAAACTACTTCAATAAATTCGTCACAAACAAATGAAGCCTACCGATATGTTATGTCTTCTTACAAAGTCATGGAGTGCGTGTATCTGTGTTTCGATACACAGACGTTCGGAGAAACACGAACGTCAAGTTCAAGTAAAACGACACTTGACACACACATTTTGACCCGTGCACAAGACGTTGTATCGATAAACGAAGCACAAATAAGAAACAATAATAAAAGCAATGAAAAACAAAGAGGTACGGAGTCGGAAACAAGATCGCGATTCTTTCCTTTGCTGCACTACGCAAATCTTCTGTGACCTTTGACCAAACGTAGCTTCCACATTCGATCACTCAGCTTAATATTTACAACAGAAAGCCGAGGGGGTGGAATACCGAGATGAACCTACAGAACTGTGCATCCTCAAACCTGACATATTCATCCCAACTCATTTAATGAACTCAAAAACACAGAAAGTTGCTTTCACACGCCATCTTTGATTGCCAGTGGTTATCAAACCGGGACCCGTGTGGTTATCAGCACGGGACCCGTATTTCAAAGCATGGCTCCCTGGGTTGATTGTGCACTTGCTTTCTCACTACCAAAATGATGACAAAAACGATGTTTGATGGTTTGTTAACAGACCAGCTTTTTTGTCGGTCCTCGGGGGGGCATATCGACTTTTGTTTCATATTAATTGACCGTGGCCTTCGGCCTTGGTCAATAAATATGAAACAAAAGACGATATGCTCCCCCTCGGACAGACAAAAAAAGCTGGTCTGTCAACAACCCATCAAACATCTTGTAATGTATCGTCTCTTGAAAGCAGGCCTTCAACCTTGTTCCTTCATCCTTTACATTACAGACATTCTGAGGCAACTTTGGAATGTATATCCATTGAATGCGTGCTTGATTCTACCTTGCTCTTTCTGGTTTTTGTCAATCTTGAGATGTTAACCTGATTAGAGTTCAACTCCTAAACCCGATGCGAGAAAACTGGATTGTGTGCGAATAGCCATGCATAGTAAAACCTTCCACTTGTATCCTTTTTTCTAGGGAGCGCCGGGTTTGGGGGCGGAACTAAAATATTGGATGCGCGCGTGTGTGTGTGTGTTGTGTGTGTGTGTGCGTGCGTGCGTGCGTGCGTGCGTGTGTCCCTGCGTGCATCAGTGTATACACGATAATGTGCAGTCGTTGTGGAATGTGTGACAGGTGTTCTAAGATAAATTCATACCTCAGCTTCCACACATATTGATTATCCTTGCGCCTTACATTATATAATTCACATTATACGAAATGCCGGGGAAAATCTCGCGATATTTTGATATTATCTTCTTGTACAAAAAACCCTGCTACTTTCATTTTGTACTTTTTCAGCATTTTATAAGCAGATTTTAAAAGCGTGAAAACTCCAACTGGACTGATGAACCACTTGTAAATACATGTATTTTTCATGAACTTTTTTTTCAGCTTCGTTTTTACAATTGTAGACAGATGTTATTATTTCATTATCTTTTTGATTGTGAAAGATTCGCTACCACTAGAGAGAGAACCATCATCTGATGATAATAATCAGAAAAGATGACGGAATATATTTTTAGAACACTAAACCGCATCAGCAACTTACTTTGTGTAAATTGTGTTGACATTTTGTAATAAAATATAAATAGCATTTGTGGGGGGTTTTCTCAATTTTTCGGGGTGAATAAGTGCATAAAGCAAGCACTTGTGTTTGTGTGTGTGTACGTGCGTGCGTGTGTGCGTGCGTGTATTTGCGTTCATGCTTGAATTTGTGTTTCTGTGTTTGTGTCTGTGCAATCAACCGTGCGTATGTCAGTGAGTGTGTGTTTGCATTGCGTTATTTGTTTGTACGTCTGAGTGCGGACGACATAATAGGGAGGTTTAGATATTGCGTTACGTACCCCGACCTCACCTATCCCTATCGAGATAAGTCACGCAGAGAAAAGTTGTAAAAACAGCTCGTTAGATACCCCGTCACCTATCAAAGTAGGGCAAAACACCAAAACTCGTGCTTTAAAAAATCGTGGACAGCGCGCTAAAGTCTGCAACAATACCCAGTGTTGAAACTGCTGCTGTCATTGTGTCGGTGTCGCTGTGTGCTGCACGTGGAAGTTATGTTCCACTGACCCAGATCATACCGAGTGTTAAGCAGCAGGTAAAGTCAATGATTTTTTTTTTTAAAGGAAACAGAAAAGAAAAGTAGGGCAATCGAACTTCGAGCGTTGGTTTGTGTTCGTTCTGGGTCACTGGCCACCACGCTTTCACCCCCCGCTTATAAGGGTGTGTGTTAGTGTGTAAGTGGGCGTCGTTGTGTTTCTGACTGTCATGTGCATGTGCGAATGTGTATATGTGTGTGTGTTTGTATGTCTGTCTACTTGTCTGTCTGTCTGTCTGTGTAAATGGGCGACGCCATGCGTGTGTGTGTGTGTGTGTGTGTGTGTCTGTCTGTGTGTGTGTTTGTGTGTGTGCGTGTGTGCGTGCGTACGCTCATGCCTTTATGTGTGTACCCAAACCTAGCCTTCAATTCAAATGAATTGGACGGAACATTACTTTATGGTCGTTTACAAAGTCTTTATGAAACAAAACATTCTTGCTAGGCAGTTTTACTAACCAAAACTGAACAACACCCCCCCCCCCCCCACCACCACACACACATGATACACGTGTGCATTGGGTTACCAAGCAGACTTGATCTGTTCCTGGGAAAAGGTTACTGTTATGCTGAATTTTCAGTCTTTTTGAACATACGCTTCCTGGGAGTATTCTGGTCGAGATGACATTTCTAAATTTAGCTTGGGTCGTCCTTGCGTGCTTCATGGTTTGCTGTGATATCGCAGAGCCGTTGGAACGGGTCACCCGATTTATTTAATTTTAGTCAAGCAACCACACAACTAAAAAATGTGGTTTATACGCCAGGATATAGGAAAATGCTGTAAGAGGAGGTCTCATACTTTATTTGAATGGTTCATATTTAGATTTTAAAGTAATGTGAGATACGTTGCCTTGACGTATAAAAAACGCTGTCGCTGGACCCGAGTACTCTTCAGACTGGCTCGCTCCCCCAGTATGAAAGTTTTTGTCTTGTGCACGTGGATTTAAAAAAAAAAATATTTATTTATTTTACACAATTAAAAAAATTATTAGAGTAAAATAAAACATTAAAACGCTCATAATAAACAATAGTAAACAAGAATTTTAAAAAAATAAAAAATAAAAAAAATAGATCGCGCATGCCGGGAATCGAACCCGGATCCCTTGGATTTAAAAAATAAAAAAAAAACAATTATTTATTTATTTTACACAATTAAAAAAATTATTACAGTGAAATAAAACATTAAAACGTTCATAATAAACAATAGTAAACAAGAATTTATTATAAAAAAAAATAAAAATAAAAAAATAAAAAAAACAGACAGCTCATGCCGGGAATCGAACCCGGATCACTTTAGCCATAGTCGGAAACGCTTTCCACCAAGCCACCAATTCTATCATTCGCCAGTGAACTCAAATGCCTATACTCCTCGCGCACAGTGGTACACGCACGCAAAGCACGCACGCAATAAGCCTGGTGTCGCTGTTGCTGGCTGGCTGGCGGATTAGCCGAACGGCTGTTCTATTCCACCGCGAATTGCGCCCGCCGTTAAGAGTGGATTTTGTGATTTATTTGGCATTTAGGTCCCAGGTAACATTATGAAGTTTTAATACGATCAATCGGACCTATTATCAAGTTAGTGTATCAACTTTTGAACGAACTGCGCCCAGTAGTTTCCCAGCAATAAGCTGTTAAGTCGAGACGAACAGACAGACAGACACACAATTAAAGTCTGCAGGACCCTAGTACTGCGTACTCAGGGATAAAAACTGTTTTATACGTGATCACGCCCGTATCAGAAGCACGCACAGCGATCGACAGTGGGAATACCCGCAGTGATAGGGGTGTAGTATGCACGTCTTTCTTTCTTTATTTGGTGTTTAACGTCGTTTTCAACAGTATGCACGTAACGTGGTATCTAACGCTCAGAAGTTGTCAAAAAGAAGGTCACAGTGTTCACGTATTATCGAGACACCGACACATTTGCACTAAAATCCATTCTAGGGGAGCTTTTCCATTATTTTTTCTACCGTAGGGATTGAATTCATTCCACTGAATAGATTTAACTACAAAATACATTTGAACGAGCGGTATTTTGCTTTCTGTGTCTGCTTTTCGAAGTGAATCGAGTCCAGCACACTCAATAGGCCCACAGAAGGATACGCGACGTAAGTCTCAGCGCCTTGTCGTTCGTGGGGTCATGCTCTTGACACATCGGCGACTACGATGTATACAAACCAGAATTATGAAATATGGACTGAAGCGTGAAGGAAAGATTCCAGAAAATATTGGGCATCCGTACACCCTTCTCGGATGGTTGGACTTGATAAAATCTGACATACGTTGCGCTGACGTATGGAAGGGTTTGCTACGTGAATACGTACCTAATCACCACACACAGCGCGACCCGCATGTGAGATAGTTGTCCTGGTAGGTGACGTAGCTGATAGGGACGCAGTTTCTAAACCTCCCGAAAAGTTGCTGAGATGTATGATTTCTCATTTACACCCAGTGTGTAAAGAAAACATTGAATACATTGACCTTTTTCACGACAGACAGATAACTACAGCCTTTACTTGTATGTAGATTGATGTTTTCCCTTGTTATATTCCTTTTAAAATTGATAAATATTTTTAAACCCTTCTCGGAACAGCTTTCGCAATTCATGTCCACCCACAGGCGCCGGACTATTCTGAATAACAGCGACTGCTCAAAGACCAACAGCAGACAATGATGAACTCGAACTGCCTGGAATCTGTGTTGCCTGTATCATTGCAACTCGGCTGCATGATCACATTTCTGTATGTGTCATGTAAATTCTTACAACCCCGGATACAAAAACAAAAACAGAAAATGACGTCACACCTTAAAAAAAAACCATGGCTTTAATTTAAATGTAGCAGCATTAACACTAAATGTTTGTTATAATGCAGTAAAACTATTACATATCTAATTATTCTTGTTCACCTATTTCGTCTCCTCCCTACCCCTGTGCGTGTATTGTATGTGCCTCATGTTTTATGGACTGGCACTGGAGCTGCGCCTTCGGCTCTCGGTGTCAAGTTCCTAAAGGCCGACCCGGGAAGTGTTTAACTAACCGTATCAAGCACACTCTTATCGTGCATTCCAAACGCGTGTACTGGAGTGACTGACAGGGGCTCAAGTTCTCCCTCCCTTAAAAATAAGGGAGTCTGGACGCGACTGCGCCTGAACTGCTAATATACGAATACCTTTTGCGAATCTACATGTCTCTGGGTCTTCCAAGTTACAGGTATCTTCCTACACGTGTAGATTAATCTTGCACACCCCTGTATATTCCTTGGTGTATAGGTTTCACTCTGTCTGTCTCTCTATATTTCGTGGTTTGTCTTTGTCTGTCCGTCTGTCTGTCTCTCTATATTTCGTGGTTTGTCTTTGTCTGTCCGTCTGTCTGTCTCTCTATATTTCGTGGTTTGTCTTTGTCTGTCCGTCTGTCTGTCACTCTATATTTCGCGGTTTGTCTTTGTCTGTCTGTCTGTCTGTCTGTCTCTCTATATTTCGCGGTTTGTCTCTGTCTGTCCGTCTGTCTGTCTCTCTATATTTCGCGGTTTGTCTCTGTCTGTCCGTCTGTCTGTCACTCTATATTTCGCGGTTTGTCTCTGTCCGTCTGTCTGTCACTCTATATTTCGCGGTTTGTCTCTGTCTGTCTGTCTGTCTGTCACTCTATATTTCGCGGTTTGTCTCTGTCTGTCTGTCCGTCTGTCACTCTATATTTCGCGGTTTGTCTCTGTCTGTCTGTCTGTCTGTCTGTCACTCTATATTTCGCGGTTTGTCTCTGTCTGTCTGTCGGTCTGTCTGTCACTCTATATTTTGCGGTTTGTCTCTGTCTGTCTGTCTGTCACTCTATATTTCGCGGTTTGTCTCTGTCTGTCTGTCTGTCACTCTATATTTCGCGGTTTGTCTCTGTCTGTCTGTCTGTCTGTCTGTCTGTCACTCTATATTTCGCGGTTTGTCTATGTCTGTCCGTCTGTCTGTCACTCTATATTTCGCGGTTTGTCTCTGTCTGTCTGTCTGTCTGTCTGTCACTCTATATTTCGCGGTTTGTCTCTGTCTGTCTGTCTGTCACTCTATATTTCGCGGTTTGTCACTGTCTGTCAGTTTGTCCGGCTGTATGTCTGTCTCTTTGTCTCTTTGTCTCTATGTTTGTCCGCACTTAGATCTCTGGTGTTTATTGCATTTGCATGGAATAAGAGCATCCTTTCCAATTGGACATCTACCCAAACTCAACAGCCTGTGTGCTTGTCGTTGAGCAGAGTGGGGATTGTTTTCATCAACTATTTTTCTTCTTCTTCGTTCATGGGCTTAGACTCCCACGTTCACTCATGTTTTTAGCACGAGTGAATTTTTACGTGTATGCCCGTTTTTACCCCGCCATTCAGGCAGCATACGCCGATTTCGGGGGAGGCATGCTGGGTAATCAATCCTTTCCAAATCCGGAACTTCCAGCATTTTCCTTTTGGGCATGCAAGTGCCAATACGCAAACGAGGAGTTTGATTGTATACATGTGCGTGTATGAACAAACAGTAAAGCTGTCAAATGTGCAATGCTCTTCTTCTTCTTCTTCTTCTTCTTCTTCTTCTTCTTCTTCTTCTTCTTCTTCTTCTTCTTCGTGCATGGGCTTAGACTCCCACGTTTACTCATGTTTTTAGCATGTGTGGATTTTTATGTGTATGACAGTTTTTTTACCGCCATTCAGGCAGCATACGCCGATTTCGGGGGAGGCATGCTGGGTATTTTCGTGTTTCTATAACCCACCGAACTCTGACATGGATTACAGGATCTTTTCCGTGCGCACTTGGTCGTGTGCTTGCGTGTACACACGAAGGGGGTTAAGTCACTAGCAGGTCTGCACTTAAGTTGACCTGGAAGATCGGAAAAATCTCCACTCTGAACCCACCAGGCGGCAGCGACCGGGATTCGAACTCACGACCTCCCGATTAGGAGGCCGATGTCTTTCCACCTCGCAACTGCGCCCGTCTTTCATGAACTATTTTCTTAGCTTACACAATTGTCAATCTGCGAGATGAGGACATCAACAACTTCCACTCAACACAGGAATCAGTCATCGTGTTGATTTTGGATATGTTTCCACATTGAGAGATGATCTTATTTTTGGATGTTTAAATAGTATGGTTTTTATTCATAGTTAATATGTAAAGCGCGGAGAGCACAGTTTACTGTGGTTCGCGCTATATAAGCTCTCATTATTATTATTATTATTATTATTATTATTATTATTATTATTATTATTATTATTATTATTATTATTATTATTATTGTTAATTTTGGCAAAAGCCTGAACAGATCTGTGATTGTGAACATCATCGGTTACACAAGAAGAAATATATTTTTGATAGTAAGAAGTATGCACGTGCAGCCAAGCATAAAATACCCCGCTCACTAGATAAGTCAAGAGGAGATAGCGAATGGCGCGCTTATTGGTGACGATTATTGCAGTTTCTTCCCCTGGCCTTCGATCGTGATTGGCCCTGCTTCGAAGCTTGCATCGATACTTTCTTTACCGTGTAGATTTTTGTGTAAACCTAATGTAGATTTTGCTTTTACGTGGAGAGGGTGGAAAATTCTGCTTGGACAAATGAAAGAAAAATTAAGAACCTGGCTCTTTGCAAAGTTGTTTTTTTCTCTAAAAATTCGAGATTGAGGAAGCTGTCAGTTACCATAAAAATTATTTCAACACAACGAAATGCCAACTCCATGCATGAAGCATCATCATAGCTGTTTATTTATGTCATATGTCCAAATGGAAGTGGATTATCGTGTGTGTGTGTGTGTGTGTGTGTGTGTGTGTGTGTGTGTGTGTGTGTGTGTGTGTGTGTGTGTGTGTGTGTGTGTGTGTATGTGTGAGTGTGTGTGTGTGTGTGTGTGTGTGTGCGTGTGTGTGTTTGTGTGGGGGGTGTATGTTTGTGTGTTTGTTTTTATGTATGTATATGTGTGGAGTGGAGGTGTGTGTGTGTGTGTGTGTGTGTGTGTGTGTGTGTGTGTGTGTGTGTGTGTGTGTGTGTGTGTGTGCGTGTTTGTATGTGTGTGAGTGCGTGAGTGTACGTACGTGCGTGAGCGCCTGCACGCGTACGTACGCACGTACGTGCGCGACAACTTGCATGCGTACGTGCTTGCGTACGCGCGAATGTGTGTGTGTGTGTGTGTGTGTGAGTGTGTGTGTGTGTGGGGGGGGGGGGGGTGGGGGTGATTACAATGTCTAACTAAGTGTCGGGGCTGTTTTGGTTAAAAACATCAACAGCATAAGATATGATACATCTATCAAAATATTCAAGGCCTTCAAGCTAATGTGATCGTATGAAATTAGATAGAAGCTTGCAGTTCTTGGAACACCCTGCATGGGCAATGCATTAGTGCACCGAGTTTGATTGCAAAAGCTCCACTTTTTTTTAAAGGTACTGCAATAAATGGACTGTTCAAGGGAGGTAAAAAGCGGTTCTACATCACCGCATAACCTTCGAAATCCCCATTAGAATGATGAAAATGGAATGAGCCAATGCCAAAAGTTAGTATAAGCAACAGTGAACTTTTATAATGGTCCAGTATGACAAAGGAACATCACAACTTAGAAGTGACCGAGATCATGTGGTCTATGTTGTGTCTATTGGTAAATGTGTACATAACATTTAGTTTACAAAACAAAACCTGGACAAAATCTGACAGAGAATGAAAAAAAAGCTTCATGAATCACCGTAAAAAAAACCCACCTGAAATGACGACCAACACCGATGCCGATAGGTACTATAACCTGTTTAAATCACATCGAAATTGACACAACATAATGGGATGTGCCAGGTCCGACACTTCCTCCGCAAACAAATCGCGAGTAACACGTGCACAGTGCTCGGCGACACAGCACAGCAACTAAGGGAAGAAGACAAGAAAAAAGAGGAACACAGAAGCACACAAAAATAGATTGAGTGTTTTGTTTGTTTGTTTGTTTTTTGTCCAATATCTGCACATTTCATTCAAATATTTGATATCCTAACAATGGACATAACACTTCTCATGCACAACACTGCCTTGAAAATTAATCTGTTATAAATAGAAATGTGTGTATTTGTTGAAATAATGTGTTTTGGATGCATATAATTTAATACACAAAGAGCAACACAATATATCTTTCACGTTATACATCTTGGAATTACTTTTATTCGGTATCTAATTTTTTCTTTCAAAAATGAATATTTCTGATCTGCAATTGCTTTTCAAATAAAACAAAAAGAGGCATTGACGCCTTTGTTTTCTAATAAATACTTATGCACATTTTACCAACCAAAATAATACGATTCAATTCTTTCAATCGAGTTGCATGCAATTGTCGATTTTTAACGCCAAACATGATTTCGTGCACTGTTAAATCTATCTGTTTATCCAAATGTACCCAAATATAAATTCAATATGTTTCCAAAACTCAATCACCACTTGGCAAAAAAAGAAAAAGTGTTCGATATAATCAACGCTATTGCAACAAAATGAACAAACATTATCCTCCACAACTTTCATTTTACACAACATGATATTTGTAGGATAAATATTGTGAAGTAATAATTGTAATACGCGAAGCCTTGTCTCTTTAACCCATTCAAAACTATTCAACCAATCTTTCTTATCAATTTCATAATTGAATTTCCTCCTCCAAAAAACAATTGCACATGGTTCAACCATTTTCATACTTACTAATTCTTTTCTAAACTGTTGTGCGCTGTGTATTTTCTTACCACGAAATGAGGGGGTATCCATCAAATCAATGTCTTCCTTTGCGCACATCATCTTATTAATAACATTCACAACAACTGCACGAACCATGTTATATTCCAAAATTCTCTGTGGGGATATCCCTAAAACACCACAAAAGAACTGGTAGGAAACAAACTCTTTTCTATATAAAACATCATGTACACTAACAAAACCCTTAGTTTCTTGTCCAATCTTCAAAATACGATACATTTCCAGAATAAACAAAACATTGGTTAATTGCATAAAAGTGGATTAATTAAATTACCATCAATACATACATTGCTATCAAACCAGGCTTTCAAGACAGTTTTCCAAAAATTGTACTTGACAAGTTCGCTCCTATTTAATCTTCAAAAATGAACATTTGAATAAAAACATTCACTGCAATTTGAGCCGTACATTGAAAAACCTGACTTTGCCACACATTTTCACTTATCTGTGACTTCGCCGGATGTCAGTCCAACAACCTAATGCAATAAAAAAAAAAAAGGATAACTGCATGTGTTTCAAATCATATTTAAACCATCATTTTCTATATTACTGCACAATATTGTCCTTTAACCTTTTCAAATGCCTTTTTATCATTTTCTTTCTTTTTCCATAAAAACCAAAACAGCAATCAATTAACTTCTGCTAGTACTTTATCAGGTATTAGACCGAGTGTTGAGAGCGAAGCTTCATATGGAAGGTCCTCAATCGCATTTCAATTGTACACCGAATCCCAAAATGGATGAAAATTGGAGGGAGAAGAAAAGGTAATTATGATATATATATAAAACATCAGAAATTGTGAAAGAAACAATTGAAAGTCAGCAGAGACTTTCTTCCGAGATTTGTTAAAAATCTCTTAGCAGAGAAAGAGAAAGAGAGAAAAAAAGTATCCCTTCACAGACAGCCTATTGGGAGCATCAGACCCTCCTCAAGGGGGACCGAGATTTACAATGCAAAGTCCCTTTGTGGGGGACGTATCACAAGGAAATCTAGTCCTGAGGAGGACCATTGTTTTTGTACCTAGACCAGACACGTGTTTCGACACTATTGTGTCTCATCAGTGGTCAGGTGGTACTGATGGCGAGAGTTGTCAACCCATGGTATCCAACTAAGAAGCAAACCACTCTCTAAATATAACAATTTATATCTCTATATATATAACAATTTGGAAGAAAAAAATATTGTTTGATAACTATCAAAACTACGCTCAGAATAACGATGACCCGGGAGGCAGGTCAATGTCGAGTCAATACCGAGAACTCCAAATTGCGACAGTAACACGTGCACTTGATAACCGGTACCCGGCTAAGCAAGCACGGTACAGCACAGCACAGAAGCCCTTGGAAAAGGGTAGGAAATATAAGTAATGGGATCGAACCTAAATGGCAGTCTTTCAGTCGTGCCCTCCTGCACACAACATAACATTTTTTGAACATATTTTGAAGGAGATTAAACATACAAAAAATAGAAAAATAGCTCCCTCTGCGGTGAAAGAAACGACCAATAACATACGGTATACATCATATGATACATACAAAAACAAATCTAAGCCTACTGAGAGTGACACGGAATTCGTCAATGTGTCAGTTTCGATACTTCTTCGTCCAGACTGCGGGTAGCACGTGCACAGCTATGTCAAGCAAGCAGAGCACAGCACATCAGCGCGAGAAAAAAGAGTCGACAAGAGGAGAAAAAGAAGAGACAGAGTGACGAGATCGAAGCGTCATGGCAGACCTTCCTTCAATCGCTGCCCGCGGCCTGTACAGTACACTGACGGAGCAAGCAAGCAAGCCTTTATCCCTACAAGCCTGCTTCTCTGCTACTGCTACCAAAGAGCTTCCCCTACTTTGCTGAGCACTACTAGTGTCGGGGCTCTCTGGGCCCGTCCCCCCTCCGTGAGAAACAATGGATCGAACCGCCAGCAGACTGAAGCATCTGTGAGCGGCGTATTTGCATTTTTGCAGCAGCAGCACAGAAGCAGCAGCAGCAGCAGCGCTGAGGTGTCGGCAGCGCCTATAGCTCTAGCTGCAATACGTACAGTCGAGCGGGGCGCACGATGCGAGCGAAGAGAAAGAGAGAGAAAGTAGAGAAGAAGAGACAGAGAGAGAGAAAGGAGACAGAGAGAGGAGACAGCAGCAGCAGTAGCAGCAGCAGAAGCAAGAGAAGAAGAGGAATAGAGATAGAGTCGGTTGGGAGCGATCGACGAGTAGAGAGGTTCTGTGTAGCGGCAGTAGTGTCTTGCTGTAGTGAGCGGTGTGCGACGCGAGGCGGGCGGGCAGCACTGTGGCTGTAGCGAGCTAGCTGCCGGCTGACCATCCTCTCTCTCACTGTGCACAAGACGGAGGGACTCACTGACGACGGCCCGCGGGAGGCACGTGAGACCGCTCAGCTTTGGACATCCGGATTCAAAATGGCGATAGCGCCAGGTCGGTCGCGGAAGGCGGTGATCCGCCGCTTCTCCTCGGAAGGAACAGCAGTGGTGTGTGTACACGGCCAGGGAGCATCTCTTCCTCACCTCACCAGCTTCTTCTTCCTTGCGTAGCCAACACACTTTGGCTTCATCATCGCCATCGCCGCTACCACGACTGCTAGTACTACCACCACTTCCACTGCCGCCGCCGCCACCGCCATCAGTGCCCAACAACCTTTCTGTGTGTGCCATCAGTCGTCGTTGCCTGCTTCGTAATACGACCACTGCCTCTTTCTTCTTCGATTCGCGGGTGTGTGTGTCCGAGTGTGTGTCAGTCTGTGTCCGTGTCTGTGTGTGTAGCCGCCAACCTTCTGTATACTGAGTGCTGTTTTGTCAGCGTCAGTTAAGTCAGTCATTATCATTTCTCTTGTCCGCTTTTTTCTTCTTCTAGTCCTCTTGTCGGATTTTGTTTCTTCCTGCTTGGCGATCAATTTTTGTTGGTCAAGTGTGTGTCAGTGCTGTATTCTCCGGCCTCCGTCAGTCGTGACGGTTCCTGTGTGTGTTGAAGGTGCCAGGGAGTATTGTATCGAATCAGAAAGATAGTGATGTGTGTGTAGCGAGGAGAGTGAGGGAAGGCAGCCACACGTCAAGCCACTCACCGTCACAACTGTGCCTGGCCCCGATGAGGACACGGGTCGTTGAGACTCTGTGAGGACACCAAGGTCACCAGGCCACGCGAGGGTCAGTCGGAGTCAGGGACCCACGGAGGAGGCATCAGGAGGAACCAACGAACAACATCGACAAAGGACAGGTGAGACTGAGGAGACATACAAGCCTGTGACCGAGTCACTCGGGAGGGGTCATCCTCTTCTTCTACTCTTCTCGCCCTGTGTCTCCCTCTCACAGTACCGGCCAGCCAGGCCACGCGGCCCAAAGTGTCACGTTGGGTATGAGAAGTCTCTCGGGTACGGAGCACCACTCCTCCTCCTCCTCCTCCTCCTATTCCTTCTCCTATTACTACTCCTCTAGAACTTACCAAAGCTGTCGTAGTCGCTGTCAAGGGCCTCGTCGTCGACGTGGTCGTGCAGCTGGTGCGGGTGGAGATGCGGGCGCCGGGTGGCAGCAGCGCGTGCTGGTTGTGCGGCGTGTTGGACGTGCTGGCTGCTCTCACCCTGTCCGCCACCACCGCCGCCACCCATCACCCTCCTCAGGGGGACGGGGACAGGCTCTGGACTAAGCTGGTGACGGGATGGGGGCGAGGGGAGGTGGTGGGGGTGCGGGTAGGACGGTACCCACGGGCCGTGCAGCGGTCCAGCCCCCTGGGTGCCACCAGCAAGCACAGGGCCCAAGGGCAAGGGGGGCAGGCGTACGCCCTGGACCACAGAATGAGCCAGGAGAGCCACGAGAAGAAAGCGCGGGACACGGAAGTGCTGCAGTTCATCGACCGCCTGACGAGCTCGCACCCAGACAACTGCTCGCAGCACCGCAACATCATTTTGGACTCGTACGACTTCGACGAGCAGCACTTTAGGCAGCCCTTCCAGGAGCAGGTGAAGAAGGCCGTGCAGCTGGCCAACGTGCTCAACAGCCTCTTCCTCTACAGCCGCCGCTCAGCGGACCTGTACAAGAACGTCACGTACTTCGCCCTGACGCACAGCCTGGTGCAGAGCGACCCCAAAGTCAAGGGCTGCGGGATCGCCTTCCAGCTGGGCCAGTACCGCCCCGTGCCCCCCAACACCCGCGACTTCTTCTTCCCCTACTCCTATCGCGCCGGCAACGGGGCCACTATCGTGTCGGATCTCACAAGCTTCTACGAGCCTTTCAACACGTCCTGGTTCTTCAACCAGAGCCGTAGGGACCCGTCCCGGTTCTCCAAGTCCGCGGAGACCGTGTTCACCAACTCGAGCGACGTGGGTAGCTTCTGGCACTACGAGGCGCGCTGGAATAAGACGGTGCACGTGACGGAGAAGGACGGATATTGGGCGACGCCGTACTACGACTGTTTGCTGCGAGCCTGGATACTGCAGTTCTCCCTGCCCTTCTTCGAGATGCACAGCAACGGGACGGCCGTCTTCAAGTGAGTGTGACAGTGTTTATGTTGTGTGTCAGTGTGTGTGTTTGTGTGTTCCTGGTGTTCGAGGTGGTGGCGATGTGTGTGTGTGTGTGTGTGTGTGTGTGTGTGTGTGTGTGTGTGTGTGTCTGTGTCTGTGTCTGTCTTTCTGTCTTTCTGTCTGTCTGTCTGTCTGTCTGTCAGTCTGTGTTTGCACATGTATGTATGTGTCTATCTGTCTGACTGTTTGCGCCTGTCGAGTTGTCTATCGACAGTTGGCTGGGGTCTACCCAATACCTACCTGTCTGACGGTCGCTTTCTGTCCGTCATCCTGTCTTTCTGTCTGACCCGTTTTGCTGCATTTCTTTGTACCCTTCTGGCTAGTCTGTGTCTTTGTCTTTAATTAAAAATTAAACTGTCTTGCCTGTTCTTGTGTGTGTGTGTGTGTGTGTGTGTGTGTGTGTGTGTGTGTGTGTGTGTGTGTGTGTGTGTGTGTGTGTGTGTGTGTGTGTGTAAGTGCGTGCATACGTGCCTGCGTATGTGTGTGTGTGTGTGTGTGTGTGTGTGTGTGTGTGTGTGTGTGTGTGTGTGTGTGTGTAATTGTGTGCGTAAATGTGTGCGTGTGTGTGTCAATATGTCCATCTCTCTGTGTCAGTGCATATTATATATATATACATGTATGTGTGTGTATGTGGCTGTGTCTCTCTGCGCCTGTCTGTATCTGTGTCTATGTGTGTTTGCATGTGCGTAAAAGTAAACAGTACAAATACCAGGCAGCCTCCTCACCTTCAGAAGAATATGACCGTGCTCTACACGCGCACCTAGGTCTGATATTTTAATATGTTTCTTTAAGCTTCTGTGCCTTCCGCGGAAGTGAGTGTGATAAATCAATTAGTGTGCGCAAATCAAGCCGCACAGAAAAATACTGTTTCACCGAGTAAGAACTGACTGTTTTATGGGTATGCGCCTTATTGTTGTTGTTTTGCGATTCAAGGCTTTAGTTTCCATGGTGGAGCTGAGATTGGAACAAACAGTTTCATGCAAGCTCACCAAAGATATTTCGTTTACCTGCGAACTGAAATCACACACAAACAGGGGAGGGGGAGGTGGGGCTGGGGGAAAGGGGATACACGTTTAAGATGAAGGGAAGTCAAATGTGGCCGATCAAGACCGTCTTTTGTCACACAAAACCACTGATATTCTGCAGATTGATTTAGGCGGAGGGGGAGGGGTGGGGGGTTATATGTTTAAGATGAAGAGAAGTAAAATTAGCCCGTCAGAACCGTCTATTGTCCTAAAAAAAAAAACACAAAAAACGAGTGGTTGGTGTAGGAATAAAGGAGATCGGGGTTAAACCCCTTTCGGGTTTATTTGCAGGCTTGCAAACTTGCATTTCCTGGCAGCTGCTTGTATGGACACAACAATCCAACCATACAAGCAGCTGCTTGTATGGACACAACAATCCAACCATACAAGCAGCTGCTTGTATGGACACAACAATCCAACCATACAAGCAGCTGCTTGTATGGACACAACAATCCAACCATACAAGCAGCTGCTTGTATGGACACAACAATCCAACCATACAAGCAGCTGCTTGTATGGACACAACAATCCAACCATACAAGCAAAGTAAGGCAACATTTATTTTCAAAAACCCAAGGAGAAGGCCCCACATAAAACCCAAGGAGAAGGCCCCACATAAAACCCAAGGAGAAGGCCCCACATAAAACCCAAGGATAAGGCCCCACATAAAACCCAAGGAGAAGGCCCCACATAAAACCCAAGGAGAAGGCCCCACATAAAAACAAAGTAAAAGTATTACCAGAAAAACGCACCTTAAAGGCCCACGCCGCCTCGTGAAAACAGTTTGCCTCACCGTTACAGATCAGGCAAGGCTTTTACATGGGATAAGACCATATCTCCACTTGGTCTAATACCAAAAATGAACAACCTGAGTGCTGTCTGTGCACGGGTGTTTCGAAAATTAATTCATAAAACGATCAAACTCTCCATTGCAAGCAGTCAGGGTGTTGAGTTTTGGTATGTGACCAAGTGGAGGGATGGTTTTATTCAATGTAAAAGCCTGGCTAGATCTGACACAGTGAGACGAACTGTCTTCTCGAGTCTGCATGAGTGGACCTTTATAGTGAGACACAGACTCCATATAATTCATAAACAGAACAAATAAGGGTCGATTATAAAAAATTAAAAAGACGAAAATGTTATTCATCAGTGGTAATGGACACGCGAAAGTATCCGCTGCTAGTATATAAACGTAACAACAATCTTAGGAAACGAGCACAATCCTTCAAAGACGGAACTTAGAAGGATAAGAAAGACAAGGAGGAATTTTCCAGGTTCCAAAATGGACATTCAGAAATATCTTCAAGAAAAGCGATTACCCGAGTTGTCGACAACGATAGCATTTTTGTTGTTCGCAGTTTGTGGGAGTGGGTGTATGTTTGTGTCTGTGCCTGTGTGTATGTGTGTCCGCGAGTTCTAGTACTCAGTAGTGTTTCTGATTTTTCTGGTATGATCTGGTCTGGTCTAATGATGAGACTTGTTCGTGGTGTTGTTGATGCTGCTTCTGCTGAACGTGCTTGTTTGTGTGAGGAAGAATTCGGTTTTGTATAGTATGTGGGTGTGATGAGTATGACGGGGGAGACACACACTCTCATACACACACACACACGCACGCACATGTACAATTACACCCACACACACACACATGCACAAACACACACTCACATACATATTCGCTCACCAGGGTTTAGCCTGGGAGAAAAAGGCAATGGGACATTTGTCCCCCTCAACCAAATTCCGATGGGACATATAATCGAAGGCAAGAAGCGCAAGAGACCTGTACGCGTTTTGACCAAAGATGCAAAATGGTGCAACATGGTGCCATCTGAGAATTAACTTCTATATCGTGTTATCTGTGTGTGTGTGTGTGTGTGTGTGTGTGTGTGTGTGTGTGTGTGTGTGTGTGTGTGTGTGTGTGTGTGTGTGTGTGTGTGTGTGTGTGTGTGTGTGAGACAATGACAAAAGGTGACGTTTTCATGTCAGTATGTCCCAAATGACATCACCAGTACATTTTTCATTCTATCTAATCTGTTTTCGTTCTATTTTTTCTAATAACATGCGTTAACAATTGATTGCCAACTGGAATGGAAGAGCACAAAAAGTGTAACTTGATATGTAGTTTCTCTAGAGGGAAAAACATCTTCCACTTTCATGTCAGTGTGTCCCATGCAACATACATTTGCCAAACAGCTATGTGTAAGTAGATTATTTGTTAGTGGTATAGAACATACTGATCACCAATTAAAGTCAGTTTTCACATTCGTTTTCTACCTATTTCTTATTTGTTTATTCTTTTGGCAATGGTGAAATGTCAGCAATCGTGTGTCATTCGGGACAGTAGACATGACACCTGACCTTTTGTCACTGTCTCGTGTGTGTGTGTGTGTGTGTGTGTGTGTGTGTGTGTGTGTGTGTGTGTGTGTGTGTGTGTGTGTGTGTGTGTGTGTGTGTGTGTGTGTGTGTGTGTGTGTGTGTAATCCGATGTAAAGTGTACATTTGGTGGCGCAGTGGTACGTAATCTCAATGCGCCCTTTGACGCACTGAAGGAAATTGTGATGGGACATTTTCAGATTTTTCCAATGGCGCAATGGCGCAGGGCGCACTAGTAAATGAAACCCTGGCTCACACACGAACGCACGAATGCACACAAACACACACACACACAAACACAAATGCACACCCCCCCCCCCCCACACACACACACACACAGAGATACACACTCACATTCATATTCGCTCACACACGAACGCACGAATGCACACAAACACACACACACAAACACACACACACACACACACACACACAAACACACACACACACACACTCACACACACACACACTCACACACACACACACACACACACACACACACACACACACACACACACACACACACACACACACACACACACACACTGTTTGGCTGCTTTTCCATTTGAGATACGGGGGAATCCCAATCGTGATCCCAGAATTATTTAAAACAGCGCACGAAGTAAGCCTTCGTTATAGAATGTACCACATTGCTGTCAGAAGCTCTTGAACTTGCTTAATATTCTCAGTTTGCACGCTGCATTTGGATCTAATTTCAGATTAAATTGGGTCGTTCCGGGTTGGAGTCACCTGTCACGTGTCCTTAAAAATGCCTTTCTACTCGTGTATTCTATCATGTCAGATATCACAGTTCTTTATAGACTTTATAATGAGATAAGAGGGGCCATTTTATTTGTGAAGATACCAAAATATTAGTTTTTATGAGTATTACCAATGTGGTTCAGCAGCCTTAACTGAAGTGAAGGGAGTTGCGGTCATAGTTTGAGAGAATATCTTCTTCAGCTTCTCGGAATTTTCTTTGGGGTCTTGCTGCCAATTTTCAGGAAACGAAATTGAATCCGCCCCGAATAGCCAACAATCTTAATTTCGTAATGAGCGATGTGTGTGTGTGTGTGTGTGTGTTGCCGCGATTGGCGTGCGCATGTTTTCCTCAGTATTGTCAAGCAAAAGCATCATGGTTCATGCATGATAAAAAAAAATCTCCCCCGCAAAATAGTTCCAACTTTTATCTTGTAGTGATCAGCCAAGTTGTTGAATGTTGGTCACCTTTCAAGGGTAAGATCGCTCGCAACATTCTTAACAAACGCGGATCAATCTGGCACAGCGGTTTTTGGCGGTTAACACACGTAAAGTAAGTCATCATTTTCTAAAATGTCGATTCTGTTCTGAAGCTGGAGCTTCAGCTAGTCCATATCTTTATTTATTAAGAGGTCTGGGAGTTTGTCTACAATGGTTGTTTCTGTGGTAGATGGCATGATTAAGATACATAATTATCTCGATCAGAAGGGTGAAACTTGTCACAGTCTGAATATCTGGATACTGAGATTTTGTCTCACATGATCGTCACAGATGCGGAAAGATTGTCTTTAAGTCCCCAAGGGCAAAGATTGTCATGCTTAATTAGATCTAGGGAGCTATATGAGGTTCGTTTGCAATGATTGTCTTTCCTAAAGGTACATGTATGTCTAAGCATAGTCTTTACAAAGACCACACAGATTAACACTTTTTATGAGCGAGCTATGAACACGTAATACTTACTGCCGTGTCTTCTTTATTGTTTAAATACTGAGGGGTTAGTCTACAGTGATTGTCGGTTGAACTTGGACGGATAATTACAATCGCCTTCTAGGGGAAAGGCGAAGGCCTGGTGGACAGAGGGAGACTCGGTGTTTGTCCACAATGATTGTCCCAGCTACAAAAAAAGTTATTAAAAAATAAATTTAAAAAAGGGGCAGGGGACGGGGGGGGGGGGGGGGTGAAGGATTGTCTTCTGATTTGAAGATACGAAGAGCATTGCCATTCCCTGAAAGATCTACGTAGCCTGTGGGTTCGTCTACAATTGTTGTTTTTGCGGATGAATTATGATTAACGGCCATTTTGTTGTCGGGATGGTTGAAGTAGATTGTCATTTTTGCAAAGATCCTTTGAGCGATTTTTCCGACAGGTCTTTCATACCAAACGCTACTAAGAGATGTTGTTCTACAATGACTGTCTATGCCGAAGAGTGATACCTAAGGATTGCCTGCGTATCACAAAGGTCAGAAAAAAATGGTCACAATCGAACATGTCCAAGAAGAATGTCATTCTTGGAAAACAAGACAGATCTGTTCGTCTTCTCGTGGCAGGGGCAAGGGGGAAGACTGTCGCTGTCTATTTATCGATTGCCGACGCTCTGCAATCGGTGGTTGACTCCGAGACTGCATGCATTCTCACCTTGTTGTCAGATGATAGCCTGCATCCACCGTCAACCATGGTGGCATTGTCACAAAAGAGTCGCAACAGTACAGGGAGTTTTTGTTTACAACTTATCTTCAGCGAGTCGTACCTTCCTTTGCACGTGTTTATTTTAGTTAGTGTATGAGTATGAGTGTGTGTGTGTATGTATGTATGTGTGTGTGTGTGTGTGTGTGTGTGTGTGTGTATGTATGTGTGTGTGTGTGTGTGTGTGTGTTTGTGTGTGTGTGTGTTTGTGTGTGTGTTTGTGTGTATGTGTGTGTGTGTGTGTGTGTGTTGTATTGCTGTGTCTGTCTTCTTGTTATTGTCAGAGGCAGTTTCCATGCTTGTATCATCAATATACTTGCAAGGACACGTGCACCAGTAGGCCTACTTTCTCCAATCAAAGTCTGGGTCGTCCTTTCCACTGTCTCTCCAAAATGTGTTGGTGTTCCACCATTCTCATATTCACATCCCAGACATTGATATTGTTTCTAATACGAAGTGAATTTAAGTGCTGTATGGTTTGCATACGTGAAACTGACTTTGGAGACTGTAGTGTCTGTAGAAGTTGGTTTTGCCGAGTCATTGCTCTTTATATATATATATATTATGCGGGTTTACCTAGACGTTTGAATTGCAAGCTGAATAAAATAATCCGATTTGAGTCTCACACGCGTGCGCACGCGCGCGCACTCACACACGTACACACACACACACAGAAACACACACACACACTGACAAACTGACACACTGACAAACACCCCAACCCCCCAGTCCCACTCAAAAAGTACTGCACAGCACACGGCAACCCGACCGATTCCTGGGATTCTCCCATCCAGTCATGTGTTTCAGACCTTCAGTGTCACATCATCTTCAACAGACAACACACTTGTCTTGTCACAGTTTTATGTGTCCACTCTCTTCCTCATTCTCTCTCTATCGCTCCATCTCTCTTTTTGTCTCTCTCTCTCTCTCTCTCTCTCTCTCTCTCTCTCTCTCTCTCTCTCTCTCTCTCTCTCTCTCTCTCTCTCTCTCTCTCTCTTTCCCTGATGGTTTCAGATGCAGGCGACAACTTAGTAGACGAAGCGGGCATTCAGTGAGAAGAAAAACGGCCGCAGCCATGTTGAATAGATTAGCGTTTGGCAGAGGTGGCGGTGGACTGTTGCGTTCCAGATAGCTCAGCAGTAGAAAGCGGAAGGAGAGAGTGCAATCGCAGAGAGAGAGAGAGAGAGGGAGAGAGAGGGGGGGGGGGGGCGGGTCGACGACACAATACAATTAAATGAAGGAGTTTGGCAGTCAGTAAAGAACGAAAGAGAGAGGGGGGGAGAGAGAGAGAGGAGGAGGAGGAGAGAGGGAGAGACAGAGAGGTAGAAACAGAGAGAGGGAGAGAGAGAGTGAAGAACAAAGTGAATTGAAATGAAATAGTTCAGAACTACACGCATAACTCGGGTAGAGGAAGTACAGAGTACAGAAGCATTTGTAGCCGTTTGGGAAGAAACAGAGTTCGGAGAGAGAGAGAGAGAGAGAGAGAGAGAGAGAGAGAGAGAGAGAGAGAGAGAGAGAGAGAGAGAGAAAGAGAAAGAGAGAGAGAGAGAGAGTAGGAGTTGAAATGACAAAGTTCCGCACTAAAAACAAGAGAAAGAGGAATCACAGAGTGCACTTTGTAGCAGTTTTGGAAGAAACAGTGTTCGGAGAGAGAGAGAGAGAGAGAGAGAGAGAGAGAGAGAGAGAGAGAGAGAGAGAGACAGAGAGAGACAGACAGACAGACAGACTGAGAGAGACGGAGAGAGACAGACAGACAGATAGAAAGACAGACAGAGAGTGACACAGAGAGAAAAAGAGAAAGGGTTAGAAAAATCACAGAGAGGAAAAGAGAGAGAGAGAGAGAGAGAGAGAGAGAGAGAGAGAGAGAGAGTAAAATTAAATGAAATTGTTCAGCGCTGTGGAAGCCCCAAAAAAAGAAAATACAGAGTGCAAGAGCAGTTGCAGCAGTTTTGGAAGAAACAGAGTTTGGAAATAGACATAGAGAGAAAAAGAGACAGAGAGAGAGGGACACAGAGAGAGAGAGAGAGAGAGAGAGAGAGAGAGAGAGAGAGAGAGAGAGAGAGAGAGAGAGAGAGAGAGGGACATAGAGAGAGAGAGAGGAGAGTTAGTGAGCAGACAGACGGAGACAGAGAGGGGGCACAGAGAGAAAAAGATTTGTTTTGTTTTGTTTGTTTGTTTGCTTAACGCCCAGCCGTCCACGAAGGGCCATATCAGGGCGGTGCTGTTTTGACATTTAACGTGCGCCACACACAAGACAGAAGTCACAGCACAGGCTTCATGTCTTACCCAGTCACATTATTCTGATACCGGACCAACCAGTCCTAGCACTAACCCCATAATGCCAGACGCCAGGCGGAGCAGCCACTAGATTGCCAATTTTAAAGTCTTAGGTATGACCCGGCCGGGGTTCGAACCCACGACCTCCCGATCACGGGGCGGACGCCTTACCACCAGGCCACCGTGCCGGTTAGAGAAAAAGATGTAGTGTTTGAAGAAGCACAGCGACAAAGAGAAGGAGGCAAATAGAGATAGACAGACAGACAGAGAAGACACGGACGGACGAGGTTGTCCTTATACTAGAAGTAACCTCCTACCACAGCGAGGAAGAAAGAGAAAGCTGGTGCCAGTGGTGGGGATGGCGGTGGCCTGTTTCACTTGAGTGTAGTGCTCACTGTATTGATCTTTTCAGCTTGCTAGTAAAGTACGGATAGCACGTGCATCGCCGGCAGAATACTACCACTGCCATTTTTTCCCGCTTTCCAAGTCTGAGGCAACCTGGGGGAGAGATGATGGAAAGGAATTCCACCACAGGAAAGGAGAGGGTTCAGTCGAAGTAGGCGAATACTAAAACTGAGACCTTTTTCTCTTGCTAATAAAAGTCTGAGGCTGAGGGAGAGATGATGGCAAAGAATTCCGCTACAGACTTGTGCACACATGATAGAAGGTCATTGACGGTCAGACGTTTGGGCGAGAAGGGTCGATGGACTGCCAACGGTGGTGTGTTTTTTGTGTTTTTTTTTTTAGGGGTATATGTTTTAACTTCTATGTGTGTGTGTGTGTGTGTTTGTGTGTGTGTGTGTGTGTATGTGTGTGTGTGTGTGTGTGCATAAGTACGTGCCTGCCTGCGTGCGTACAGTGTTATTGGAAATGTGATAGGCGTGCTTGTTACTACATACGTGAACCTATGTTTTATGTTTGATGTGTGTTGTCCTATACAATTGTTGTTATAATCGTTTACAGGCAGGCAGGGTGTGCCGAAGAAAATTTTCCATTTTTACACCCCCGGTATAGGGGTGTGTATAGGATTCGGTCGATGTGTTTGTTTGTTTGTGTTCGCATATAGATCTCAAGAATGAACGGACCGATCGTCACCAAACTTGGTGAACAGGTTCTATACATTCCTGAGACGGTCCTTACTAAAATTGGGACCAGTCAAACACACGGTTAGGGAGTTATTGGTGGATTAAGATTCTACAAGGACTTATAGAGGGACATATTAATGGTCAA
>NC_090246.1:66567401-66576435 GCF_037325665.1 Littorina saxatilis | reverse complement strand
TCGCACATGTATAATAATAATAAAGTGTATTTATATTGCGCCTATCCCTTACAAAAAACAAAAATATTTGGCTCTAAGCGCATTACAACATGTGAAGGACTTGGTACAATCAAGTCTGACAAGTACAACAGCACAATATACAGTCGGTCTCTTAGGTAAAAGCAGCTTCGACAGTTAAACACTTCTACTAAAAGATCCTCTAACAATTTACAAACATAGTTAAAGAACATCGAGTTAATAGGAATTAAAAAAAAAGGTTCTTATAATAAAACTATCTAGCGAACGACGAAGAAGAAGAAGAATAAAACTATCAATGTCAATGTATAACAAGTCATTCAACGTAAATGGCCAAAGAACAACAATAAAACAATGGTGATAAAACAGTTATACTCAATGGCTAATAACGAGGCAGAGTTAAATAGTATCGACACAAGATTAAAACAAAACATATTTCTGGAGACGAATTAACAACAATAAAGCAATGGTGATAAAACAGTTTTACTCAATGGCTAATAGCGAGGCAGAATTAAATAGTATCGACACAAGATTTAAACTAAACATATTCCTGGAGACGCATTTAATAATTATACATGTATCAAATAATCAATGTACAAAATACAGCCCTCGCAAGCAACCCGCCCCCAGCCGGCCCACAGCGCGCTACGATGGCAAGCGACCCCTCTCCTTAATGTGGCAAATACTGAACAGTGCACACAACCAATTACTCGCATATACTCGTGTCGCTCACTCGCACACACACACAAACACACACACGGACAACATCGAATCACTCGCACAGGCTAGGGGTTGAAGTATTCCCGGAAGAGGTGTGTTTTTAGAGAGGACTTGAAGGAAGGGAGAGAGGTAGAAAGGCGGACAGACATGGGCAGAGAGTTCCAAATAGAGGGAGCTGTGTAGGTAAAGGCGCGCTTGCCGAAAGCGTTCAGTTTGACGCGTGGGACAACAAGGTGCCCTGCGTCAGCGGATCTGAGGTTGCGTGTGGGGACGTGTGGCTTTAAGAGCGAAGACAGGTAAGAAGGGGCAGAGTCTTGAAGGCTACGGTAACACAGGGTAGCTATTTTATATGTAATGCGTGCTTTGATTGGTAGCCAGTGAAGGGTCATGAGGAGAGGGGTGACATGGTCGCGCTTGCGCTTGCGCAGCACAAGACGTGCTGCATTGTTCATGATGCGCTGTAGGCGGTCTAGCTTGGCGTCTGGGAGGCCGGCTAGGAGCGAGTTGCAGTAATCCAGTCTCGACAAAATAAAAGCCGAAACCAGTGTCTTGGTTGCGTCGAGGGAAAGAAGGTGTCTGATTTGGCTAATCCTCCGCATTTCAAGAAAGGCGGTTCTGCAGAGTGAGTTGATGTGGGCGTCCATTGACAGGTTACTGTCAAGGTGGACACCCAGGTTTTTTACTTTGGTGCTGAATGTGACTGTGGTATCAGAAAGGGTAAGACTGGATGTTTCTGAAAGAAGCTTTAACTTTGATTGTTTGCCAACTGGCATGATCTCTGTCTTATCATCATTCATCTTGAGCTTGTTGACTGTCATCCACTGTTTGATGGAATCGCTGCATGATTCTATTGACTGCACTAACTCTGTAAACTGTTTGGTGTGTGCGGATTTTTGTAGTTGAGTGTCGTCTGCGAACATGTGGTACAGGACATTGTGGTGCTTTATGACTTTGCTTAACGGCTGCATGTACATAGTGAATAACACTGGGCCTAACACAGATCCTTGTGGGACACCATACTTTAATATGGTGTCCTCGGAGTGCTTATTCTGGATCACAACAGCCTGAGTGCGTCCAGTCAGGTAGGAGCAGAACCACCCCAGAGCCGTGCCTGTTATGCCGAATGTGGTGTTCAACCTTGCCAGCAGTATATCGTGGTCAAGGGTGTCGAACGCTGCGGATAGGTCCAACAGGGCCAGAAGCGAAACAGAGCCGCTGTCACAAGCAGTGAGAAGATCATTCGCTACCTTAAGTAGGGCTGTTTCAGTGCTGTGATCTGCATAGTTGTTATTGTGTTATATATAAGGCCAAAAAAAAAATTGTCTGTTTAGGGTAACATGACCAAAAAAAGTAGGGTCGGTAGGTAGGTAGGTTTGTTGTTTTTGTGTGTGTGTGTGTGTGTGTGTGTGTGTGTAAATGCTATGTTGGCTGAACATTCAGCTCCTTCTTGGTCAGCTGTAACTTGTGGAAAATCTGCTCCCTTTGCTGCCAGGTAGTTCAGGACATCATCATACAGCTCGTCCTTCCGATTCAGTCCAGAGGTCTTCCCACAGCTGCAATTCAAATTCAAAAATCTATTTAAAACGAGAGAGAGAGAGAGAGAGAGAGAGAGAGAGAGAGAGAGAGAGAGAGAGAGAGAGAGAGAGAGAGAGAGAGAGAGAGAGTACTCTACAAATTGGACCTTGTTGCAGAGTGTATGGAAAGTTGTCAGTTAATTGTTGTGGCATTTTTTTAAAACATATGTTACTTTAATGTACTTGTACAGTGTGGTGGAACAGTGCTGTATATTATTTTTTCATGGGGATGAAATGATGACTGTTATACATTTTTGTGGTTGATTTGTCCCTTTTTGTTGGTGTAGGTGAGTGTTCCTTTATTTTCTGCACTGAAAGGAAGCAACTCGATGTTTACAACAACAACAACAAAACAAAACAAAAAATGCTTGGTTTCTATTAAAATTGGTAGCCTTGTCATCTGTGCATGTTTGTTTGAATGAATAAATAATGTCTATGTCTTTCAGTCATAATGTCTAATTAATACAAATTCTACGTTTAATGTGAGAAAGTGAAAGTTAAAAATAAAATTGGAAAACTCACTGACCTTTCTGCTTTCGGTTTGGGTAGCGATCGTGCTTTTGCAGAGCCCATCAGCACTTGAAAAGCGTTTGCCGGTTGTGAAACTGATGGCATTTCGGTCGCTTCCACATCAGCATCGACAATTTGGCTGCACTTGAAGTGAAGTGACTTGATATTGAAGGATTTTAACTCGCCAAGCGAAAGGCCCCAGTCCAGTTCAAAGCCGTTCTCACCAGAAAGAGATTCCGATCCCAAACACTGAACCTCGTAACCCTTAAGAAGGTCGGAATGAATGTCTTCGTAGATGTTGTGAAGTGTTGTTGATGTTGGGTATCTACTTATTAATTTCGTTTGTTCAAGATGGTCACACTTTTGAAAAACAATTGCATAACAGGTGCCGGCTTTGGCACTCGCCGCACTGATTTCGCGATGCGTAGCCATTTTTTTTCACTTCTGTGATGACAAGGGAGGCTAATCTTAATGCTTGGTTACTTCCAGTATGGCGCGCGACGCTCACTTTCGTTCCTAATGAAACGCCAAATGTCTCTTTTTAGCATTTTTACCTCTTTTTTTTTTTTTTTTGAAATCAAAAAAAAGTTTTTGGGTCGGCGCCAAATCGATAGGGTCGGTCGGGTTACCCTAAACAGACAATTTTTTTTTTTGGCCTAAATATATTATCATTATGAGCCTCAACCGCTCTACTAAAAAGAATCAACTGGTGTTATGATGCTTCGGTCAAAAGATATAGATCTTCTTCAAACCATTACCTAAATCTCACCCAATCTTGAACGCTGGGTTGCACAGTGAATATCATGAGAGTTTCAAAGCAATCTACCGAGTCATTGCTGAAATAGATCGCTCTTGTCATGGTATCCCTCAAAATTAACTTAAAACCTCCCGTTCAGTTTGACCGCTTATGCGATCGTCACGTGCATCGGTAAGAATGACATAAAACACAATATACGTAAGCCAGCTAAAAAAAACACCACGTTCTGGGTAGATAACTGATTTGACTTTCTCCTCGTATGTAAATGTTTTGCCTATTAAGATTTTTCGTCGATTTTTAATTGGTCCCTTTCGTTTTTGTCATGTCGAATTTTGGGGTACCCTTATTTGAGCGGCGGTCACGTGATCCATGTATAAGATTAAGAAATCTTTAATCCAAAAGGTGTGCCAGATAGTCAAGTGGACGACCTGAAACGGCATATAAAGTTTGAATGAAATGACACGAGATTTAATGCTTTACTTCGGGTGCGAAATATGTTGCAATAATTATTTCGCTCAGTTTATTTTGTTCTGATTCTGGCCTAATCCACTGAGTTTTGAGGCACAGTGTACGTAGACCTCTCAAACATGCATAGTGTTCACTGAACCATGTACATATCGCCCCGTATCGTATCGTTTGCACAGTCAGCATGAGCCTCGATCGCCCTGTGGGATTCTTTGTACGAGTATTCAGCAGCTGTCGCTATTTTCAATGGAGAGGACTGGATTTGATAGCATCAACACCTGGTGACAATATATATTTCAGCCAGTATCAATGGGCTGTAATGGGTTTCACGCTCTCTGTCAGTCTGTCTGTTTTGCATTTCATTGACTTGCCTTGCCTTGTCTGTCTGTCTGTCTGTCTGTCTGTCAGTGTTTCTGTGTGTCTGTGTGTCTGTCTGTCTGTCTGTCTGTCTGTGTGTCTGTCTCTTTCCCTCTCTCTCTATCTCTCTCTCTCTATCTCTCTCTCTCTCTCTCTCTCTCTCTCTCTCTCTCTCTCTCTCTCTCTCTCTCTCTCTCTCTCTCTCTCTCTCTCTCTCTCTCTCTCTCTCTCTCTCTCTCTCTCTCTCTCTCTCTCTCTCTCTCTCTCTCTCATTCTCCGTTTCTCTATTTCTCACACGCTCTGTAATACTGTCGAAGCAACGTGTTACCGTATGCACATTATCAGGTAATGTTTATTGGATTTCGTACCACGACTCGTGTCTGCAACAAATGCTGCGCGGGTTTATGGTTGCGTGTAAACTTTACCTGACATTTTTCATAGCTTTGGCTTGGCTGTTGATTTATTGAGTGTTGTCTGTGAAAGTGTTGGGTGTATCTATCGGCTTGCGGGAAGCAGAAAAGGCAAAGGGCGTTGCGGTGTGAAAATGCAACACTCTCTTTCCTGGGTGTTCGACTTATTTTCTTCTTATTTGTCTCATTCTACTGCACTGGGGAGAGGCAGGTTTTCACTATTGGTATCTTTCGTTAGTTTTGACTGACATAATAAAAGTAATTTCCTTCTTATGTAACCAATCATGTCAGCCAGCACATATATCTGTCCCATCCTGACCTCAGGTCAAAATGAGTTCGGCTCATTCTCTCCCTGACAGGATGCCTTGAGTTTCCTTGTCTGGCAAGGAAACCGATTTTTGTACATATTTAGAGCTTTTTACATTTAGTCAAGTTTTGACTAAATGTTTTAACATAGAGAGGGAATCGAGACGAGGGTCGTGGTGTATGTGTGTGTGTGTGTGTGTGTGTGTATGTGTGTATGTGTGTATGTGTGTGTGTGTGCGTGTGTGTGTGTAGAGCGATTCAGAGTAAACTACTGGACCGATCTTTGTGAAATTTGACATGAGAGTTCCTGGGTATGATATCCCCAGATGTTTTTTTCATTTTTTCGATAAATGTCTTTGATGACGTCATATCCGGCTTTTTGTAAAAGTTGAGGCGGCACTGTCACACCCTCATTTTTCAATCAAATTGATTGAAATTTTGGCCAAGCAATCTTCGACAAAGGCCGGACTTCGGTATTGCATTTCAGCTTAATTAATGACTTTGGTCATTAAAAATCTGAAAATTGTAAAAATAAATAAATTTTTATAAAACGATCCAAATTTACGTTCATCTTATTCTTCATCATTTTCTGATTCCAAAAACATATAAATATGTTATATTTGGATTAAAAACAAGCTCTGAAAATTAAAAAAAATCAAAACTTATTATCAAAATTAAATGTTCGAAATCAATTTAAAAACACTTTCATCTTATTCCTTGTCGATTCCTGATTCCAACAACATATAGATATGATATGTTTGGATTCAAAACACGCTCAGAAAGTTAAAACGAAGAGAGGTACAGAAAAGCGTGATATGAAGCACAGCGCAACCGCTACCGCGCCAAACAGGCTCGTCACTTTCACTGCCTTTTGCACTAGCGGCGGACTACGTTCAATTTCATTCTGTGAGTTCCACAGCTTGACTAAATGTAGCAATTTCGCCTTACGCGACTTGTTGTAATGTGTTATGGATGTAATAAGCAGATTCGCGATCGTCGATAATGATTCTTCATGGTGTTTTGTAATTTTTAAATTACAGAGGAATTTTTATTTTAGACAGTTTCAAGCGAGCTATTTTTCGCGGATGTATTTATGTGCAAACAACTCTAAATGTGGCATAAGTGTCACGTGATAATCAACCGTTTGGTTTCGGCCCTCGCTGAAGCAGACGATTTTTTTTTTTTTTTTTTTTACAGTGATGCAACCATATATTATTACGGTCTCCTTCCAGCAGCAGTCCCAAAATGTCGACTTGTTTTGACCTTAGAACGATGTCTTTATCATAACTGTGAAGAACAGAACGGAGATCACTGTCGAAGTCGGCCAATCTGCAATCATTTTCGTCTCGCGAACACTGCTCGTGAACAACATATGGGAGATCACTCTGTATTCTTCTTTTGATAGATTCGCGTAGAGCTTTCGCGTTCGGTCAGAGAGACAACTGGCGATAGCCGTGGAGCGAGGATTATCAGAATGGGGTCTGTCCATCTATCACGATGGAATAAGAGCCTCCCTCAAATCGAAGCTGGCTGTTCGATTTATTTTACCTTTCTTGTCCCGTTCTTGTATTGGTGAGTACAGTATTCCTTTGTTTTTTTTTAACTTTGTTCATCTTACCACAGTCACTTCGTTGTTTAGATTTTTTTACCTTTCTGATTTTATTTGAGGGAGGGCCATTGTTTAGCATTGTTATGTTCCAGCTTGGGGTTTGCGGTTGATAATTGTAAATTCCTTCAATGGTAATGCCTGTACTTTTCCTTAAAAGACGAGTTCAAATGGGTAGTCATTGATAAAATGTCAGCGTACATTTCAAGTTCCCGTTTTAAAAAATACTGCTGAACTGGAGTCATGTTTCTTATTTGATAGCTATCCGCTTATATATAGCGGTTAGGTACCTCTAATATACTGTATCAACTAATTCAATCTCAAAGTAATTCCATTGCATCAGACTGTGTTACAAAACTCTTGGAAATACATGTATCCAAGCACGTGTGTTTTTGTCTGATTGTCTGTGTCTTATCTTGCGTGTGCGCAAGCTTGGCTGCCCCCTCTTCCATCCCACCCTACCTCCCGCCCCTCCCTCTCTCTCTCTCTCTCTCTCTCTCTCTCTCTCTCTCTCTCTCAGTAAGTCTCTGTCTGTCTGTCTGTCTGTCTGTCTCTCTCTCTCTCTCTATCTTTCTCTCTCTCCCCCCTTTTTCTCCCTCTCTCTCTCTCTCTCTCTCTCTCTCTCTCTCTCTCTTTCAGTCTCTCTCAGTAAGTCTATGTCTGTCTGTCTGTCTGTCTGTCTGTCTCTCTCTCTCTCTCTCTCTCTCTTTCTCTTTCTCTCTCTCTCTCTCTCTCTCTCTCTCTCTCTCTCCGCCCACTCTCTCTCCCTTTCTCTCTCTCTCTCTGTAATGCACCGTAGCTCTCTCTCATCAAACATGATGAAACGACTTAACACTTAATGAATTATGCACGTTTTATTGCGAGCGCAATCATACAGCTAAATGTAATTATCAGGTGACAACAGGGGAAATAACAGCCTATCAGCTCATGCGTTCGAGGAGTCTGCCTCCTCTCTGATTACGGTTCTCCGAAGTTGCCCTCCCCTCAAACCATATCGCCGCCTGGTGGCGCCATTTAGATACCGGCGTTGTTTATCGAAGATGGCAAAATTATGAGTTTTTAGTGGCGAGTGGACGGATGGCAGAATTAGAAGTATTACTTTAAGTGGCGATTCCAGAGAACGATGCTAGCTGAAAGCCAAAATTTTTTTACTGTGTCGAGTGTGTTTGATTGGGCTTGCAGAAAGTACGTTGACGTTGAATGGCGAAGATAATTGATTCTTAGAGGGATCACGTGCCTTTATTCCCAGAACAATAACTGTTTCCAAGACGTTTTTACCGTCATGTTCTCAAGGACCGACCGAAATGCAGGAATTGTAACCTGAAGAAGTTTGACCCATTGGTACGCCTCGGAGATGGTGAAATATCTTTTGGTTAAGACACATGTACCTTCCTTCCTGAATAAATCATATTGTAAGTCAGAATAGCCCTATTCAGGCTTTTATGGAATTGCGCGCATGTTTCCACCGAGTCAAACTCAACCCAAATATCAAGACTCTTACTGCATGGTTTCAGTGCAGAGCAATCATTTTTGCCTGAATTGATTTTGCAGAGGGACATTAGTGTCAGTTGCAAAATTATTTCAGCAGAAAATGTCCAGTCTGCACAGAAAGCGAACAGATCGTGGATTTTTATATATGTGTCTAACTGAGTTAGGAAAAAGAATGATCTCATTTACTTTACTTTTTTTTTTGGTGTTTAACGTCGTTTTCAACCACGAAGGTTATATCGCGACGGGGAAAGGGGGGAGATGGAATAGAGCCACTTGTTAATTGTTTCTTGTTCACAAAAGCACTAATCAAAAAATTGCTCCAGGGGCTTGCAACGTAGTACAATATATGACCTTACTGGGAGAATGCAAGTTTCCAGTACAAAGGACTTAACATTTCTTACATACTGCTTGACTAAAATCTTTACAAACATTGACTATATTCTATATAAGAAACACTTAACAAGGGTAAAAGGAGAATCCGTTAGTCGCCTCTTACGACATGCTGGGGAGCATCGGGTAAATTCTTCCCCCTAACCCGCGGGGGGGAATGATCTCATCCAGTATCAAATTCTGAATAAATCTTCGTAGTGCCCTATATGATTCTTCCCACTCGAAGGAAGTAAAGCTTACTGTCAAAGACGGCGAACTAAAAATACAGCCGTTAGTTCACATTACACATGATTGTGTAGTTGCCTAAGCATTTCATCATGTTTAATTGAAGGTACAGCTTACAGATTTACAGATTTATACAATCGTCTGTGTAAATAATAGCATCCATGGTTAACACATGCAGTCACGTTTTGAAAGTTCAGTGTACAAGAAT
>NC_090246.1:66549901-66564901 GCF_037325665.1 Littorina saxatilis | reverse complement strand
TTTTAACGTGTGGGTGGATGCCAGTGATAAAAACATCAGGAGGAATATGTCTCTGTGTGTCTTCGTGATACTCTGTCTTTTTGCGCATGAATAATGAAAACAGACGTGTGACATTTACCAAGAGAACCGACAGCGAGAAAGATATCGATCGCATTTTAATGTTCCTTCTATGCTTCTATTATTTCATCTGAATCATTTTCCAAGTAAAAGCAAAAAAGCCATGGTCATTTTCAAATATTTTAGAAGAATGAACCAACAGGTTGATCATTTCGTTACATTTTACAAAAACTTACAAAATGATCGTTTTACTTGTGAAGCTTCTTACAATCTATGTATTTCATAAAGGCCATCCTTAGTTGAACCCGACAATTAAAGGTGGTCATCTACATTTTTGCTTTTTTTCAATAATCTTATGGTTAGATTTCGATACAAAATTATGTCAAATGATGAATGATCCATGGGGAAAAAAGTTATGGAAAAAATATGTATTTGTGTGTGTGTGTGTGGGTAGAGTGACTCACGCTTCCAATATTTTGTTTTCTGTTTGCTGAGAACATGTGCTTTGCCTAAAAATACTGACCAATCAAATTCATGTCACTATGCTTATAGCCACGCCCAAACAAGTGCAGCAACAGTTTGACACTGGAGCGCTGTCCAAGCTTTTTTTTAAACGCACGAAATGCACGGGATTTGAGAGGAGTTTTGCGCTTGGCATTTTCCAAATAAGGATATCCTACTATGAGTACTACGCTGGAATATTACAATGAATTTTCAAACGGCTACACTGGCTTCGTCTTTCCTGATCGAAAGGGGGTGTATTGTTGATATTTGTAGATAATAGACTCTGCAATTTAATGGTCAAATGGCGATTTCGGTATAAAAATGTAGACAAGGACCTTTAAGTATAAATGCTTCGTGCAGCGAGCTACGTGAAGAAGACTTCGCGAAGTTTACTTCGCCCAATGAAAATTAGGCTGTACAGTCATTGTGTGCAGTTCTAAAGCATTTGTCTGACATTCACAACGGTTTATCGGCTTTTGTTATTAAAGAAAAATATTTTTAAAAATCACTGGACGGCAAGAACATGTCTGCAGTATGACGTTTATTTTGGCAGTGTGACTAAAACCTTACTTGTTATGTACTCAGTACAGGAACAAATCTAGAAAAGAACAAGAGGCGAAGCCATCAAGGCTCACGTAAGAAATCGACAAACAGTAACACAAACTCAATCACTCCATCACACACACACACACACACACACACACACACACACACACACAAACACACACACACACACACACACACACACACACAGAGAAAGAGCATAGGTGAAACTGTGCAAGAAAGCGAGACACTAGATCTAGATCTGTCTGTCTGCATGTAGCCTACTTACAGGGACACGACTGCCAACTAGTCTCGGCCCGCTCAAAATAATAATGACCGAGACTTTCAGTATTTCCTTCGCGTGACGTCTAACCCTCTTACGTCATAATGTGACGTCAATGTAATGTGACGTCTTCAAATGTTAGAGTTTCTACCACAGACATACACACGCACGCACGCACATACGCACGCACGCACAGACAGACAAAGTTACGATCGCATAGGCTACACTTACGTGAGCCAAAAATTCAACCGAGAGCTCCTTCAAGCATAGAGAGCCCCGAGGTCGAATTACGTGCCCGGACACTAATTGCGAAGAAACTTGAATAATTCCTACCCTCAAATGTTGCTGCAAGATGTTTTCAACTTTATTCTTTTTATTCTTTAGAACAAAAATCCGGTCATGAGAAAAATGGATTTTGCAATGAGCACCAAGGACTAAGCTGCTTATTTATCTGAAACGTCGACAAAAAAGTGTTGAATGTGGTCATCACACCACATTGGAGTAAATAAATGAATTCTGTCTCTAGTATCAAGTACTTCTGTGATAGGTCTTCAACCTCACCCGCTTCATTTTGAGGATTAAAAAGAAGTCTGAGAACAGTAACATTTGATTTTCCGAGCGATCGAGCACTCCTTTAAATGAAATGAGCACCTAGGACAAACTAGCCCGAATTGCGTGCCCGGATATCTCCGGGCAATGCAAGGCGCACGCAACGTTGTCCATCAAAACGCGTTGCTGTCAACACTGAGCAGCCCTGTTTGAGAAATGTTGACATAGTTTTCCCCATGCATGTTCTCCAGCCTGGCATCATTATTGGACATTTTGGGGCTATTTATGGCGCTATAGTCTTTCTGCTGCTGTTACATGATTTTGCAGTGGGAAGGGGGGGGGTGGGAACGGGGGAAGGGGGTTTAAACGGGAAAGTGGATGGTGGCGATGGTTTTCTCATCGTCTGAGAGAGTTTGTGTTTGTTTTGCGTGCTTGCTTGTATGTCTGTGTTGTGTGTGTGCACATGTGTCACCAAAGCAAACAATCGTTATGGAGTCCTGATTTGGCCTATATGGTCCGCTGGACCAAACAAGCAACAACTAACTAACTAACTAAACAATCGTTATCGTTTTATGTTGTCGCAAAGTCAATGAATTGTCAAATATGCCATGCATTTGCTGTGACGAAAATAAACAAATTGTTTGACCTGGTACAAACATCAACGAGTGGTCAGTCCACTTGGTAAAGGAGTTCATGAACCCGGGTCGATTTGAGGAATACCCTCTCTTTCCGTGGCTGTTTTGTGACCCAGGTGAGAGAAAGCCTCAATCCAGAGATTGTGCCAAATAGCCAAAACGAACACACCTTTGGCAAGTTTGAGTAACATGACAGTATACTTTTTACATTTAGTCAAGTTTTGACTAAATGTTTTAACATAGAGGGGGGAATCGAGACGAGGGTCGTGGTGTATGTGTGTCTGTCTGTCTGTGTGTGTGTGTAGAGCGATTCAGACTAAACTACTGGACCGATCTTTATGAAATTTGACATGAGAATTCCTGGGATTGATATCCTCAGACGTTTTTTCATTTTTTTGATAAATGTCTTTGATGACGTCATATCCGGCTTTTCGTGAAAGTTGAGGCGGCACTGTCACGCTCTCATTTTTCAACCAAATTGGTTGAAATTTTGGTCAAGTAATCTTCGACGAAGCCCGGACTTCGGTATTGCATTTCAGCTTGGTGGCTTAAAAATTAATTAATGACTTTGGTCATTAAAAATCTGAAAATTGTAAAAAAATTATTTTTTTTATAAAACGATCCAAATTTACGTTCATCTTATTCTCCATCATTTTCTGATTCCAAAAACATATAAATATGTTATATTTGGATTAAAAACAAGCTCTGAAAATTAAAAATATAAAAATTATGATCAAAATTAAATTTTCTCTTCTTGTCAATTTCACTGCCTTTGCCATGAGCGGTGGACTGACGATGCTACGAGTATACGGTGTCACGTTTCATATATATCACTTAAGGTGATTATGAACCGGTTAATTACTACTAATTAACTAACCACACCACGATCCACTCTCGCAGTCATACAATTAAATAGAGTCAACAAAAGTATAAGTTTCAGACGCCTGTTTATGTATAAACTCGCCACCTCCCTCGAGCCTTCACTCAAAATATGTTCCTTTTACGTTCTCAACACGTAAAAAACCAGTGTTCACTGACAAAATGCCAGTAGTATATAGAAAATTATAGTAACACGCTGAACCCGTGTAAATATAGTTAAATGCGAATGTTCTGTTCGAAAAGCTCTAGTTCGTGCAGGGGTCACACACCCCACGTTGTCACTACTCCAATGAAATCACAGATAAGAAAAGACAACGGTGGTCAACGGGGTGCGTAAGACACGGTGCACTTAGCTTTCTTTCTGCTGCTGCTGCTTAGCCGGTATGCTGGTTAGCCGGTTCGCTGGTTAGCCGGTCCGCTGGTTAGCCGGTCCTCTGGTTAGCCGGTCTCCTGGTTAGCCGGTCTCCTGGTTAGCGTAGCTTCAACAGGTCCCGCCAAAGTCAGCCGTGCAGATGTTACAGGAACACGTAACAAAGCGAAGCGAAGGCTCAAAAGCCTATGATTGTACTCTCAATGGAAGCAAAAATCCGCTTCCTCCCTGGAACAGCCTCTGTTCGTCAACAGTGACCGAAAACCTCCAGAACCCCTTGTCGAATCCTTATGCGAAAGCCATCGCCGACGAAGGAATGTTGACGACTTGTCCTCAGCAAAATATGTGGCAGTGTGAAGGAAATAACCGGTGGAAGCTCCCCTAGAGTGCCGAATACAATATTCGGTGAAAAACCATCATACTCTAGAAACTGTGTATTAGATCCTTCCCCTTCTGCCGCTGGGTGTCAAGTGCGCCGCCCTTGTGTCTCAGTCAGACAACCTAGCCAATAACACGTGACTGACCTTGTCACAAAACCAGTCCAGCTATACACAATTCTGCCTCCCAAGCAGAAAAAAGACACGAGAAACTCAATCCGTGAAAATCCCGTGCGCGCTGTCAGCGAAAAACCGTCAGCCCTAGCTATGACAGCAGAAACCCCCACTGTGAAACTCGTGCACTACAAAACATCCGTGCTAGTTTAGCACTGTCAGCAAACTCTGCTGTAGCCCAATATCACGTACAGGCGCTTTCTATCATAATCGACCAAGAACAGGCACTCCATCGAGTGACACTTTCCTGGTCTCTGTCACCCGATCGTGACACACCTCCCCTCTTCAAGACGAAACCTCGGTTTCGCTCACAGTCATGTTCTCCTCTACAGCCCGAGAGAGAAAGTCAGCTCCAACATTGTTGGCGCCCGGAATGACGCGTACCGTGAATTGGTACGGTTGGAGAATCAACGCCCAGCGCATAAGTCTGGCGTTTGCCAACCTTGCAACCTGAAGATATTGCAGAGGTTGATGGTCTGTTTCCAGACAGAAAGGTCGTCCTCAAGAACGAGCAACCCCTCGTTTCACCCCCGATGACTGCAACCTTCTCTGTCTTCTTGTCTTTGTTCTTCTGGTCTTTGTTCTTCTCCCCGTAGGCTGTCCTCTCTATGTAGGCGCGCAGCAGGTTGGCGTGGTACAGGCGTGCTTTCCCGTTCATGACGATCCTGTAGTCGTTCTGGCCCACTTTCGCTGTCACCTCAAAAGGTCCTTGCCACTGCAGTTGTAGCTTGTTGTGTTTGACAGGTAGAAGTAGCAACACCCGTTCTCCAATCTTGAAGCTGCGCGGCCGTGCCTTGCGGTCGAATCCTCGCGCGTAACGCTGTGCTGCTCTTCCCAGGTTCTCTTGAGCCAGTTTGCAGGTCTCTTCAATCCTGTTCCTGAGTTCTACTATGTAGGTCGCTGTCGTCTGCACCTCCTCGTCAGCTTCTTCGTCTGTCCAAGCCTGACGCAGGATAGCCATGGGACCGCGTACCTGTCTGCCGTACAACAACTCAAATGGGGAAAAGCCCAAGCTCTCCTGAGGAACCTCGCGGTATGCAAAAAGCAATGCTGGGATGTACCTGTCCCACGTGCGTGGTTTCTCCTGAGCTAGTTTCCTCAGCATGGTCTTCAAGGTGCCATTGAACCTTTCCACCAGTCCGTTGCACTGAGCATGGTAAGGAGTGGTGAAGTGCTGCTCCAGTGATAGCAGTCGTGCTGCCTCCGCCATCACTCCTCCCGTGAACTGCGTGCCTCTGTCGGTGAGTACCTCTGATGGAATTCCCAGCCGGGACCACATAGTAACCAGAGCCTCAGCTACTCGCGTGGCTTCAATCGATTTCAGAGGGATCGCCTCTGGGTATCGAGTAGCGTAGTCCACCATGGTCAAAATGTATCTGTTTCCGTCCTCAGACGCAGGCAAGATGGGCCCGATGATGTCCACTGCCACCCGACGAAAGGGTTCGTCGATGAGCGGCATCTTCTCTAAGGGGACCTTCCTCACCCTTCCTTTGGCAACCACCTTCTGGCACTTATCGCAGGACGCACAGAAACGTCGGACATCCGTGCAGATGCCTGGCCAGTAAAAGTGGCGCCAGACACGATCCGTGGTCTTCTTGGTACCAAGATGACCTCCCAGAATCGAGTCGTGTGCCGTTGCCATGACACCCTCGCGAAACTCGCGAGGCACGACAACCTGTTTGAATGTACCTTCTTGGTTGCTGAACTCCCGGTAGAGCAACTTCTTGTCCCTGAGGAACTTTGACCTCCCATGCTTCCCGCTCAGCTTCACCTTCCCCGACTTCGCGTGCTCCCGAGGAGTCGCTAATGTCGGATCAGATGCCTGAGCCTTCGCGAGAAGCGCGGGGGTCACGTTCCCCAGGGCAGCTCGTGCAGCAGGTAGGGGTTTGAGAGGTTTGTCCTCTCGCTCCGCCTGTGCCCGCGTGAGCACTGAAATGACGTCGGGAGACCGATAAACGGGAACCTCCCTGGTGACGCCGTCCACAAACTGAACCCGGTTTCCAATGAGCAGGTCGCATGGAGGATCGTCCATGACGACGGCCACAATGGTCCCCGTGAACAACGGTGTTACGACCTTGATCACTGCCGTGTTCAAGTCGTAAGCGTGAGATGCCTCGGCCATTCTCACCCTGATGCTGTCTCCTGTGTAGGCCATAGCTGGAACTGGACTCGCCCGAACCACTATCATGTCTGCTCCTGTGTCCCGCAGACCTTCGCCCTTCACTCCGTTAACGTAAACGTTGCAGTGGGGCTGGAAATGTTTCCTGGCGCACGGAACGCAGAGTTGTGGAATTGTGCATGAGCTCGTGACGTCCCTTAACTCCTCACTGCCAACAAAGTGTACGCCCTTCTGGTCAGCCTGTCTCTTGTGGCAGTCCTTCTTCACGTGGCCCCGCTTGTTGCAGTAGTAACACTGGATGTCAGTTCTGGAACCTGATCCTTTGTGTCCCTGATCGTCCTTGGGTCCTGAAGAACCTGGATTTCCCGATTTTCCCGGCCGTGAGCCTGAAGATTTGCCGGAGAACGCCTGGGCGTCCTCGTGTACTCGGATCCAGTCGGCTGCTTCCTGAGTAGTCTTAGGCTGGTGCTCCTGCACGAAGGTCACCACCTCAGGTCGCAGGCTGGACATCAGTTGTTCCATGACTATGAGGTCGGCAAGGTCGTCGACGGTCCAGTTCTTCTCGGCCATCTCCACCCAGCGCCGCAGGTAGAGATTAAGGCGTGCCACAAACTGATGGCTCAGCTCGCCGCTCAGTCTCTTGCTGTTACGCAGACGTCGTCTGTAGGCTTCCGCAGTCAGGTTGAAGCGCTGGAGTAACGCCTTCTTTAGTGCCTGATAGTCTCTCGCCTCGTCGTCATCCAAAGCGTTGTAGAGCTGCAATGCGCGTCCTTTTAAGCAGGTGCTAAGGCGGCTAGCCCACGTGGCCTCTTCCCACTTCTGGTCAGATGCAATGCGCTCAAACCGGCGTAAAAAGTCGTCGAGCTCGTCCTTGTCATCGTCGAACGTCGGCAGTCTCGTACGGTCGGCAACAAACGTCGGCGCGCTAGCCTGAGTAAGCGTACCCTTCTCGGCCTGTAGCCTAGCTAGTTCTAGCTGGAGATCGCGATCCGCCTGTTCCTTCCGGTCTAGTCTGTCACGTTCGTCTTTCTTTTCCTGTCTGTCAAGTTCGGCCTGTCGTTCCTGTCTCTCAAGCTCGTCTTTCTTTTCCTGTCTGTCTCGTTCTCTTTCTTGTCTGTCAAGTTCGTCTTTCTCTTTCCGTTCTTGTCTGTCAAGCTCGTCTTTCCTTTCCTGTCTGTCTCGTTCTGCCTGTCGTTCCCTTTCTTGTCTGTCAAGTTCGTTTTTCCCTTTCTTGTCCTGTCGGTCACGTTCGGCCTGTCGTTCAGCCTGTCGTTCCCTTTCTTGTCTGTCAAGTTCGTCCTTCTTGTCCTGTCGGTCACGTTCTTCTTTTCTTGTCAGTCGCTCAAATTCCTCCTTCCGTTCTACTTCTAAGCGTTTTAGAACGCTTCGGGCTCTAACGCGTGCGTCTCGCTCAGTCGGTTGCTCGCTGCCAGGAGTCTCGAAAGTTATTCTCCTCGTAGGAGATCCCCCTGTAGCCATGGTTAGTTTTAGCAAAGCTTTATTACCAAAGTAAGTCTAACGCAGCTATAGCTAGAACACGCGGTGATGAAAGCGGTAGGTGAGACAGTGACAAAAGGTCAGGTGTCATGTCTACTGTCCCGAATGACACACGATTGCTGACATTTCACCATTGCCAAAAGAATAAACAAATAAGAAATAGGTAGAACATGAATGTGAAAACTGACTTTGATTGTTGATCAGTATTTTCTGTACCACTAACAAATAATCTACTTACACATAGCTGTTTGGCAAATGTATGTTGCATGGGACACACTGACATGAAAGTGGAAGATGTTTTTCCCTCTAGAGAAACTACATATCAAGTTACACTTTTTGTGCTCTTCCATTCCAGTTGGCAATCAATTGTTAACGCATGTTATTAGAAAAAATAGAACGAAAACAGATTAGATAGAATGAAAAATGTACTGGTGATGTCATTTGGGACATACTGACATGAAAACGTCACCTTTTGTCATTGTCTCAGATACAAAAATCCAGCAACCGGAAAATGCAGAAGAAAAATCCAAACGGTGTAGAACAAAACGCGTAGCCTACTTTATGGCTGCTTTTTGCGGTGAAACAAAGTCTTTCCCACAGCCGTGGCCTACTTTATCAGCTGCTTTTTGCGGTGAAACAGAGTGTCTCCCACAGCCTCGGTTAGGACAGAAGTCCTCGGACCCTTCCCCCCCAAAATTCCAACAAAGTCAAAATATGGAGAAAAATCCAAGTAAAACAAGACGGTAGAAATGTAACCTGTTACAGAATGCGAAACAACAATGTAGAGAAAACTGAGTAAAACGAATAACAAATCCGCTAACCCCGCTCAGCTCTCTGCAACGGAAAACTCTGAACGTACAACAACAAAGATTCACAAACAAAGGAAAGGGAAGTAATCACAGTTAGCGCATACAATAACTCACAAATTACAATTTACATTTCCTGCAAGATGTGAATCGCTTAAGGTGTGGTATATGATCAAAACTATACAAAAAAGGGTAGCACCAAGCAGAAAATAAGTCGAGCACTGACGAGATTATCTGCTCTTAGTTATCCTTAATTGGTGGGTCTTTATCAGTTGGAAATTAACTGAGTAAATCCCGGCTTGGCCCCCATGTGTCACGTTTCATATATATCACTTAAGGTGATTATGAACCGGTTAATTACTACTAATTAACTAACCACACCACGATCCACTCTCGCAGTCATACAATTAAATAGAGTCAACAAAAGTATAAGTTTCAGACGCCTGTTTATGTATAAACTCGCCACCTCCCTCGAGCCTTCACTCAAAATATGTTCCTTTTACGTTCTCAACACGTAAAAAACCAGTGTTCACTGACAAAATGCCAGTAGTATATAGAAAATTATAGTAACACGCTGAACCCGTGTAAATATAGTTAAATGCGAATGTTCTGTTCGAAAAGCTCTAGTTCGTGCAGGGGTCACACACCCCACGTTGTCACTACTCCAATGAAATCACAGATAAGAAAAGACAACGGTGGTCAACGGGGTGCGTAAGACACGGTGCACTTAGCTTTCTTTCTGCTGCTGCTGCTTAGCCGGTATGCTGGTTAGCCGGTTCGCTGGTTAGCCGGTCCGCTGGTTAGCCGGTCCTCTGGTTAGCCGGTCTCCTGGTTAGCCGGTCTCCTGGTTAGCGTAGCTTCAACAGGTCCCGCCAAAGTCAGCCGTGCAGATGTTACAGGAACACGTAACAAAGCGAAGCGAAGGCTCAAAAGCCTATGATTGTACTCTCAATGGAAGCAAAAATCCGCTTCCTCCCTGGAACAGCCTCTGTTCGTCAACAGTGACCGAAAACCTCCAGAACCCCTTGTCGAATCCTTATGCGAAAGCCATCGCCGACGAAGGAATGTTGACGACTTGTCCTCAGCAAAATATGTGGCAGTGTGAAGGAAATAACCGGTGGAAGCTCCCCTAGAGTGCCGAATACAATATTCGGTGAAAAACCATCATACTCTAGAAACTGTGTATTAGATCCTTCCCCTTCTGCCGCTGGGTGTCAAGTGCGCCGCCCTTGTGTCTCAGTCAGACAACCTAGCCAATAACACGTGACTGACCTTGTCACAAAACCAGTCCAGCTATACACAATTCTGCCTCCCAAGCAGAAAAAAGACACGAGAAACTCAATCCGTGAAAATCCCGTGCGCGCTGTCAGCGAAAAACCGTCAGCCCTAGCTATGACAGCAGAAACCCCCACTGTGAAACTCGTGCACTACAAAACATCCGTGCTAGTTTAGCACTGTCAGCAAACTCTGCTGTAGCCCAATATCACGTACAGGCGCTTTCTATCATAATCGACCAAGAACAGGCACTCCATCGAGTGACACTTTCCTGGTCTCTGTCACCCGATCGTGACAACGGTCTTGCTGCGTTGCATTGCGTTCAGTTTCATTCTGTGAGTCCGACAGCTACTTGACTAAAAGTTGTATTTTCGCCTTACGCGACTTGTTTTTATATTTAGTCAAGTTTTGACTAAATATTTTAACATCGAGGGGGAATCGAAACGAGGGTGTGGTGTATGTGTGTGTGTCTGTGCGTGTGTGTGTGTGTGTGTGTGTGTGTGTGTGTGTAGAGCGATTCAGACTAAACTACTGGACCGATCTTTATGAAATTTGACATGAGAGTTCCTGGGTATGAAATCCCCGAACGTTTTTTTCATTTTTTTGATAAATGTCTTTGATGACGTCATATCCGGCTTTTCGTGAAAGTTGAGGCGGCACTGTCACGCCCTCATTTTTCAACCAAATTGGTTGAAATTTTGGTCAAGTAATCTTCGACGAAGCCCGGACTTCGGTATTGCATTTCAGCTTGGTGGCTTAAAAATTAATTAATGACTTTGGTCATTAAAAATCTGAAAATTGTAAAAAAAAATAAAAATTTATAAAACGATCCAAATCTACGTTTATCTTATTCTCCATCATTTGCTGATTCCAAAAACATATAAATATGTTATATTCGGATTAAAAACAAGCTCTGAAAATTAAATATATAAAAATTATTATCAAAATTAAATTGTCCAAATCAATTTAAAAACACTTTCATCTTATTCCTTGTCGGTTCCTGATTCCAAAAACATATACATATGATATGTTTAGATTAAAAACACGCTCAGAAAGTTAAAACAAAGAGAGGTACAGAAAAGCGTGCTATCCTTCTTAGCGCAACTACTACCCCGCTCTTCTTGTCAATTTCACTGCCTTTGCCATGAGCGGTGGACTGACGATGCTACGAGTATACGGTCTTGCTGAAAAATGGCATTGCGTTCAGTTTCATTCTGTGAGTTCGACAGCTACTTGACTAAATATTGTATTTTCGCCTTACGCGACTTGTTTTTAACTGAGGTGCAAAAAAAAAATGAATTTGTGTTTTATATAAGGGGAGGGGGGTGAGGCAAGTTTGTATTGGGGCGTGGGGTGGGGTAGGGATGGATCGTGAATCTCCAAGCTATCTTCTTTGAAGAATGGAGACAGCTTTTGACGTCATGAAAGTAGGTTAACCGCACAATGTGGACTAAGACCATACCACCTGGAGCGACTCGTCACGTGAGATTGTGAGACACTGATGGGAGTCGTGCTTGGACTTGCACTCGAAATAAATTTTGTAACGCGATTGCTGTAGGCAGGATGCCCAATGGACGACATAAACGGCTTATTTAAACTTAACCACGACGCGCGCGTCATTGCAGACCGAGTTTAATTTTATAAAATACTAGGAGGTTGACAAAAAAAAGGTTGAGACACTACAAACATATGCAGACAGTGACCGCTTCGCTTCCTGTTAGGTTCGTTGAAAGACGGGCAGTCAGGGATTGTTTATTTCGCGGCGTTTCTGGGCTATGAAAAGCATGTTCATTTCGGGCCAATTGAATTCTTAAATACAATCATTAACTCAACGAGAAAGAATAAACTCAACGAGAAAGATGTAGGGCATGACAAAATGATATAGAGAGTAGGCTACGATGTCCTTGGCATTCCTGGACAAGCCAACGACTTGGGACGCTGTGCGTTCCGTTTAAGGTTTCAGAATAATGTGGCATTTTCAGATTGTCCTAATATACTGTAAACTCGAGAAAAAATTCAGTACATTTCAAATACAGAGATGTTGATACGCAACTGTTTTCAGTTCGTTGAACGGTTGGCGACCAGGAATAGTATGCGCGGCTTTTTTAGCTTTGAAAATGATGAGACCTATTTTTATCCAAAGAAGTGTGGTTTTCCTGTCCCTATACAGACAGTCAACGACCATCGGCAACGCTTTCGCTTTTTGAGTACTGTCTTGTTCACTTAAAGACACCATACATGACCCTACAGCATGCCTGCTTCCATTACAAATATTATTTTGTTTTGTACTTTTATCATTTCCACCGATGGAAACGACATTCCTTCATCTTCGCATGTCTTTGGTGGACCTTGTGTTTATTATAGTACTCATTCCGAAGCTTTTTCAAACATGGTATTGAATTTAACCTGGTCTTCTCCTGCACACAGCGAATGCTTGAACGACCTAAAAGTTGACCCCTCATGCAAACATGATCTGAAACGGAAGATGGCCTTAAGAAGCGGAAATATCTCTAGAGAGGACGATGATTCTTAAAAGATGTAGACCAAACTGTGAATTGAATAATAATAATAATAAAAAAAAACTATTATCATTGAAGAATCGATGGCTGTATTCATACGAATTGGAAATAAGAGTTTACGAAACAGTTTGATCCAGAGAACTCAAGGTAGGACAAATTGTAGGAAAAAGTGGAACAAAGCACCGGCAATGTAGGGCACACCGAGAAGTCGAGGAAAATAGAAAGAAACAAACAAAACAAAACAGGGAAAAAATGGTCAGCATTGATCTGAAACATCCGTCGCGATATAACCTTCGTGGTTGAAAACGACGTTAAACACCAAATAAAGAAAAGAAAGATCTGAAACATGCAGGAAACAGATTTAAGCGAACAGGGAAACCCCGTTTGTAAGACCTCCCGATTGAAGAGTCAATCCCCACTCCCCCTTTTTTTTAAGAACTTGCTTCTTCAAACTTTCTGTTCATAACCTATGGAACGTGTTTCTCTTAGACTCCCTCTTTTTGGAGACCTGATTTCCACAGTTTTTTGGTGGTCTAGAAAAAGGGTTTCCACAGTACAGTACAGCAGGGCAAGCTGACAAATCTACAATTGCATAACGACCGCGGCAGAGGAGGAGGAAGAGGAGGAGGTTCTCTTGACACCGAGTGAAAAGGGATCTCCCCTCGGAAAAGCTGATGTATCAATGTCTACTGGCGAATGTGTGTCCTGTCGCCCTGCAAGGTCAACGGAGTTCCATCCCCCGCAACCAATGGGCATCTGAAAGAGGCAGGCATAGCAGGCTTGCAGCGGCGTATGTGTGACTGTGTGTAGGGGGTGGTGGGTGGTGGATGGATGGCAAAGTTCTGTATACGCCGTATGTTGGTGTGCGAGTGTGTGTCTGTGTGTGTGTGAGAAACGGAGAGAGAAAGTATTGATTTCTCTGCCTTCTGTGTGCCATGTGTTGGCCGGGCGTAAGAAAAAAAGGGGGGTCTTGTGCATCGAGGGAAAGCGACTCAGCAGTCATGACAAATTCGCATGAGACACACAAGGCTTGGGAGCTCTATGTAGAAAGATGTGAAAACTGATACTTGGGTGGTTCGTTAGTCCGTCTGAACCAAAAAGAAGTTTAAGTTTTCTCGGTCCTGCTGCACAGAATAAAAACATACTTCTTGTTAAGAATTTTATTTGAGTGGCCAACGTCATACGGCGAAGAAGAAGTAGGGTTGACTCGGAACATGTGAGGCACAAGCGCTTGAGAACGGGGGTATTGTCTATCTTCTTGTGTAATGCAAAGCAAGATTTCATTTTAAATCAACGTTTAATGACGGAGAGTGTAATGCCGTTCAGGAGAGTGACGAGGAAAAGGATTTATCAAAGCAGTTTTAGAGATTGGGAAGACGCTCCCTTTGACGTGAACTTTAGCGGAAATATAGGAAAATGAGCATGGAAATATAGGAAAATGAGCCAACATGAACTTTGATATTCAAAGACAGAACGGCTTTTAAACGGCGATTCCTTCAAACCCGTAATATGGCTGTCTCCATGGTGGGGTTAAAGTCGGTCATTCACGTTACACTCCACTCGTGCAAAAACACAAGTGTGCGTGGGAGGTGCAGCCCATGAACGTAGAACAGGCAAGAAGAAGAAGAACGATGACAATGGCTCCAGATCCTTGCAAGGGCAATTCGGCACAGTGTAAGAGCAGTATTGCGAATTTCTAAAGAATGTATTTCCATTACGTAATCGCTTTATTCGTAAAGTGTTTGCAAGCACTCGCAACACTCGCAAGGCCACTCGCAACATTCGTAATAAATCCGAAAGAAATTCGTAAATGAATTCGTATGCATTCGCAATGATCCATAGAAATTCGCAAGCACTCGCAACTATGTTCGCTTCACATTTTTTATATTTTTCCTGTCCATTCGTCTCTTTTTTGGCCGAATACAACATTTTCATCATCGCGAGGATATTAGGCACAGTGTAAGACAGGCATTAAAACTGTGTGATATACAAATATGACACGCAGAAGAGAAAAACCGAGGTCAGAGGCGAAAACACGTGACAATACAAATGCGAAATCCATACCGTTTTCTCTCGTTATCTATCACCATAACACATGCACAGAGAGATGACGGTGCAATGCATGCAATGAAGCGTTTGGTAACAGCTGCATGGTCGCTGCTTTTCACTCGTTACTGGCCGAGTGTATCTGTGTCATCAGCGATTTATTCACGATTGACGTCGAGCTCGATCAAACCGCTCTAAAAACCATGTTATTTCGTGTTCACTTACTGAAACCGGACCAGTGATACACGTCTGGCATTGCAAACATAGCGCTGCTTCTCATTCCACTTTCGTGAAATGTAAGCGGAAGTGGGGTTAATTCCTTACATTCGTGCTGCTGAAAAAATCCTGTGCATATGACCTGAATTTT
>NC_090246.1:66539901-66544901 GCF_037325665.1 Littorina saxatilis | reverse complement strand
GTGACCATTCGATTTCTTAGCGAATATTCGATTGATACCATACTTGACTCATTTGCGCGAATGAACACAAGAGTTGAATGCTCCAGTAATTCAAGTTCCACATTCTTGTCTGTTACGAACGCTTTCATATATATATTCGTTTGCGAAGCCAAGCTATGATGATGATGTTTTAAACAAACACACACACACACACACACACACACACACACACACACACACACACACACACGCAAGCATGCACACGCACACACACACACACACACACGCATTCATTCACACACTCACGCACACATGCACACGCGCGCACACACGCATATATACATACAACACACACACACACACACACACACACATACTCAAAAAGACAGACACAAAGAGGCTGACAGACAGATCTACAGAGAGACACACGCACTCACACACACACGCACGCACGCACGAACACACACATACACATACACACACACACACACACACACACACTCACACACACACACACACACACACAGAAGAAAGCACATGCGTCGTGTCAATGCGACGTATCTTATCAGTAGTCGCCTGGCTCGTCAGCATGACTGGCATTAATGTTCAGTCTAGGTGCAGTTTTGTGCAAAAGCGACGCTTTTAAAGCGTTCAGAACAACCTGAACTTACGAAAGGCATGCACGCAAAAAGAAACGAATCAAAGGCATGATACGCAAGGCGATGTTTGTCGTTTTTTTTGTGCTAAAAGATGTTGAACTTTAAAGATTGGAGGTAGGGAATGGACGTCCGTGTTAATTGTGTTGACGTCCCCCCCTCCCCCCCCACCCACCCCCACACACACCCCCACCCCCCTCACCCTCAAAATGATTATCTCTTTATGTAAACTCGTTCTATCCTGGCTACCTTTTAGAACCTTGAGAGGGGGGGGGGGGGTGATATTTAGGGTGTGTGGGTGTGTAGAGGACATGAAAAGAGAGGAACATTTGCAGAAAATGTTCGCTCTACTGTCGAGAAGCAAACATGGTCCACCGGTTCCGATTCCGTTCCTTCATTTACATCCATCCACGCCATTCAGTCAACACGTGTGCGACTAAATGGCCGGATCAGACAAGACCAACGCTTGTCATCACAATTGGCTACAACTTGTACATGTACAAAGGCCACGCTTAACCGTTCGATACGTTGAAGTCATTCTGGGTGGCGGGTATTACATCAGCAAAGTTCCAAGCCAAGGAGGTCACTCTGGGCGAGATTACGTCACAGTAACGTCTGACGCTAGCGCCAGTTGGGTAAGTTCTGAGTGTGTGTCTAGCACTTGTCTCATAAGTTTGGTTAGTAGTTCGTTCGGAGGTGCATGACTTGAAACTCCTGATGGTCATTGAAACCGATGATGACGTACGTTGTTCTTACCTAAGTCGGTACAGAAACGTAAGACATGCGGATGGGTCTTGTGTTTGCGTGCGAATAAGTGTGGTTAGCAGGCTGTTCGTAGGTACTAGTTTTGTTAGCCCTGATGGTCGTTGCAACACGTCATGAATCTGTTCTTACCGAACACAATTGTCTGAGGTTCACTGTGTAGACTTTTACATCTGGTCGTGTACAACAAAAAGTAAAAAGAAAGTGCATGACAACCGAGGCTTGACATTATGTGGTTGTAAGGGCTATAGACATCAAGAATTAACCCAACAACCAATCAAGCAAGCAATTCATAATTTAATGAAAGAAGATTAAAGATATGAAACCAAGTGCGGTCGCCAGGTGGTGAACTTCAGATGAAGACAAGACTTTAGCAAAATGAAAATCACTAAACTCAAGCCAGTCTCTGTCCCTCAAAGTATCCAGCCTCAAAACGAGCAAATATCAAGCCTATCTATGTATCCTTCCTCTTCTTTGGTTTTCATGGGGGGAACAAAACCACTCTCGAAGCGATAGCAACCAAAGCATAAACATTTCGGAGTCGAATGTAAATGATCATGAGCAACTATCATTCGGTCACTGACCCCCTCACCCTTATGCCCTCCTCGCCACTCCCGCCCCCTCCCTCCTCCTCCCCTCTTAGCCCGACCCATATTAGCCCACCCCCAGCCCCAGCCCCATACCTCCGTCTTTTTCCCCGGCTATATTCAATGGAAAGGCTGGGAAGCACTCTCGTATCGATCTTTGTTCTTACGTCAGAGCTGACCAGAGTTTGACTGCTAGCTCCCTCTTCTTCGTGAAGTACAGAGAGCTGGCAGGCAGGCAGGCAGGAAATCAGACAGGCAGACACCATGATGTCACGTCAGTTTTCAGCCGTCTGTGTGTAGAGCTACGGTGGCGCCGTGCGGCTTTGTTAAAGTCTTTCCTACCGCCTACGATGGAGGTGCAGCTCTGCGTCTTTTTCAACTTGGGCTAGCTATAGTTCTGCGTCTTCTTCACGATCTAGCTGTATTCCTGCGTCTGCTTCACGATCTAGCTGTATTTCTGCGTCTTCCTCACGATCTAGCTGTATTTCTGCGTCTTCCTCACGATCTCTGTATTTCTGCGTCTTCTTCACGATCTAGCTGTATTTCTGCGTCTTCCTCACGATCTAGCTGTATTTCTGCGTCTTCTTCACGATCTGGCTGTATTTCTGCGTCTTCTTCACGATCTAGCTGTATTTCTGCGTCTTCTTCACGATCTAGCTGTATTTCTGCGTCTTCTTCACGATCTAGCTGTATTTCTGCGTCTTCCTCACGATCTAGCTGTATTTCTGCGTCTTCTTCACGATCTAGCTGTATTTCTGCGTCTTCTTCACGATCAAGCTGTATTTCTGCGTCTTCTTCACGATCTAGCTGTATTTCTGCGTCTTCTTCACGATCAAGCTGTTATTTCTGCGTCTTCTTCACGATCTAGCTGTATTTCTGCGTCTTCTTCACGATCTAGCTGTATTTCTGCGTCTTCTTCACGATCAAGCTGTATTTCTGCGTCTTCTTCACGATCTAGCTGTATTTCTGCGTCTTCTTCACGATCTAGCTGTACATCTGCGTCTTCTTCACGATCTAGGCGTACCTCTGCGTCTTCTTCACGATCTAGCTGTACTTCTGCGTCTTTTTCACGCTCTAGGTTTGCCTCTGCGTCTTCTTCACGATCTAGCTAAAGCTCCACGTCTTCTTCATCTAGCTTTAGCTCTGCGTCTTATTCACGATTAAAATATAGTTTTACGTCTTCTTCGCGATCTAGCTATAGCTCTGCGTCTTCTTCGCGATTAAGATATAGTTCTGCGTCTTCTGCATTATTATTATTATTATTGTGATCATTTTTTTATGCGCCTAATCTAAATATAGCCATAGGCGCTTACATATTAATTTCTGCCGTTTGAAATGGAATTTTTTACAAACAGACAGACAAACAGACATTTTTTACACACAATATATAACGCATTCACATCGGCCAGTAAAGCTCAGTAGCCTATTAGGCGAGCATTCACCTTTCACGGCCTTTATTCCAAGTCAAACGGGTATTTGGTGGACATTTTTATCTATGCCTATACAATTTTGCCAGGAAAGACCCTTTTGTCAATCGTGGGATCTTTAACGTGCACACCCCAATGCATGATCTAGCTATATCGCTAGGCGAGCATTCACCTTTCACGGCCTTTATTCCAAGTCAAACGGGTATTTGGTGGACATTTTTATCTATGCCTATACAATTTTGCCAGGAAAGACCCTTTTGTCAATCGTGGGATCTTTAACGTGCACACCCCAATGCATGATCTAGCTATATCGCTACGTAGAACACGACGACCTAGCTTAAGTTTTGCGTCTTCTTCACGATCTAGCTTTAGCACTGCGTCTTCTCCACGATCTAGCTTTAGCTCTGCGTCTTCTTCGCTATTAAGATATAGTTCTGTGTCTTCTTCACGGTCAAGCTATAGTTCTGCGTCTTCTTCATACTCATGTTTTTGCACTGCGTTCTCTTCACGATCTTGCTTTAGTTCTGTGTCTTTTGCACTATCTAGCTGTAGTGTTGCGTCTTCTTCACGATCTAGCTATAGTTCTGTGTCTTCTTCGCGATCTAGCTATAGTTCTCAGTCTTCTTCGCGATCTAGTTATAGTTCTCAGTTTTCTTCGCGATCTAGCTATAGCACTGCGTCTTCTTTGCGATCTAGCGATAGTTATCAGTCTTCTTCGCGATCTAGCTATAGTACTGCGTCTTCTTCGGGATCTAGCGATAGTTCTACTGCGTCTTCTTCGCGATCTAGCCATATCTCTGCGCCCCATCTGGGTGTACAAGATCGTAAGAGCACGTCAAAGCTGGGACATTCCTTGACTCTCTGTCTCCACCTGTCTGATTTTGGAGACCTTGTTATTCCTGACACTCACGTTCGCTCGAAGCCCGGACATAGTGCCCGTGCTCTTGTTGTCATTCATCACGTGCTCTAGTGACGCAGACTTGGAAAGACTTCGCAAACATCCGGCCTCCTTTAGTTCGGTTTGTAGGACTACAGGCTTGGGGCTACAGGAGAAGGTCGGGGGTGGGGGAGGGGGGGGGGGGGTTCTGAAAGTTGTTGGGACAGTTGTAGCAGTAGCAAAGGCTTCTTGTGAGAACAAAAAAGAAATCTGTCAACTGTTGGCTGTGTTTATCTTCATGGGTTGGGTTGATTATGTTTGTGAAAGATTCAACTCGGGGACGCTTCATCACATTTTCAAAACACACTGACTCATCCATCACACCATTTTCCATCGGGGCGTGAGAGAGTGGGTCATTGCACCACCGTGACATTGTTTTACTCACACAAATCTAGACCGTAACCCAGACAAATACCCTACCCAGGTGTGGTAAGCGTGGGGTCCCACGGGGTTGGGTTGGTTGAAAACACACACAAACTTCAACCAATCTGAACCTGCAAATGGCTTCCTCTCGGTTATTAACTTTATTGTGCACACCATCCCTGATCACGACAACAGCATAACCTTAACCCCAAGGAGGTGAGATGCGCTATTAGCACGGATCTACGGAGGAACTGTGCGTGCAACTATAATGAAACTTATCTTTCTTTGC
>NC_090246.1:66522401-66534901 GCF_037325665.1 Littorina saxatilis | reverse complement strand
TCTCTCGCTGTCTTTTCCCATAAGTTCTGATCAGTTCAGTTCAGTTCTGCGCTCTTCCTGATCGAGACAATGGGCGAGTCCACTGCCACGTTGAAAGGGGGGATGGGTTGTGGAGGCTGCAGACTGTGTAGAGGAGAAGCACATGGCGAGTGTCAATTCAAGCGGGTATCGATCCTTCCTGCTATCTCGGTCAAAGCCGGCACACAGTCGGTCGGTCGCCCAGAGGACGAGGACTTTTCCTCCATACAGGAAGAAGAATGTTGGAGAGGAAGAGGAAGAATGAAAGGAGAGAGGATGGGAGGGGGTTTGTCTGTGAGGTGAGGAGGGGGTCGGGGTGGGGGGGGGGAGAAAGAGAGAGTGTGTGTTTGTGCGTGTGTGTGTGTGTGTGTGTGTGAGTGAGTGAGTGTGTCTGTGTTGTGTGTGTTTGTGTGTGTGAGCTTGTCAGTGTGTACTTGCGCCGATGTGCATGCATGACTGAGTGCGTACACCGATAGAGACAGAGAGGGAGACAGAGAGAGAGACAGACAGACAGAGAGTTATGCGAAGATACAGCGAGAGAGAGACCGATAAACAGACAATCAGCCAGAGAAACCGCGAGAGCGACTGAGGGACAGACACAGACAGAGAAACCGCGAGAGCGACTGAGGGACAGACACAGACAGAGAAACCGCGAGGGCGACTGATGGACAGACACAGACAGAGAAACCGCGAGGGCGACTGATGGACAGACACAGACGGAGAAACCGCGAGAGCGACTGAGGGACAGACACAGACAGAGAAACCGCGAGAGCGACTGAGGGACAGACACAGACAGAGAAACCGCGAGAGCGACTGAGGGACAGACACAGACAGAGAGAAAGAGACACACAGAGACACTGACACAAAGAGAAGAAGTAGGAAGTGGGCGAATATGAGGACAAAATAATAACTGTGGAAGTTGCAAGGTAAAACCGAGGAGATGCAGAATAGGTGGATGGTAAGAGATGAGATAGGTCGGGGGACATCCAGGGGTGGGGGGGGGGGGGGGGGTGTTGAAGGCAGTGAAGAAAGTATGATTTCTATTCAGACTTTTTGGCTCAAAACAATAAAAAAAAATTGAGAAACTCGCTAGGTGGTCAAAAATGGAGAAAAAGGGAAGGTAATGGCAGGGTTACACAAACGGAGGAGAAAGAACTGATGACTACAAGGACGATGGCTGGACTGGAAGGTGGTAAAAAAAATGCCAGCGATATATCCATATATTTTATTCCATTGCGTTTGCTTTAAAGGTGTAGTGCAGTTAACAGTATTGCTGAAGCAACGAATTGTCTTTTTGTCCGTGCACCCTTGAAGTTTCAAGGACAGTAACTTTAAAACGATACTTGAAGCTTACACGTGAAATGGACAGGAGTCATCATCATCGCACCACTATCATCATCATCACCATCATCACCATCATCATCATCACCATCATCATCGTCGTCGTCATCATCATCCTCATCATCATCATCATCATCATCATCATCATCGTAGTCGTCATCACCATCATCATCATCGCACCACTATCATCATCATCATCATCATCATCATCATCATCATCATGATAGCACCACTATCACCATTATCATCACCATCATAACCATCATCACCATCATCATCATCATCATCATCATCATCATCATGATCGCACCACTATCACCATTATCATCATCATCATCACCATCATCATCATCATCATCACCATCATCAAGATCATCATCATCATCATCTTGATATTTTGACAGACAAGCCTATAATGCCGACCACCAAGTGGAAGGATGGTCTTGTCCCATATGTCAAAACCTGGCCAAATCTGAGCGGGTGAGCCGAACTGCTTTCACGGGAAGGAGTGTGCCTTTTACAGCTCCAAGTGCACAGTAGAGTACTTTACAACAGTGTGAGGCGAACCAGGGCTAGGAAAAACAAATGACCCCTTTTTTCTTTTTAACAAATTCTGTTCTCGTAGAGTTCTCTTGCTCGAGACTGAAACGATGTTCCCACTCTGTTGTGACAGCATTACGATTTGTTCTTGTTCAGTATTCATTGCCCGAATATCAACCCACAGAGATTTTTCTTTTTCCTCTGCCTTTCTAGCTGCTCCGTAGGTAGCCAATCCCAGAAGTCTTGAAACAGCAGCTGTTTTGCCACGGTTGTCCCAGCAGAGAGCGTGAACTTGTTACTGGGCAGCTCTCCCCTCTCCGGTTATCCCCCAGGGATGCTCATTTATTACGGCTCAGCCGCCACTCCACCACTTTTGCCGTCAGCATCCAGAAAATCAGAAGTCTATGAGTCCGATTTAGGTTGCTGGCTAGTTGAAAGCTCGTTTGTTAGACATGTTTTTCAGGTATTGTGATGGCCAGGTTGAAATGTTTTATATTCAGATCCACTGGTTTTGGGTTTGCGAGATGTTTTTGGTTAAAAGTTCGTATTGGTAGACTGTTTTGCTGTGTTGGTATTCTGACATTTTCTTTACAGTTCTTTGCTTGCCACAACGGTATAACCATTCAGATATTCTGATTACCAGGCAGGCATGTTATCTTCAGGTCCACAAATCTAATTTGTTGCTAGACATTTTCTTTGCAGTTCGCTTGGCAAACTGCATAGCCATGCAGGTATTCTGAATACCGGGCAGGCATGATGTGTTCAGAGCAACGGGTCTCAACAGTTGCTAGAAGTCCTAGTTTGCTATTTTGCTATTTTGCTTGGTATGCTGATTGTAGCATAACGTAGGTGTTCTGGTCGCCAGGCAGAAATGTTGTCTAGAGGTCGGCTGGTCTTGGGTGGGTTTTTTTTTTTCGTTCTTCCAAGGGAAAAGTGTGTTTGTTTTGTTGGACTTGGGCTATGTCGGAAGCAAGTAGTCTGTTGATGGACGTTCTCTTGCCAGTTCGCTTGGCAGATGATAGCCAGGTAATTCCTATCACTAAGCATGTGTGCTGTGTCTCTTATAAACAGCAATGGGTTTGTTTGTAGCACGGGCATAACTACTAGCCCTTGAGTGATTCGTGATCTGGGCCGTTTTGTATCTTTAACTTTCGTCTGCTATTTAAGTTGACATTTCTGTTCTTCTACTACTGTTTTGTTAGTTTTCTGATTTCCATCCATGTTTTGTTTAGGACTCCGGCTATGTTGTGTGAAAGTTGTCAGATACAACGTTATGCGTGAAAGGTTATGGTGATCTGGAGTGATCAGTGATGGCTGCTTCATCTGGGCCATCGGGTACCTCTAACACTCTCTGCTCTGCTCACGTTGTAATTTCGCTTTACGCGACTTGTTAAGACTCCGGTTGTACTGTGTGGACGTTGCCAGACATGTTACGCTAAGGTTATGCTTTTAAATTTGCGGCAGACGGGCGCAGTGGCGTGGTGGTAAGACGTAGGCCTCCTAATCGAGAGGTCGTGAGTTCGAATCCCGGTCGCTGCCGCCTGGTGGGTTAAGAGTGGAGATTTTTCCGATCTCCCAGGTCAACTTATGTGCAGACCTGCTAGTGACTTAACCCCCTTCGTGTGTACACGCAAGCACAAGACCAAGTGCGCACGGAAAAGATCCTGTAATCCATGTCTGAGTTCGGTGGGTTGTGGAAACACGAAAATACCCAGCGTGCCTACTCAACGAAAGCGGAGTGAAGCTGACTATGCTCTCACAGTATAGTTTGGGGAACCCAAATGGGCAAACGAGCTCACACGTAACGCTGAAGAAGAAGAAGAAATTTGCGGTAACCTGGACTGATCAGTTATCTGGTTGACGTAAGCCATCCGGCACCTTTAAACGTTCGTCTTCTACTCGCGTTAAAATTCCTAATTTCCCTGGTAGTTTTCTGGTTCCAAACCATGATTTGTTTAGATCTCCCTGTGTGAAAGTTGCCAGACAAGCTACGCTTAGGCTACAGTAAGACGATTGTGTTAAGTTGTCGTCATGTTGCCGGCTGATTAGATTACTATAAGATTTTCTGCTATATTGTGTTGTAGTTGCCTGTCGTGCTGTATTATATACACTCTCCTTCTCATGCTTTTACGATGGGATAAGACGATTCTTCATACACCAAAAGTTAACGGCCTGTGTGTTCTCTGTAAGCACTGGGAATTGTTTGTATTCATAAATCAATTGCTTTCAAACCCACTGGTTGCATTTGCAAAACTAATATATTTATACCAAACGTTCCCACAACTCACACAGAGCACCCAGGCTGTTCACTATATTTATGTGACTACGTGGGGGGAGGATCTTGTCCTATGCAAATGCCTGGCCAGGTATGAGACGGTAAGTCGAACTGTTTTCACGACTTAGAAGGAGTCTTAGGCTTCAGGGTTACCAGGCAGACTCTGTTCGGTTTTTGCGAACACTGTCAGCTGAACATACAAAATGTTGTCTGGCAGTCACGTTGTGCTCGGGCTCCCGTCATGCAATCGTGATGCAGTAAGGTTGTCAGTGCTGCATTGTCTGTCTACGGTGCCAGCAAGGTGCTCTTTAATGTAATACAGTCGAGCCTTCCCTGGCGTCCACCTATATATCGATAACGTCCACCTATATATCGATAACATCCACCTATATATCGATAACGTCCACCTATATATCGATAACGTCCACCTATATATCGATAACGTCCACCTATATATCGATAACGCCCACCTATATATCGATAACGTCCACCTATATATCGATAACGTCCACCTATATATCAATAACGTCCACCTGGCCATTAAGACCAACAAGATCCTCGACAAATTTTTGTTCTATGCAGTTCACCTTTCCATAGCGACCCCCTGTAGATAACGAGCACGTTTGATGGGTCCCTTGGGTAGTCGTTATAGATAGGTTCGACTTTGCTTGGTTTATCTGTCATGTAATTGTTGGCTCCAGCCTTTCCTCCTCTTCGTCGTCGTTCTCCCCTCCATCTTCTTCTTCTTTTTACTCTTTTTTTCTGTCTTAGTTGTTTTGATTGTCTTTTATCCTTTCATTCATTCCGTCTGTCAGTCTGTCTGTTGTTTACTGTCAGTCTTTCTCTTTCCCCATCTTCTGCATTTCTTTCTTCCCTACTTTTGATTTTTCTGATTGTTTGCTCTCTCCTTTCTTTCTTGCTTTCAGCTTTTGTGGTTTTATCCAAGGTATAAGCCTTCCTACCAGATTATTCAGACCTGTCTTACAGCTTCTCCAGACGATACCCGCTGGTTGTAACTAGGCCACTCACCTTTTTTTTATCTTTTTGTCGACAGCCTCGGCGCTTTGGGGGTAAAAACGAAAAATAACTTTCTCTGAATACAACTTTCTGTGGTGAGTGTCACACACACACACACACACGTACACGCGCACACACACACACACACACACACACACACACACACACACACACACACACGTACAGAGATAAACGGAGAGGCAAAGACAGACAGACAGACAGACAGACAGGCAAAATGGAGAGAGGGATGGAGGAGGCTAATACCATAATAGAAATACCTAACTGCCATCCCTCGAGGAAATATGGAGAGAGAAAAATCAAAAACTTCTTTTCACTTTCTCTTGTAACAAACAGAAAGATAGAGAGAGACAGACAGACAAAGACAGAGCGAGAGAAAGAGGTTAATCATGTTAGAGAAATACATGAACCCCTCTGCTGGATTATCTCAAAACTTTATCTTACATCGGCGTTTATAAGTGAAGCCGTTTTTGTTGATCCAAACACTTTGCGTTAATTCTACTCTTTTCAAACCTCTTTACTACCCCAGCATAGATTGTTGGGCAACTAACCGCTTTGTCAGGTCTATAATCGTCGTGGTTTTTTAAGTTGTTTACATCAGGGTTTTTTAAAAGGTGAAGAAATGTGGTTGTCATCGTTGCCTACCTGCGCTATAACCAGCTCTCGTGTTTAGTCTACGCATTGTCTATATACGCATTGTTTTGAGCGGCAGGTAGAAGGTGAGCATCGGCGGAAAGTAGAAAAGAATTTCGTGTCACGAGTACCTGGGATATATTCGGCGTCGATGTTTACATTGTTGTCGCTGTTGTAGAGTACGTCAGTGTCAGGACTACGTTTCTTCGTGTTTTTTTCTGGCTTTGGAATGCGGGCATTTATCATTGAAGCAGCGCTGAAAGTCCAACAAATGGTGTACTCGCCTTTGGCTAGTGATTCTGAAAATGTACTAGCCATAGAGCAAACTTTACTTGCCAAACCAACAATTTGTTTCAGCAACTTACTCGTCTTTGGCGAGTAGATGAACGTTAATTTTCTACTCGCCAGTTACATGTTTATACTCGCCACTTTCAGGCCTGTGGGGGGGGGGGGGGGGGGGAAGGTCTCTTTGTGAGAAAGGAACTATCTGCACTGTCGGAACAATCAGAAATAGTTGAGATACTTTTCCACTGTGACTTATTGGAACATCGTTTCTACGTAGAGGAATACAGAACTAAACGAAATGACGCAAAGGTTTCTTCTACACTTTTTGGCGCGAACTTCAAAGGGAATGAAGAAACGCGTTTTTCTTTTCTGTTTTGCTTTGTACCTTTAGTGCATACCGAAACGAGAAAAGGGCGGGGAATGTTGAGTAGGAAAAATGAACGTTGTCGACTTTAGTGCGTACTACTACAGCCACTCAAGGAGAATGGTACTAGACGACAGTGGCACCAAATTATTGTTATTCTTCTTCAGCGTTCATGGGCTGAAACTCCTACGTACACTTGTGTTTTATACATACGAGTGGGTTTTTACGTGTATGACCGTTTTTACCCCGCCAATTTGGCAGCCGTACGCCGCTTTCGGAGGTTGTATGCTTGGTATTTTCATGTTTCTATAACCCAACAAACTCTGACATGGATTACAGGATATTTTCCGTGCGTACTTGGTCTTGTGCTTGCGTATACAGACGAAGGGGGGTAAGGCACTATCAGGTCTGCACATACCAAAATATTCAATAAAGTGCGCTCTTGGTTATCGTAAAGCCATTCCCAGTTTGGGTCTGGTTCAAGAACCCAAGAATTAGGTTGTAGCTAGATTCATTTTGAGCCATTGCTGGTGCGCATGCAATGTTGTTAAAAATAACGTAAAATGACTGTTCAGTCGGATAGTCTTTGGGCAATTTCAGGCTCAGTGGCTTCTGGTTCCCGAGAGACTAATTCATAGCAAGATAGCCTTCAAACAGTGGTTGGCCCAAAGATCGTTTACGTAGCCTGGGAGATCTTTGGTTGGCCTGTTTCAGGCTCAAGATGGAAAGAATGGTCTGCTCAAGAACCCCCAAAAAGGCTTTTCAGTAAGATCTTCTTTGAGCGATTGCAAATGAGTATGGTTTAAAAATCGAAGCATTACTGGCGTGAGTCTTGTTTAGAAATAAAAGATTTGCTGGTCCACGAACCCAGGCGGAATTACTTGTCTGGAAGATACTGTTTGCGCCATTGTGGTTTATGCTTGGTTTAAATGTGACAGGGGAGGCTACCGCTCCTTTCACAGCAGACTCTGCACCCGAGTTGTTGGCCTTTAAGTCAACACCGGTGAATTGTGGAATTCTGTTTGTGATGGGGTCTGGTGGTTTCCGATTGTCTGTATGTTCATGGAAACCTTCGGGTTTGCATAACAGTTTTTATAGGGCTAAGAAATTAGCCCTAAAATTCTCAATCCTGTTTGATTGCACTTCGCCTCCAAAGTTGATTGTAGTGTTTCGGCACTCGGTTACATAAACAAGAATGAACATAGCGAAATGCGTTTTCAGAAAGATTCTCCTTCGTCTTAAAAGGGTAACAAAGCTTCAGCGTGAGCGGTGGCTGAGACGTCAGTGGAATTGTGCGTGTAAATCTTGACTTATCATCGCTCGCAGGTCTTATCTGTCTTCTCCGGCCCCTACGTATCCTTCGACCTCGTTTTGGGAGGTAGGGGGTTACACGTCGTGCATCAATCGTGATGGTTGAACTGTGTTTGCGGTGGTGTGTTTTCGTTTAAGTTTGTTTATGTGACTTTATTACGGCAGGTTTCATTTCTGCCTTGTAGTATGTAGAAGATACGCTTGATTTGTGTCTGAATAATAGTCGGTATGTTAGTAAATCGGGTTTTGCACTAAATCCTGCAACAGACCAAGTTTGCTCAGGCTTCATAATAGTGCCCCTCCCTCTCTCTGTCTCTCTCAATCACCCCCCCCCCCCCTTCTCTCTCACTCTCTCTCTCTATATCTGTCTCTCCCTCTCTCTGTCTTCCCTCTGTCTCCCTCTCTCTGTCTCCTCTCTCTCTCTTTCTCCCTCTCTCTCCCTCTCTCTCTATAACCATTTTGCTTAGATCAGGACTAGCTGTAAGAAAGGTCCTACGGACCTAATGCTATCTTTCCTGTAATAAAGTTCAAAGTTCTCTCTCTCTCTCTCTCTCTCTCTCTCTCTCTCTCTCTCTCTCTCTCTCTCTCTCTCTCTCTGTCTTCCCGTCTTCCCTGCCTTTTTTATGTCTGTCTGTCACTGTCCAGCTGTCTGAAAGATACAGTCCTTACCGTGTGAACGATCTGTCTTACCATCTCAGATCTTGCTGGGCTTTTACATGGAATAAGACCAATCCCAACTCGTGGACACAATATACAAAAAAATCCACATCCTAGGTGCAGTGGGGACAATTGTTGGCGAATTATTAAAAGCCACTAGAGTCAATCTGTAAGCTTAATTTATCTTTTCAAAAATTCACACTCTTCGCGGGACACCGTCTGAATTTTGATGTTTGGTATGCGTCCAAGTGGAGGAATGTTCTCATCACATGCAAGGACGGCCAGACAAGATAGACAGACAGAAAGACAGACAGACAGACAGACAGACAGACAGACAGACAGATCTGAGATGGTGAGCAGAACAGTTGTTATGGGAAGGACTGTGCCTTTAACGAATGTCCGCCAACTGAACTCTCAAATTGTCATGGGAAAGAGGCAATCCAATTCAGTTATTTCCTGGAGGTCCATCGAACCGCGACGTCTCAGCACCGTGTCTGCATAAGGAAGTGAATTATTCACAAAAAGGACAGCTCTTGCCTCCTGTCTGTTACGGTGTCAGACCAATGTACAGTACTCATAATTCGCTAAATTATTTAAAACCCCAGTATAACACCATGTAGCTTTTCAGTGTGAAACTTTCTGTTAGCAAAGTGACGCATCGTGTAGACGCGGACTTCGTTCAATATGTGGCGTCGCCTACAGCGTGTTGCATTGGTTTAAACAATAGTGTATTCAAATGTAAGTGTCGTGAAACAATTACTGAGGACACAGACTCAACCACAGGCTTTTCGATTGTTTTCAATAAAACTGTATTCAATTGACATACAATATATGACATAGGGGATCCGAACTCAATCATAACGCTTATATTAACAATTGGACCGAACATACTACGTATATATACAAAATGACACACAATAACACGATGGTGTGTGTGACAACATTGATACACCATACAAGTACAGCACCATGGGAAACTAAATCTAGAGAACAGGCGAAAACGAAACACTGCACACACACAAATAAAGAAGCAGAAAACAAACGAAACAGCGAACACGCAAACAAAGAATCAGCCAAACAATCCCAAAAGCAAGCAAATAAACAGGGGAAGAAGGTCGAGGGCAAGTTGCATTCACTCTCAAAACGAGATACGACGGACTACAACCCGATCGTTTAAACTGAATTCTGTGTTAGGAGGACCAACTGTGATCTGAAACGATTTCCTTTGCTCTATCATTGACAGACGTTACAACGGTACATTCGTCAAGCTACACGTTAAACTTTTCGCAATAATTGGTCAGAATGGACTCTCGTCCGAGGCAATATTCTCTAATTGTGAATGAAAGTCGCTTGTTCATTTTAATGCTTGTTATTATTTCAGGTGCCAGGAGAATAGTTCCGAATAACTCTCAATTACTATATAACACATATCGTATGCATTTAGAACGCTAACTTCCCTTTGTTTATCAGATCTCTAATTGTGGAATCCCTTTTTAATTGAAGCACTACCAACAGACAGAAATATGTGAAATTAAAAAACACACACAAATTGGTGTTTTTCTACACGGCACTACTTAGCCAGCTGAACGTTGTGGTACTGTAGATATTTGACGAATGGAAATGATTCACTAAAAGGACAGATAACATTAACCCTAACCCTAAGTGTTCTGTTGGCGGAGACGGTAACTTGAAGGACTTGCGAGGACCAAGCCAGACTTCAGCACAGAACTTAAGCCACTACCCATCAGCGATGTCCAGCGCCAGAGAAGGGCATCGTCCAGTTGAAGTGGACACCCACTGACCGTGGTTCCGGCCCGACATTGTGGCAGAAGTAAAGGCCCGTCAGACTAATCACGGTTTCACGTGCACTCTCGGTCCATTGTGTAGTGACAGGCTCTTCGCACGCTTCATTATTGGACATGCGTAGTCCTAAGTCGTCCTCGAGGATTGACTATTTCTTCTTGTATTGAGTGGTTGTGACTGTGATTGTTATTTTGGCTGTAGCAGCATTCCGTGTCGTGTTGTTGAATTGTGTTAATGTGTGTGTGCTGTCGATGGAGGAGGGGGGGGGGCGAGTTCGGCTGGTTCGTGTATTTCTGTCTGTCTGTCTTTTTGTCTTTGTCTGCATCTGTCTATGTCTGTTGGTATATAGATTACGAAGGGCCGGATCTGGGGGGGGGGGGGTGGGTTCCTGGGGTTCCGGAATCCCCCCCCCCCCCCTGGCCATCCAATGTACCCAATGTACCTCTCAGAGAAAAAAAATGTGGACTTTGGACCCCTGCCTTCAGTTGGGAACCCCCCCCCCCCCCCCCCAAACTGTCTCTCCCTCTCTCTGTCCCCTCAAACGAACTTGGTCCGGCCCTGATTACGCCATGTTTTGTTTTTAACTGACGCTGGGAATCCGACGCGACTTTCTTTGTTTAGTGATTGCAGTGAATGAGTGCACTGAATATCAATGTCTCGTTCTGACGCTCAAGTGTTTTTGCTTCTGGTGTACACATTCACCCGGAAGAGTATCACAGTAGTGTTGGGGTTTTGTTTGTCGAGTTGCTTTATTTCTTTTCAAGCACACCACACACTAAGAAAATATTGACGCTATTCATACCATGGTTTAACTGGTATCACTCGAAATCACGAAGTTTGTGCTGCAGCGGGCCAGTATTGGAGAAAAATATGAACATAACAAACAAAGAGCGTTATCGAACACCGCACAAACATGTTTTAGGGTTGGTATTCACAGCTGGCTCAAGTTCGATTGCTGTTTGCGCAGTTATTGTCTCAGCTGCCGCTTTGGCGAGGTTTGTTTGTTTGTTTGTTCGTTCATGGGCTGAAACTCCCACGGCTTTTACGTGTATGACCGTTTTTACCCCGCCATTTAGGCAGCCATACGCCGCTTTCGGAGGAAGCATGCTGGGTATTTTCGTGTTTCTATAACCCACCGAACTCTGACATGGATTACAGGATCTTTTTCGTGCGCACTTGGTCTTGTGCTTGCGTGTACACACGGGGGTGTTCGGACACCGAGGAGAGTCTGCACACAACGTTGACTCTGAGAAATAAATCTCTCGCCGAACGTGGGGACGAACTCACGCTGACAGCGGCCAACTGGATACAAATCCAGCGCGCTACCGACTGAGCTACATCCCCGCCCTGCTTTGGCGAGGTAATAACACTGCTTTTATTGACTGTCAGAGCCTTTGGGCCATGCATATCGCCACACACACACACACACACACACACACACACACACACACAATTTCTTCCGACCCATTGTACATGTACGGACGTCATCCTGCATTATCGCCGCGCCCTCTCCCCCCAGCGTGAAGAGCGCTTGAAGGGCCGAAGGAGTCAGTTCATCTTAAGCCTGGTTGGTCTAAGTCCTCCCCCGGCGGTGGGTTAGAGTCAAAGTGGGACACGCATGTGAAGCCAATTACCTTTTTATGCTTTAAAGGGACAGACTTGACGTGCTAATTTGAATTTGGCTTTTTATCTATTTGTTTATTTGTTTATCTTGTTTTTTTAATTTTATTTTATTGGGTTTATTTTGTTTGTTGTTTATTGTTCCAAATGTTGGTTCGATTATTGACAACCGCCCCCCCCCCCTCTCTCTCTCTCTCTCTCTCTCTCTCTCTCTCTCTCTCTCTCTCTCTCTCTCTCTCTCTCTCTCTCTCTCTCTCTCTCTCTCTCATGTGAAGCCAATTACCTGGAGTTACCTGCCCCTGGCAACCAGCGGAGCAGCATCAACTTCGAGCTCCCGAAACTTCATCATTTTTACGTGTGTGTGGAACGCCAACATCGTCTAAAATGTGTGTACCAGTGGCTTTAGAGTCTGTGTTTCGAACCCTGACAGAAAAATGCCATCTTTCCACCTGGGACATTCATAGCAAAGGAGAATGTACAACACTCATTGTAAGGTGGAACAGTGACAGTGCAGCGGCCATTGAAACCCAGTCCGTGCAGCGTGGTGTGACCACCGAATATGCATACCAGCGCTCATTGGTTAATAACATATTCGATGATTATTTTCCCGTGGGTAGC
>NC_090246.1:66487401-66517401 GCF_037325665.1 Littorina saxatilis | reverse complement strand
GGGGGGCACTTTGAATCGAAAGTGAATGTGATGGGCGCGAAGCGCCCGAATTTGCTAGGGGGGTCCGGGGGCATGCCCCCCCGGAAAAAAATGTTTGCCCAAAGAAGCAAAATGGTGCCATCTGGTGCCATTTGAACTTAGAAATGGTCATAGAATCAGCATAGAAAAATCTTTTATTTTTTTCTTCTTCTTTTTTTTTCGGGGGGGGGGGCACGTGCCCCCTGTGCCCCCCCCCCCCCCCTCGTCCGCCCCTGCTGTTATAATACCATAATGTAATATTCCGATGAAAAAAAGACACTGCATAGCACACTATGGTAGATCACAATGTATTTAAAGTACACTGGGGCTTTTGGGGCCTCTGGACTTTCGGAACCTCTAAAACTCCGCTGATGGGGTCCATGGACCCTCAAAAAATTAAAAGTGGGGGTCCCGGGACCCTCTGGGAGGGGCGTTCGTGGGGAGCCCTGAATATCCTTAACTTGTTGTGTTCAGTGTACCATGCCTTTGGTTGAGAGTTCTGACGGAGGCTGCTCAATAACTTTGCCCTGGTGGCCTGTCGTCATCAGTCACACAGCGTATGCACAGGTCATGTTGACATCGTGCTCAGTCAGCTGACTGGATTGAGTACATGCTTGTGGACACTTGGCGAACAAACACCGCAACAGTATCATGTTGTTAGGCACGAGTTATCGAGGGTTCGAGAAAGAGAAAGAGAGACAGAAAGACAGACAGACACAGACAGACAGACAGAGAGGCAGAGAGAGAGAGAGAGAGAGAGAGAGAGAGAGAGAGAGAGAGAGAGAGAGAGAGAGAGAGAGAGAGAGAGAGAGAGAGAGAGACAAAGAAAGAGAAACAGAACGACACAGACAGCCAGAACTCCTGGTAGAGAGATAGACAGGCGGAGCCTGACAGATATGGCCGTATTAGCAAGTAGAGTAGGAGACGCAATACTACTTCGAACATTGTCATCCCTAAAAATGATGCTTTGTCATTCCCTCGGCTTCCTGAGACATTTCTCTGACCAAACAGCCACAGTAACAGAGAGAGAGGGAGGGAGAGAGAGAGAGAGAGAGAGAGAGAGAGAGAGAGAGAGAGAGAGAGAGAGAGAGAAAGAAAGAAAGAGAGAGAGAGAGAGGGAGAGAGAGTGAGAGGGAGAGAGAAACTGAGAGAGCGGCATCTTGTATAAGAGTATGTCAGCCTGTCCCTGCACAAGAACATGCGCTCCGACGATCTCCCCCACTCCCGCACCCTCTCTGTCTCTCTGTCTCTCTCTCTGTCTCTCTCTCTCTCTCTCTCTCTCTCTCTCTCTCTCTCTCTCTCTCTCTCTCTCGTCCCCTTCCCTGTCTTTCCGTCCGCCCGTTTTTCCATGCGTGTAGACGCAAGCATACGGGATGTGTCCAGAATTACGGTGCGCACGTGCAAATCGATCACGTCATCACATCTGACACTCCTTTCAGTTGTTTCCGCCAGTGCCCATCCCGCGTGACCCGGTAACAGTGAACCCCCGAACAATTCGCGTCACAGGAAGCGAGTAAGTAAATCCCCCAGAAATGATCTGCGGCGCCCGGCCCCATGCGGGTAGATTAGTAAGACAGTGATGGTAATCAGGCCAGTAGGTAATCTAACGATTAGTGGTCCACTCACTACACGTGGCTCTAAAACAGCGCCCGCGGTTCCCAGAAAGGGTTTGTGTGCACTACTCTACTGCTATGAGTTTCGGTCAGTAGGTCTTCTATGGTCGCCTATTTTCTGCTCACGTGTGACAGAAACGTTTCAATGGATAAAACTCTTGCGTGAAAAAACAAACAAAGAAAAAACAGTGGCCCACTGCCAGTAACTAAATATAATTGCACAGATTGTCAACTCAGAATGAGCTCTGTTTTGTTGCCACGAAAGAGAGAAAATACGCCGGATACGCCAAAAGAGGTCACAAACATGTGATCAATAGAGGTCTTTGTGTGTCTGTCTGTGCGTACACACGCGCGTCGTGCGTGCGTGTATGTGTGTGTGTGGGGGGGGGGGGGTCTTTCTGTCTGTCTGTCTTTCTGTCTGTGTCTGTGTGTGTGTGTGAACGTTCGTCTGCGAATTGTCTGCATGTGTCCGCGTGTGAGTGCGTGAGTGAAAATGTGCATGTGAATGATTTCGTGTCTTCGTCCGTGCGTACTTGAAAATGTGCCAGTGCCCGTATTGCACCGTGTATGTGCATGTTTTTCAGTGGATCTGCCAGTGAAGCAGAGCTTGTCAATGTCTCCCACTCCGCACTGACATCATCGTGGCCTCAGGCTATTTGCACGTGCAGCTCTCGAGCAGAGGAGCTTGTGTGTGTTCACACTGTGTGCTCGAGCGCAATACGGGCGTAACGATACAGGACGGACTTTTCGTTGTATCAAATGGGTGTTTTTTCGCTCAGCCTGACGGGTGTGGGGGCTCCTTCCGTGCCAGACTAAACGGAGTTTAAACAGTTGTACAAAAAATGTGACAAAGACGGAATATTCAATGCGATGATCAGTCGAGGCGTTTGAAGCACGTACAAAAGCGCAAAAGCAGACGTATTTAGCCATACAGAGAGAGAGAGAGAGAGAGAGAGAGAGAGAGAGAGAGAGAGAGAGAGAGAGAGAGAGAGAGAGAGAGAGAGAGCGAGGCAGACACAGGCAGGCAGACAGAGAGAGAGAAAAGGGGGATAGAGAGACAGAGAGAAAAAACGGAGAGAGCGACTGAGGGAGGGAGGGAGGGGAAGACACGACGAGATACAGATAGAGACACCGCGACAGACACACACAAAAACACCCAGAGAAAGATGAGAGGGAGAGCGGGGGAGGGAGCAGGGAGGGAGGGACAGACAAGGCCAGATACATGATTATAAAGAAACCGCGGCAGACACACAAAAAGACAGACAGACAGAAAAAGATGGGACGGTGGGAGAGACAGAGAGATGGGAGGAAGCAGCGAGGGAGGGAGGGAGGGACAAGCTGAGATACACATAGAGAGACAGCGACAGTGAAAGAGAAAGAGAGGGAGCGTAGATCTACGCATTGGTTATACGCAGACAACCTCTCCATCTCCGTCTCCCTGTGGGGCTTTCTGGCCTTCTCACTCGCTCACACTCTCTCCTCATCTCCTCGACGTGGTGCACGTCACAGCCCTGTAGGTTCTAGCGGTGGTCGTATTGACCCAGTAACCGCCCGAGCCAGCGGCAGCCAGCGAGACACAGTGGGCGCTCGTGCAGCGCGGAAAGACGACATGGCCTGTGTGGCTGTGTGGTCGTGTCATCAAGGACGTTACACGCATGAGGATCAATTCTCCACCGAGACGCAGTAACACGGCCAGCGTGTCGATATGTTCAATATCGTGATCTTGCGAAAGCTCTATCCCCCCCTGTATGCACTGACTCGTCAATATTGTTCAATATTATCTGTTGTTCGGTTAAGTTGCATGAGTTCAATGCTGATGCATGTGCTTAGGATTGACGGTCATCGTTTTGTTATGAGAGAGGATTGAAGAGAGAGAGAGAGAGAGAGAGAGAGAGAGAGAGAGAGAGAGAGAGTGGGGGGGGCCAAAGTGTTTATAATCCCCCTCCAACTACCCACCCCGCCCCGCCCCGCCCCTCCAACCACCCCCCTCCCATTCCCAATCCGGGTGAAATAAACTTTGTGCTTACTGTCTCTCTCTCTCTCTCTCTCTCTCTCTCTCTCTCTCTCTCTCTCTCTCTCTCTCTCTCTCTCTCTCTCTCTCTCTCTCTCAAATGTCCTACGTCTCTCTCTCTCTCTCTCTCTCTCTCTCTCTCTCTCTCTCTCTCTCTCTCTCTCTCTCTCTCTTCATTCCTCTCTCATAAGGTAGCTCAAAGAGGTCGGTTTTTATAGCGAAGACTTTATATAATGAGACAGCCTTATGCTGTCTCTATTAACCTGGTTATTATATCGTTATTCAGTGTTGTCTGGTCTAATTACTATCACCACCTCTCTCTCTCTCTCTCTCTCTCTCTCTCTCTCTCTCTCTCTCTCTCTCTCTCTCTCTCTCTCTCTCTCTCTCATACTGTAAACTGTACACAAACACGAGCATGAGCTCACCTATATACACAAACACAAACGGACACACACCCATACACAATACACACACACACACACACACACACACACACACACACACACACACACACACACACACACACGCACCACATTTGTATTTTTACAATTCACTCCAAATGAACCTTAACAAAGAAAGTGTTACATCCATATCACGACTGCTATGAAAAAGGAGACGAAGGAGAAGAGAAGATTGCAGACAAGAAGGACGAAGACTGAAGAAGGAGGAATTAAGGCAGCCGGAAAATGTGGGGAAGGGGGTGGAGAGAAGTACAAGATGTAAAAAGAGAGAGAAAGAAGGCAGAAACTGAAAGATGATCGGAGAAAAAAGAAGGGGGGGGGGAGAACAGGGGACGGGAGAGAGAGAGAGAGACAGAGACAGAGAGAGAGAGAGACAGAGAGAGAGAGAAAGAGAGAGAGAGACAGAGAGAGAGAGAGAGAGACAGAAGAGAGAGAGACAGAGACAGAGACAGAGAGAGAGAGAGAGAGAGAGAGAGAGAGAAACAGAGATGCATGTAAAACTCTCGCCAACAAAGGAGACATCGTTGGCTTCTAGATATCCGTATTTTTTTCTTTTTTTTCCTCTTTTTTTTTGAGACAGTGAAGCAAATGTAAGAAGCTTGTGGTCAATTATGGTGAATTATACTAACAATACATGCAATCATTATGTTCATACACTGACACATACAAACTCGTAATTAAATGTGAATAACGAGCTGGAAAATGCGTCATTAAAGAAAGTATTTTCTATTGTCTTTATCAGTACTCATTTGATACCACAGATTAGCATCGTTCGGGAAAATGCGTCATCTCTTAGTTACGCAAGCGACACGGAAACCTGAGAACTCATTTTTTTTTAACCTGCCAATTTGGTGCCAGCGTTTTAATATTGCATACATGTTCAATTAATTTAGATAATAGCTACAGTTTCACGCATTTGTTAGCAACTTCCTCTTGTCTGTTCCTGGCCTCGTTCTTGGGGATCTGATTGGATTCCATCACAATCATCGTGACGTAATGGTATTCTTTTTCTTTTCTTTTTGTTCTTATCTTTGATTTAAAGGTACTTTTCTGTTTACGTGATCGATGACGTACACCACCTGTGCTGTGCAGGCTAACTTTTACATGGGAAAAACACTGTTCCACTTGCAGACATATCCAAGCTCAACAGCCTCGCTGCTTCCGGCTTTGCAGAGTGGGAAATTGTTCGCTGAATTCATTTCTTCATGAAAAGCACACTCCTTCTCGTGAAGGCTAATGTTGGGTTCTTGGTTGTAATGTTTAAAGGCACACTAACGCACTCCCGTGTTTACAAAGTGTAGTTTGCCCACAATCGATGTCAAACGCACCATAAGACCATATAATGACGATATGTCACCATGCGCGGACCATAATACATGCATTACAGCTTGTTCTAGCCTCTGAAAAAGTGAGGATGTCAACAAAGCCGCGGTGTTAGCTCCCTTGCATCAACGTTACATGTGTTGCCAAATCTATAAATAGGACCATCTAGATCAAAATAAAAATTCAAATATCTGAACATTTAAGGGCTCCTAGACCACAATATTTTGCAGGGAACTTAATTTAGTCTGTCTCCAGCTCTGGGTAAAGCAATTAGCGTGTATATTCATCAGCTTTCTATGCCTTTAAAGGCACACTTTCTGGTGTAATTACTTCGGCTTACCATCTCAGGCCTGGCCAGACTGTGACATGGGGTGAGACCATCTCCCACTCCTTGGTCACCTTCTATCAAGCAACACTCTGACTGCTAATGGTGGACCCCCCGCGGGCTAGGGGGAGTCCCATATTGGTTGGGACGAGAAAGAATTTACCCGATGCTCCCCAGCATGTCGTAAGAGGCGACTAACGGATTCTGTTTCTCCTTTTACCCTTGTTAAGTGTTTCTTGTATAGAATATAGTCAATTTTTATAAAGATTTTAGTCAAGCAGTATGTAAGAAATGTTAAGTCCTTCGTAGTGGAAACTTGCATTCTCCCAGTAAGGTAATATATTGTACTACGTTGCAAGCCCCTGGAGCAAATTTTTGATTGGTGCTTTTGTGAACAAGAAACAATTGACAAGTGGCTCTATCCCATCTTCCCCCTTTCCCCGTCGCGATATAACCCTTCGTGGTTGAAAACGACGTTAAACACCAAATAAAGAAAGAAAGAAAGATGCTAATGGTGGCGAGAATTTAGTTCGATAAATTCATTTCTTTAAAAAAAAAAAAATATAGCTATTATAGTTCATTTACACACAAATTCCTATTGTGCACAGAGAGCAACAAGGTATGTGGTGGGATGGTCGTATCCCTTGCAGAAACCTGGGCAGTTCTGAGACGGTGAGCCGAAGTGATTATGCCGGTGTAGGATCCGGTCCGGTCCCCCCTCTGAAGTAGTCCCCCGGGGGACCAATTCGTGGCAAAAACTGCTCTATAATGGTCCCCCCTTAGACATCCAGCCTCGTTTTTCTTGTTACAATGTTAGTAATGTTACCAGCAATTTCAGAGAAAAGAAAGGAAAGAATCAGAGACTGCTTTCATTTCTTCTTATCAGTATTTATTTATTATTCATTTTATTTCATGTGATTTTTCTTTTGAACGGCATTATAAATCAGATCTATTTTATTTTCTGCAAAATATAGTCAAACAAAGAGATTGCTGTCTGTGCACTACATAATACCGGACGAAGATATAGATTGAAAATGGCTTGAATGCCTAAGAAAAACGAGGCTGGATGTCTAAGGGGGGACCATTATAGAGCAGTTTTTGCCACGAATTGGTCCCCCGGGGGACTACTTCAGAGTGGGGACCGGACCGGATCCTACACCGGAAAGTGTGCCTTTAAAGATTACACCCAAGAACCTAAAATTAGCCTAGCTAGCAACGGTCGGCTCATTTCTAACATTCCCAATGGATGTTATCTCACACAGTTTGTCTTTGCGGATCTGTTCTGCCTTTTTGGTAATCTTCGAGTTGAGGGTTAAGTAACCAAACCTGAGTAGCTTAACTAGCGAAGGATGATATTTCAAGTCAGCTTACAGTACTTGTACTTAGTCATTCTTTGCCCTGCCACATTGGAGGTGGATGGGTGGAGGCGTTTTGTCGTGGGTTGGGGTGGGTGTTAAGGCCTTCAGATTGACAAAACAATGTCCGTTGCCTCGCTACAGGTTTGGCAACACTAACTGAAGACTATACGGCGTTTGCAACCATTGGAATAAGAATATAAGCGCAATACGGACCCCGATTCAAGCTAACCTACACATAATTATTGGTAATACTGACAAGGATGAAAATATTGGAATTTTGTAACCCAAGCTTATTTTTTCTTTTCAATAGTTCACTTATTTTACGTGTTTTCAATTGTTTTGCCCGCGGTATATACTGGTTACATCATTGCATATAGTGACATTAATCCATGTCTCGGCAGTATACGCTGGACTCCGACGCTTGGTACGGGATGACATCTATCTATATATATATACGACTTGTGTCTGTGTGTCTGTGTGTCTGTGTGTGTGTCTGTGTGTCTGTGTGTGAGTTCGCGATGCACGGCCAAAGTTCTCGATGGATCTGCTTCAAATTTGGTGGGCATATTCAGGTAGACCCGGGACAGGACACAACCTGGTCGATATTTCAACACGTGCTCTCAGCGCGCAGCGCAGAACCGATTTTGGTTCCACCTCAGCTACCCGGGCCCCCATACCGACACACCAAAGCCGCTACACCACATCACAACGCCAAAGTTCTCGGTGGATCTTTTTCAAATTTGGACACCGTATTCAGCTACACCCCGGACACAATATCATCGATGAGATATTTCAACACGTGCTCTCAGCGCGCAGCGCTGAACGGATTTTGGTTTTTGTGTTCATTTCACCATTATAAGTAACTCTTCCTTATCTTCTCCAGTGTTTAGCGTTTATCTCCCTTCCTTCGTGTGGCTTTCCCGTTTGTAAGTTACTATTTTTAGAATGTCACTGCGCTGTCCACTGCGCTGTCCACAACGCTTCCCTTGCACCCGTAAGTTGTTCTTACTGTCAAAGTGAAAAGGTCGAATCAATTTATAGCCACGCGAAAAATACACTCTCACCTATCTCTATATATTTATAGATATAGATATGCATATATATATATATATACGGCTTCTCTGTGTGTGTGTGTGTGTTTGTGTGTGTGTGTGGGCAAAAACCTGTGTATTGTAGAGTTCTGTTTGTGATGTGGTCTAGCGGCTTTTGTCTGTCTGTATGTTTTGGCATTTGAGAAGCCACAGCAGATAATATAGGGCTAAGAAATAAGCTCTAAAATTCTCAATCCCGTTTGACAGGACTTCGCCTTCAAAGGTGATTGTGGTGAACCGCCACGCTGTCTGTCTCTGTCTCGCGATTCACCCCGGCAAAGCCGGGTATTCCTCTAGTATATATATACGGCTTGTGTCTGTCTGTCTGTGTGTTCGCGAGGCACGGCCAAAGTTCTCGATGGATCTGCTTCAAATGTGGTGGGCATATTCAGGTAGACCCCAGACACAACCTGGTCGATGAGAATTTTCAAGACCCCAGACACAACCTGGTCGATGAGAATTTTCAACACGTGCTCTCAGCGCGCAGCGCTGAACCGATTTTGTTTTTTCTGTAGATCCACTACATCCATTCCCAGTAACTCTTCCTTATCTTCTCCAGTGTTTTGCGCGTTTATCTCCCTTCCTTCGTGTGGCGTCAATCCATATTCCCGTTACTATTTTTAGAAGGTCACTGTCGACAACGCTCAATCCATATTCCCGTTACTATTTTTAGAAGGTCACTGTCCCGGCAAAGCCGGGTATTACTCTTCCTTATCTTCTCCAGTGTTTTGCGCGTTTATCTCCCTTCCTTCGTACGGTGCGTACACCCGGCGAAGCCGGGTATTCGGCTCTACTTCTTCCCGGCGAAGCCGTACCCGGTGAAGCAGGTATTCATCTAGTTCAAGATAAAACAAAACTGACCTGTTGGCCAAGGGTCAGCGTTTATTAGTGAGCGCACGTTGTGTGCAGCTGTCTGCCAAGGATGCTGGGCCGTGGTCAATTCTTCATAAATTATTAATGAAGCGCGGCAGTGGAAACAGCTGTGCTAATTAGGATTAGGTTGGTGGTGGGTCTCTCTCTCAGTCTCTCTCTCTCTCTCTCTCTCTCTCTCTCTCTCTCTCTCTCTCTCTCTCTCTCTCACTCTCTCTCTCACTCTCTCTCTCTCACTCTCTCTCTCTCTGTCTCTCTCTCTCTCTATTATTATTATTTAAGTTATTGAGACATCCCAGTGCACTAAGGGATTTATAGAGCAAATCGAGAAAATTCATTATTGAACGAAGCGCATAGCGCTGAGTTCAATAATTATTTTCGAGATTTGCTCTATAAATCCCTTAGTGCACTGGGATTGTTTCAATAACGATATTGTCAGTACCGCCATAGAAAAAAGAAGATTCCAAACGCACATTTTGCAACGCGCATTTGAATAGGCATAACTGTGTGGTCAGGTCGTGTACAGTAAAGATCTACTTTTGTGTGAGGTGTCTCAAGTGTGTCGTGCTTTCGTCACACGCATTTTAATTTCTGTTGGTAAATTCCAGTGTAGCGTTAATCTGAACAGTGATGATCTTTCAGAGAGACCTCATTTAAACTCGGAGAAAGGACTGTGCTCTAGTCTTCATTATTTGCGATTCGAAACCTCCAGTCGAGCTTCGACGGATTGACTGTGCGGAGTGACTCCCCTTGAATTGACTCGAAGAGGGACTCGACGGTTCGCACATTTTCAAAACAAATGTGGCATATTTCTCGTGTTGTATCTTCACTCATCGGGGAGTCTGATACTAAATATGAACGGTAAGAATGCTCTGAACCCTACACGTATTATATCCCCATCGTTTTTTCGTTCACATTTGCCCAACATGTTAATTTGCTGAGCGCGGTTAATGTCGTCTGCTACTGTGCTAGGCTACCTGGGCAATCGAACCACTGCAGTCTGCACTGAGTCTGCAGTCTGCACGCATGAGGCACTGAGGCTGGTAATAAGTCTTATATATATGGTAAGAACGTTCTGAACCTTACACGTTTTCGATTACGATTGTTCTTGCCTTGAAATAATAATTCAGAAACCATTCATTTACTGAACTGATGTAGTCGTATTTCTGTGTAGTCTGCTACAGAGTCGATCGAGTCAGTCTTCCAAACTGGTCTAGGTGGTACGTTATCGGAATAACACTTGTGTTTTCTGTTAGCCGCTGGGAATTGTATATACTAACTCATCATTTGGTAATGTGGATGATAAGCTACATGCCACTAACACGGCATATGAGAAGAATCTATGCAAGTCGGCGAAAATTAGATGAAACACAGCGGCTTCCATTTTTAGATCACTGGCACTGGCACAGGCACATGCAATCTGTCAGAAAAAACCCACTTCTGCTTTAATTGAGAAGCAGGGAATTTATGGTCATTTGGTATTGTGGAGAATATAAGCTACATGTCATTAATTAATTCTGAGGATGAGAGCACAGTCTCGCTCAGGCAAAGGGCGGAAGAATACGCTCTGTGGAAAAGTTAGCGCACTCCAAGAGTGCGCTAACAGTTTTAGCGCATCGCCATTAGCCAATCAAATGGTTCACATCAGTCATGTGACACCAGTACTTACTGACAATTATTATTATTACAACCATTATCATCATTATCATTATTATTATTGTTGTTATTTTTATTTTATTTTTTATTTTTTATTTTTTTACAGTTAGTATTGTTATTATCGTTATGACATAATCATCATTACCATTATTTCTATTTTCATATTTCTATTGCTGTTATTGTATTTAATAGTATCAAATACTATAACTTTTTCTTTGCCTTTAAATGCCATTTATTATCATATGTATGATTATTTTTGCCGTCAACGTTTTTTGCTCTTATAATGTTTTCATGTTCTGTTTTGTATTCATGTTAGTTAGCAAGGACAGATTGTAAGACTAGGCAACGCCTAAAATCTCCATCCTTCTGTAATAAAGTTTAATCAATCAACCAATCAATCTCTCTCTCTTTGTCTCTCTCTCTTTCTCTCTCTGTCTCTCTGTCTCTGTCTCTCTCTCTCTCTCTCTCTCTCTGTTTCTGTCTCTGTCTCTCTCTCTGTCTCTGTCTCTCTCTCTTTAACTCTCTCTCTTTAACTCTCTCTCTCTCTCTCTCTCTCTCTCTCTCTCTCTTTCTCTCTTTTCCTGTTTGTCTTTCTGTCCGTGTCTCTTTCTCTACCACAGCGCGTGAGTTCGTGTGTGTGTGTGTGTGTGTGTGTGTGTGTGTGTGTGTGTGTGTGTGTGTGTGTGTGTGTGTGTGTGCATGCGTACGGATAACGATGCCAGGAACCCTTTACCCAAACTCTTCCAAAAAACTACTTACCCTAGTAACTTTGTTCAGAGGCTGCAAATGACCACACTGGCGTTAGTGAGGGTTCTACCTCACACAAAACGCCACCATCCCTCTAACGATAAGGGTTTTCAAATTACTGAACAAATACCAAAATCTCAGTATCCACTCAGCCTAGTGTTACGAGTAACGTTTTGGTGTTTAACCAATTCTGCAGTATGGACACTCAATACCCACCCTGGAAAAGCGCCAGTAACACCGAATCACCTTCAAGCAGCCAGTGGGCATCGTTGAAATTCTTTACCAATGAGAGTTTTAGCCTGATATGAGAGAGAGTAGGGGGAAGGGGGAGATAGGGCAAGAGAGAGGGAGAACGAAATAGAGACAGACAGCGTATCTATTAACCTGCCTCCTAACTCTTTGCCTGGAGTTGATTGTGGGTTAATTGTCCAGGTATTTGTGCCAATTTCGTTTCACGCACGTGTTTTAAAAGAGTTTGGTCTGCTGCTGCGTGAGAGGGACACACACAGAGAAAGACAGAGACAGACAGACAGACAGACAGACAGACGGAGAGACAGAAAGAGACAGAGAGAGTCACAGAGCGAGAACAAAGAATACTCGTCTTATTCATTTACCTGTTTAGTTGTTTGCTGTCAGTTAATTGCCCAGTTTTTGGTGCCATTTCAACTCATGTCGCGCACGTGTTAAATGTGAATTTCATTTGCTGCACACCTTTTTTTTTCTGCCTCGAAAGACACATATACCGAAGCGTACTATCTGTTCTGGCACCCGAGGAGAGCTCAGTCAATCGGTTTCGTAACAGGCTGTAATGAGCCTTTTGCCCTCAGAGATTGCCCGTATATTTTGCTTCCGTCAGCGGCGCGCGTGCACTCGCACGTGCGGCACGAACATTGAGCTGGTGCAGCTGTGTGCACTGATGTGCAGGGAGCACTGAGCTATGTCCACTTTGATAGGCTACGGCTAATTTAGATGTCTTATTGTACAGGAAGAGGCTGGCTTGATGTTCCCTGTCTGTCTGTCTGTCTGTCTGTCTGTTTCAAATGCTGCATACGGAATCGAGATAAAGTGTGTATGTTTTCCACAGCAGAATGCTGTCTTTGAATATGTCTGTATGTCAGTCTGACTGTCTGTCGCTCTGTCGCTCTGTCTGTCTGTCTGTCTGACTGTCTGTCTGTCTGTCTGTGCGGTCGAGTGAAAAAAAAGATTTAGATACCGAAATTGAGGGTTTAGACTGACTGTTTTGATATTGTATTGTTAGTGGTTGTGTGACGTGTGTCTGTCTTTCTATCTGTCTGTCCGTCTGTCTGTCTCTATTTACGCATTAGGGCAAAGAGAGCACTGCAGCACTACCCACCTTGAGAAGTAACGGCTCATTATGTTGGTTGACATGTTTATGGAGGTTGCATGGTTGTGGTAATGGTGCGTCTGTATGTCTGTCTTTCTGTCTGTCTGGGTGCGGGGGTGGGGTAAAACAGGGCTGGCTAGGCGTTTCGGTGTGTCCGCCCGTCAGTACGAATTCGTGCAGCGCGCGCGCGCGTGTGTGTGTGTGTGTGTATGTGTGTGTGTGTGTGTCTGTGTGTGTGTGTCTGTGTGTTTATGCCTGTGTGTTTGTATCTGCTGTTCTGTCTGCCGTTCTGTCTGTCTGTTGTCCTTCCCGTCTGTATGTATGTCCGTCCACCTTTCTGTCTGTCTGTCTTTATCTGCGTGTGTCTACATGTTTCTGTGCCTCTGTGCCGAACTGTCCTTTATTTAAGATGTTTAAAAACAGGTGTCTACGGTACACGGGTGGTCTGTTTGGATTGAAGATGTTTGAAACAATTGTTTGAAGTCGTGGTGCTGTTTTATTCAAGATGTTTAAACCATGTGTCTAAAGATGTCTTTGCTGTGTGTGTTACAGGGGGGTGGTGCTGCTGGACATTGACCTGTCCACCCTAGAGATCAACCAGTGTGCCGAGGACGGCCACACGGGGGCGCTCTTTGCTGGCACGCACCGATGTCGTCCGGAGAGCACAAAGGTACTCTTATCAATACAACTCTTTTACGACCTCGGCAGCGCGACAAAAACATAAAACATCCGCGCGCTCCAGAGCAACTGACAAACATCGACTTAACTCTTTTAGTATTTTAGCAACGGAAGAAATAAAACATCCGCGCGATCCTGATCAACTGACAAACGTCGGCTTAACTCTTTTAGTATTTTAGCAACGGAAGATATAAAACATCCGCGCGATCCAGATCAACTGACAAACATCGACTTAACTCTTTTAGTACCTTAATTAATAACGGAAGAAAAACATTAAAAATCGGCGCGATCCAGAGCGACTGACAAACATCGAGTCAATGCTTTCAGTACCTTAACTAATAACGGAAGAAAAACATCCGCGCTATCCAGATCAACTGACAAACATCGACTCAATGCTTTTAGTACCTTAATTAATAACGGAAGAAAAACATTAAACATCATCGCGATCCAGAGCAACTGACAAACATCGACGCAATGCTTTTAGTACCTTAATTAATAACAGAAGAAAAACATTAAACACCCGCGCGATCCAGAGCAACTGACAAACATCGACTCAATGCTTTTAGTACTTTAATTAATAACGGAAGAAAAACATTAAACATCCGCGCGATCCAGAGCAACTGACAAACATCGACGCAATGCTTTTAGTACCTTAATTAATAACGGAAGAAAAACATTAAACATCCGCGCGATCCAGAGCAACTGACAAACATCGACTCAATGCTTTTAGTACCTTAATTAATAACGGAAGAAAAACATTAAACATCCGCGCGATCCAGAGCAACTGACAAACATCGACTCAATGCTTTTAGTACCTTAATTAATAACGGAAGAAAAACATTAAACATCATCGCGATCCAGAGCAACTGACAAACATCGACGCAATGCTTTTAGTACCTTAATTAATAACAGAAGAAAAACATTAAACATCCGCGCGATCCAGAGCAACTGACAAACATCGACACAATGCTTTTAGTACCTTAACTAATAACGGAAGAAAAACATTAAACATCCGCGCGATCCAGAGAAACTGACAAACATCGACTCAATGCTTTTAGTACCTTAATTAATAACGGAAGAAAAACATTAAACATCCGCGCGATCCAGAGAAACGGACAAACATCGACTCAATGCTTTTAGTACTTTAATTAATAACGGAAGAAAAACATTAAACATCCGCGCGATCCAGAGAAACGGACAAACATCGACTCAATGCTTTTAGTACCTTAATTAATAACGGAAGAAAAACATTAAACATCCGCGCGATCCAGAGAAACGGACAAACATCGACTCAATGCTTTTAGTACCTTAATTAATAACGGAAGAAAAACATTAAACATCCGCGCGATCCAGAGAAACGGACAAACATCGACTCAATGCTTTTAGTACCTTAGCAAAGCAGGAATTAAACACATCAAACACCGCGCGATCCAGAGCAACTGACAAACATCGACTCCTTCCAGCTGGAATCAAATTCGAGCCCAACCAAAATCAAAAACAAAAATGGTTTAGTTATTGGGTTTTTTGCACAGGCATGTCATTTTTTGCAATTGTTTGAGTTTTATCCCGTGTAAAAGTTTAAACAGATCTATGACCGTGGACATGATCACTGCCAGGAGATGTACAGTACCTTAACAAATGCACACAGAAAAACACGCCACATTGGGCAATATTTGATCAAGTACAAAGAGCACGAAATGACGTCTTCATTTTTCTGTCAAACAGAGTGTATTTGTCTGCATACCCTGATGCAGCCAGCGGTAAAGAAGAATTAACGGACTATGACATTAGTAACTATACTCCTGGCAAACCTCTCCAATGAAGAGATTGACCAGAATGAAGCCCTGTAGGTCCCAGCGGTAGGCCCTGCAAGAATTAACGAACTGTGAAATTGGTAACTCGCCTACAGACAATCCTGTCACAGGAACAGACTGGCCAAAATGATGCCCCATAGGTCTTGTCGGGACGGTGCAGATCGGTTGTTGCCATCCTCAGTCTGCGTCGGGTAAGTGTATAGACGGTACGGGCGCGTAGCCTAAATGTCAAGACGTCGTCCTTACGTGTGGAAAGTTCGGGGTTCGAATCCCGGATGCGCCTGATGGGTTAAGGGTGGAACATTTGTTGCGCCCCATTTTGTCGCATCGGCCCATTTTGACGCATTAGACAAATTACGACAAAATGGGCCAATTTTGTCGGCCCATTTTGTCGCGTAACAGAGGTTTTTTATGTGCAGACATACTTGTGCTCCATCCACCTTCGTGTGTACACGCAAGCACGAGACTATACTAAGTTCGAACCAAAACAGATCTTGCAATCAATGTCGAAGTTCCGCGTGTATTTGAAACACCAAAACTCCCAGCATGCATTCCCAGGAATCGAAGTATGACTGCCAAAATGGCGGGCGGAGAGGGTGGGGGGGGGGGGGGGGCATACACGTTCCTGCATCCGTGTCTACGAGTGTGCTTAGGAGTCGCAGCCCATGTACACAGAACAAGATGAATCAGCCTGTTGTCATAAGAGTGGAAGAGTGGTGAAAAGCGAGGAACGTGCAATACTACGTTGACGGCAGACATACTGCACAGATGTGTGTGTGTGTGTGTGTGTGTGTATGTGTGTGTGTGTGTGTGTGTCTGTCTGTCTGTCTGTCTGTCTGTCTGTCTGTCTGTCTGAGTATCTGTCTCTGTGTGTGTGTGTAGTGTGTGTGTGTGTGTGTGTGTGTGTGTGTGTGTGTGTGTGTGTGTGTGTGTGTGTGCGTGCGTGCATGTGTGTGTGTGAATGTGTGTGTGTGTATGTGTGTGTGTGTGTGTGTGTGCGATCGTTCACACATGTGCGTGTGTGTGTGTGTGTGTGTGTGTGTGTGTGTGTGTGTGCGTGCGTGCACACATGTGCTTGCATGTGTGTGTGTGTGTGTGTACGTGAGTGCATGCGTGCGTGCGTATATGTCTGCGTACGTATGCGTGTGTATATGCGTGCGAATGTGCTAGCTTACGTGTATCTGTCTATCTGTCTGTCTGAGTGTGCGTGCCTGCTTGTGTGCGGTGCGTAATCTCAATAATCTCTCTATTTTTCAGTGTGTTCAAAACCCGGGCAGCGGCCTGCGATGGGGGAACTACGAATGTATGTGCAAGGACGAGTTCTACTTCCCTGACCGCAACGCCACCAACCGCAGCTTCAATGGCAGGGACGTAGAACTGGCGTATCTAGACATGGTCAAAAACACGTCGCTGAATTACACAAGGGTAATTCTTAATTGTTATGATTTTTTTCTTTCTTTTTCTTTTTTTCTTATAGGAAACTTCTACGCGTGTTTTCAAATACTTGCAGTACATTAGAATCAGTGTAATATGAATCTTTAAAAACGCGCTTTAATAAAATCGGACACAAAACTAACAAAAATGTGTTTTGAAAGCCCATACCACAAACACTATGCAAGTTAGTGATAACATTCTACATGCACATAAAACAAGACACGGTTAGCAAGCTATCAAAAATCATTAATGCAATTGAGAAATTGAAAAATTGGATTTGTTGTCAAAATCTAAATAGTACTACCCATTTTATGATTCGAAAGAGGTTTGTCCCGTTGACAGTGTTTTAAACGTAGAGTTTATTTCAGGCATTACTCTGATAATATCATACGAATTCCTAAAAATCCAATAGTCTTTCAATTTTACAGTATATGATCATTTAACTTAGCCTGAAATATCGTAACGTTGTTTTGCCAAAAGAAGCAGTTCTATGTGCTTCCAAATCAGTAGTGTAAAAGAAAAAAATCAACTGGTTGTACTTTCTGGCAGGCAAAAGGGTGTTTTGTGTGTGTGTGTGTGTTTGTGTGTTTGGTATCGCTCATCATTATTATGTGTCTAATGTGTATTTAGTTCGTCCATTTTGAAGCTGTTTGGTCGAAGTTCCAGGGAATGTTTCGTTTTATTTATAATAACTAAACGTTCGACACACATATCTTTTTTTTATTTGATTTTTATTATTATTTTTTGGAACGTTAGCGCAGCAGTCTATATATGTTTCGGATTACTTTCATTCTGTTATAATGAATTGACTGATGTTAGTAACGTGTACTGGTGTGTGCAGGGCTTTATGTGCTTGCCGTGTCGGAAGGGTTGTGAGAAGTGTGAGGGTGATGAGCCGTGCATCGTGGAGTTCGATGTATTACTGCGCGGCATCCCTCTCGGCATCCAGAGCTTCTGCATGACCATCGCTCTGGTCGTCGGCATTGTCATCGCCAGGCTGAGAAAGACTAAGGTCAGCCGAGTCAAACTTTGCTGTTTTGTTTTGTTTTTTGATCGTCCATTTCACCCCACTACCTCCCACCCTTTAAAACGGTGAGTGGTTGCACCGAGAGCGGAATAGAAAATTGTTATGCACATAAAATTCAACTTATAAGAAAAGTCGAGCTTACTCCGACGTGTAGTTGTATAGTCACGTAAGGCAAATGGAGAAAAAGAGGACGGTTTTCTTATTCATAATCATTATGTGAGAGTCTAAAGTCTTATTTAATCTGTTTATGTTTTATTTTTTGAATGAGGATAGAAAAGTTGACTTGGGATATATGAGATTAACTCTTAAATTATGCCCCAGAGAATCCATCCCCAAAAATGGTCTTGTCTTGTGCGTGGCAGACCGAGTATTCACCTACTAACAGTATTCCCCTAACAGCAAATGTTCCGCCTTTTTGTTTCAAGTCGCATGGCAAAATGCGCATGCTTTTTTTTCAAAAACCAATTAAACACTTGTGATGACGTTTCAGGTGATGAGGTCCAGTGTCTGGGTGCTTCTGGAGATGATTGTCTTGGGTGCTTTGATGCTTTACGCCACGGTAAGTCCTTCATAAGCAACGCGGCGATATAAGCTCCAGACTGTTTACGTCCTGGTAGAACTGTTGCTTGTCAAAAAAAAAGAATATGCTACTCAATGCCATATTTGTGCCTACGTTCTATATCAGATGTTGTGAGATTGAAAAGCACAAAAATTAATGGTTCATTATAAAACCCTTTCACTCATAATCATGTCATTCCTTGTCTAACTTTGCTAGCATAGTTGTTTACTGCTTGCTTGACAGAAAAACAAATGATGTAAGCTCTCGCAGCAAAGCCATTATAGGCATGTTCCCTGTTTTGTTTGCTTCAGCTCCCAGAAGAATCATATAGGGACGCTGGCTTTGGCTCTTTAAAGAATCGTATAGAGACGCTTGCTATATTAGTTTACACTCTTCAAAAAAAATTAAGGATCACTTTTTTACAAGCACGCCACACAAAACAGACAAGACCGAATTATTTCATTTTTTTAAAATTATATAATTCAACAACCAAGGAGTAATGACAAACAAAGCAAAGATCGAACGCGGCAGCGACAATTTAGCTAGAGTGTGTCAAACGTGACAACCCTCGAAAATGGAATTTACAACAATGTGAATCAGTGTCAATAACGCGTGTGCCCTCCGTTGTGTGCCAGGCATTCAACACATCGTTGGCGCATGGAGTGGATCAGGTTGCATATGAATGCTCTGGGAACTCCATTCCACTCCTGCTGGAGCCATTGCAGCAGTTGACCCAGATTGGCAGGAGGAGGGTGATGTTGCTGTACCCGACGACAAAGCTCGTCCCACATGTGCTCTATGGGGTTCAGGTCCGGGCTGTTGGCTGGCCACAGCATCCTGTTGACCCTGGCCTGCTGGATGAAGGTGTTTACAGCTGCAGAGCGATGGGGAGGTGCGTTGTCATCCTGAAGAATCGCACGAGGGCCGATCGCTTAGAGGGCTGGAACGACCAAGGGTTGCAGGATCTCATTCTGGTAGCGGACACCGGTCAAGTTGCCCACTACATGGTACAGAGGTGTCCTTAGACGTGTGCTGATCCCTCCCCAGACCATCACAGAGCCTCCACCAAAACGCTGTCGTTCCAGAACAGCGCCTTCTGCGAAGCGCTCTCCGCGACGCCTCCACACTCGGATGCGACGCCTCCACACTCGGATGCGACCATCAGCAGGTTCCAAGCAAACGCGGGACTCATCTGTAAACAACACCTGAGCCCACTGCTGACGTTGCCACCTCACATGTTGAGTGCACCAGGCTCGGCGAGCTGCTCCGTGATTAGCAGTCAGGGTTGTTCCTCGGACTGGACGCCTTGCACGCAAGCCAAAGTTGTGTAAGCGGTTTCGGATCGTCTGACCACTGACAACAGTGTTGGTGGTAGCTTGTAGGCGTTGCCTAATGTTGTTTGCCGTAGCCATTCTTTGTTGCATGGCCTGCCTCTGAATGAAGCGATCCTCTCTTTGTGTGCTGACTCTGGGCCGACCAGAACGTTGTCGCTCCTGCACTCTTCCAGTTGCGTGGAATCTCTGTTTTAGTCTGATGATGACAGAAGGAGCCACTGGAAGCCTCTGGGCCACTTGCCTGGCAGCAACACCGTCTTGTAGCCATCCTATTGCCCTTCCTCTATCCAAATCGCTCAGTTTTCTTCGTGGGGGCATGTTGCTACTGTGCATAATTGTGTCAGCGTGTCAACCTTTAAACACAAGCTGGTGAGCGATGTTCATAGCCAGGACCCTGTTGTAGCACGTGCATCACAACCTTTTGCCCTGGCATGCGTTCCGCAAATTGTATGGGGCTATAAAAAACACCCTTTTTCTTTCAAAATGCAGAAGCTTTTGAGAAGTCCCACAAAGGGAAATAACTCTGCCTGCCAAACAAAATTCTAGGTCAAGACTCATTGTTCATTTGTTAATTCAAACACATTAAGTTTTTAATTAATATGTCGATGTTTAATTTTTTGGCAATTTTTTATAATTAGATCCGTTTTTTCAACCGATCCTTAACTTTTTTTGAAGAGTGTATATATATCTCCCAGAAGAACCTCATGGGGACGCTTGCTTTAGCGCCCTGAAGAATCGCATTGGGACGCTCGCTTTAGCTCCCTGAAGAATCTAATTATCTTATAAGGACGCTTGCTTTTAAAGCTCTCAGAAGAATCGTATAGTATAAGGAAGCTTGTTTTAGCTCCCTGAATAATCATATTGCCTATAGGGACGCGGTATCAGAGTTCCGAGCACAAGTCTTCCAAGGCTTGATGGTTCTGATCAAGGGCTTGAGTTTCTACAAATGTCTGTCACGTCTGTTCTTTGATGTTGTTGGTCGATCGTTTTTATCGTCTTATATGTGGTCCGATACCCCAGTCAAAGTCCCTCGCGATAATCTTGTTTTGTCGAGGATTCCGTTTCCGTTACTTTATTATCCCATGGCTGGGTAATTCGGGTCGCTTCCTCCCAGTGGAATGCAAGCAGCAACAAGAGTTTTGCTCAGGTGTAATCAGCCACCTGCACTTATTGCAGAATGACCGAGGTATTTTACATGCCACTGTGGTGACACGGGGGTGGGACATGGATACCGTCTCTGAGTCTGCACATAAAGTTGACCCGTGTCCGTCCCGGCCTGGATTTCGAACCCATGACCACAAGTCCAGTGCTGTGTACCAATTAACTGAGCTACCAGGCCCCCAAGGGTTACAGTTATAAATATCGGAGTTGCTGCTACTTCATTACCATGCGAAGTCCCTCTGACAGCCACGTTCCCATTCGCTCATAACCACGACTTCCTGTTATGCTCGTCGTTTGCACCAGACTGCCCCCGACATAACTTTGTAAGAATGATCTTAGGTGCTCCTACGAGAGAAAGTTGTGCTGCATCTTCACGCTATGGCAGGTTTTTCCTAAAAATTACATGAGCTGCGGCCGTCGTGGGGCGCTGATAGCCGTAGGAATTGTCGTTTCTTACGTACATAACATATTGGTCAATCACAAAATTAGCAAGGAAACTAATTTAGTTACCGTAGGGATCCTTCTTCTCTATGTTGCAATGTTTCCATCGTGAAAAATAACATTGGCTGCAACTGAAAACAACTTCCTAGCACTGTGTTTGTATTTCTGACCCCGACTTTGCCTACTCTATCTCATTAGTTCAAATAACACATTAAGGCCAAGCAGGCAACAATTCAGGCACACTCAGATGAAACATGTCCGGTAAAGCCTTGCAGGAAATGCCCGTTTCGGTTTGCGAACTGCCGCCCGAAAAAGACCTGTCAAATGTACTTTGTAATGAACGCCGTTGATACATAATGTGTCTGGGAAATGACTATGATTTGGTATTATATGTGCGGCATATTCTGCGGATGGTCAGCAAGATGCGAGTTGGTCAGTCCACACTATCGGACTAAAAATATCTACAGATGTTAAAATATGCCATTTATGATATACAATTCAAGCTGTCTCATCAGTACTCAATACTCAGCTATTGCCTTTCGACACATCTACAGCATGGAAGAAACTTAAAATTAAAATCGTATTTTCACTTTAAAAATTAGAAATGATTACATTGTATTTTGTATTTTCTCCTTATCCAAAAATATATAAATAGGTTGTGTTTGGATTCAAAACAAGCTAAAAAAAAAAAAAAAAAAGAGCAGAAAAAGAAACCCGTTTTATGTAATTGGGTTCATTTGGCTTGTGTTACCAAAACAATGTGTCAGCGCTGTCTCGTGGGTTTTTTTCAGCCCATATTTGATTTATTAGTCTTGGTGAAAAATGTAGGACGTTCAGTTTTATTCAGTGAGGCTCGCAGATTGACTAAATGTATTGTTTTGGCTTTACGCGACTTGTTTTAGTTATTGAGGTAAGCAACTCGTGTCTACCCGTCGGTTTCGCTCGTTACTTTCGGTATTGACTGAGGTTTATTTGTTGCTTACTTGCTTGCTTGCCTGCTTGTACGCGTGCTTGTTTGCTTGCTTGCCTGTATTCAATGCAGGTCATATCTCAGAGTTTACTATTCTGCATCACTCTGTTCATAATCACGTTAAAACCCTTGGTCTGATTATTGAACTTGTTGAATTGTGTTTATTACTGCCCAGCAGACTGATAATAATGGTCTTGTTCTCTTGGTTGCTTGTTGCAGGTGGTAATTCAATATTTTGAGCCCACCGCTACAAATTGTTTGTTGGTGCCATGGTTTAGAGAAGTGGGATTTGCCATATTGTATGGGACGCTACTTTTGAAAATATACAGGTAAGTGAAGTACTTGCTCTACAGTGGATGGATCTTATTTCAAAATTGCGAAACTATAATTTGTGCGCTGCTTGTCCGTTTCTTTTTTTGTTTGTTTCTTTCCTTCAATCTTTCTTTCTGTCTTTCTTTCTGTCTTTCTTTATTTGGATTTTTTTCTCGGTCTTTGTTAGTAAGTACGTTTCTTTATTTTGGCTTTTCTTGTTCCCTTTTACTATTTATATAAAAAAAAAAATTCTGTGTTAGCTTGTTTTCATTCTTTTGGTCTTTCCGACTTTTGTTTATCGTTGTTTCCTTGTTTGCCGCTTAATACTTCCCGTTTCCTGCCCCCTCGTAGCATTTTCTGTCTTCTAAATTAATTTTGTTTCTCTTACTATGTGCGTATAAATATCTGTCCTCAATACTTCTGCTTTAATACATGCACATGAAGTAATAGCAATAACCACAACAACAACAACAATACCGCTCGCAGTGACAGTAACAACAACAATATCAACAACAGTGACGGCTGCAATTAGCAGCAGTATTATATAAGAAAAACAACAACAGTATAGCGGCTGCAGTTGCAGGAGCAACAACAATAGCAACAGTAACGGCCGCAATTGCAGCAACAGCAGCATCAACACCAACAATAACAGTAGGGACCGTAGTTGCAGCAGCAACAACAACGGCAACAGCCGCAGTTGCACCCACAGCAGCTGCAACCATAACTACCACAACAACAACAAATCGATAGTCTTATCCTTCTATCAATGACACAAGCTCCATCCCCACTCCAGACACAAATCTAGCAACGGTGTCAGAGAGAAAAAGCCAAGGAAAGACAGAAACTGTATCACATAGACGGCCCCTACAACATCTGAAATCGATGTTTACTAGTTATAAGCGGGTCACGGCTGGGTGGCTCTAATTCCTCCTTCGGTGTCTTCGCGGCGCGCGCTGTTTTTGTGGACTAGATTGAGTAGTTATAAATGCGCGGCTGCATGAGCTTTCCCGTCGTCGAACGCAATCAGGAAAACTCTCAATGCTAGGCAGACAGAGACTCTGCTAGTGCACTAACTGACTGTGGTGCACTAAAGGAGGCAGATACGAACTTGACAGGGTGAAAAGTCAAAGGTTATGCGTGCATCAACACCTCTTTTTTTAATGCAATAAAATGGACACTTGTTTTCGAGCAGGCAGACTCAAAGAGAATAATTATACATCGTTGCCCACCTGCTCTGGGAATAAACTAGACGCAAGCAAACAGGCAGCAACGACAAAGAAACGCGGACTCGGAAGAGCTGCACTTTCAAGGTATGTTGTCAATAAAACAAACGTGTTAATAGAAATAAAGATACATACAATCGGAAAAGTGTTCGCTGGGAGGCTTGCTACCTTTAACTTATTTTATTTTATTTTATGCAATTTATATCGCGCACATTATCTCAACCACGGATTCAAGGCGCAGGGATTTATTTATGCTGTGTGAGATGGAATTGTTTACACAATATATCACGCATTCACATCGGCCAGCAATCCTCAAGCCTATTAGGGCGAGCATTCACCTTTCACGGTCTATTATTCCAAGTCACACGGGTATTTGGTGGACATTTTTATCCATGCCTATACAATGTTGCCAGGAAAGACCCTTTTGTCAATCGTGGGATCTGTAACGTGCACACCCCAGATATAAAACAGACATAAGCGAACAGACAATAATGACAACGATACACACAATAGAAAGAGCTGCGCCGAAAGGCTTGCTGCGTACAATTCACCTATCAATCAAACAGACATAGGTAAACAGACATCAATTGCAAAGACTCACGATTTCGAAAGAACTGCGCTTGAAGGCTTGCCATTTTTGAAACAGACGTATGCGAGCAGACAGCAATAGCACAAATACACGCACTCGGAATAGCTGCACTAGAAGGCCTGCTATCTAAATTGTAAAACAAAGGGATACGCACGTACTCGGGTGGAGTTGGGCTAGGAGGCCTGCCATTTATACCTCTTTTTTTTTCTTCAACAGTTTTTTTATTCAGGCAAACACAGATTTACAATGACAAATTAAAAGCATTGATACTTATACTGATTGTAAATTGCAGCAGTAACAGAGTTAGACACATATGATAAGTTACATGGCAGTTGGTATTGTTATCATGTTCAAAGCATACATTTATACCTCTTTGTTTATGGCGGAGAGTGCTGCGAAGACGAGCTAAATATAGATGGAGCTATTTTGGGACGCAATCAGCTGAACTCTCTCCTGCAATCAATCACAGTGGAGCCGATTTCACTTCTGCGACTTCTTCTTTTCTGGCACTCTTGGAGGCCCATTCTGAGCAGGATTCGATCACATTATGCGTTTTGCGGTTTTAGTTTTTGAAACGAGTTTTGAATTTACGTTTTTGTGTGCGCATTGTTCGTTTGTTTAGGTTTGCGTTGGGAATACGGTGGACGGGGGGGGGGGGGGGGGGGGGGACACATTTTTGTTGTTGATGTCAGTGCTGGTTGCTAATATGGGATGTTTGGATGTTCAGATGTTTGCAATGTCTGTCTATCTGTCTGTCTGTCTGTCTGTCTGTCTGTATGCTTGTCTGTATGCATGTCTGTATAAGTATATAGGCTTACGTCCGTCTGTCTGTTTCTGTGGTTTTTCTTCCTGTCAGTTTTTTTTTTATTTGCTTTTTGATTATAAAGTACTACATCTACCTGCACGAGTGTTGCGTTTGGTGCGTCTGTCTTTGTGTGTGTTTTGTTTACTGTTCCTCCTAAATGTTTGCCTTTTCTTCCCCCACCCCTCCCCACCTTCCCCGCTCAAACACAGACATACACACACACACACACACACACACACACACACACACACACGCGCGCGCGCGCGCGCGCGCGCCAAACGAACGCATGTACGCACATACATACACACACACACACACACACACACACACACACACACACAAACACACACACACACACACACATGTTTACATCTAATCAAATTCAAAATGACAAAAACATATTTTGACATCGCTTGACACGCTTGTTTTGTATTGCAGGATTCTGGCCGAGTTCCAGTCGCGCAAGGCTCACAGGGTGCACGTGCGGGACAAGGACCTGTTCAAGTCGCTGGCGGTGATCCTGGTGGTGGTGCTGGGCTACATGGCGGCCTGGACCGCCGTCAACGTGGACCACCTGGCCACGGGAACTCGCCTCATCGACACCACCGTCACCCAGGACAACCTCAGCTACGTCTTCTGCAAGTCCCTGTGGTGGGACTACGCCATCGAGACCGGTGAGCCATTGACTCACTTTCAATGTATATACGGTGTTGGAATGTTTTATTTTTTTCAAAGTGTGGGTAACTTGAAAAGCCATTTAAATTCCAGCTTGTTAAACATTTCACACATTTCAAAAAAATGTTTTAGGAAAGTTTAGGAGTTTGATATAGGTTTGGTCCCTCTGATGGGACTACACCATCGAGACTGGTGAGCCCTTGACGCATTTGCAGTGTTTAATGGTCTGCGAATTTATTGTCTGGGACTACGCCATCGAAACCGGTGAGCCATTGACGCATTTTCAATGCATATGGTCTGGGAATTTATTGTCTGCAAGTCTCTTTGGTGTGACTACGCGATAGAGACCGGTGAGCCATTAACGCATTTCAGTGTATATCGTCTGGGAATATACCCAGGACAACTTCAGCTACGTCTTCTGCAAGTCCCACTGGTGGGACTATGCCATAGCGACCCGTGAGCCATTAACGCATTTTCAGTGTATATATGGTGTGGGACTTATACTGTTATAGAAAACGTTTGGGTAAATTGAAGGGCCATTTTATTTCGAGCTTGTGAAAAATTTGGAAAATTTCAAAACATTTGGGAAAGTTTAGGAGTTTGATAAGGTTTGGTAAAGGATGGGAATTTGAGAAGTTGTCTGTGGTGCCGTTGGTACTGCATTGTTCTAGGTAAGGTATTGCTATCGATACTGTATCACTATGAATGCTATATTGCTATGGATACTATGCTGCCATGGGTACTGCGGAGATAAATGTGCTGCACTGATGTGGGTTCTTTGGCGTTTACGGTATTAGAGTTCTAGAATCATTGCCGTGTTTGGGGCACTCTAAAGTGCCATGAGCACTAGACAGCGATGACCGCTGCAGGTCTCTGGGCATCCTGAACTCAGGTCAAAATGAGTTCGGCTCATTCTCTCCCTGACAGGATGCCTTGAGTTTCCTTGTCTGGCAAGGAAACCGATTTTTTTTTACATATTTAGAGCTTTTTGTAATGTATTATTGATATAAGCAGATTCGCGATCGCCGATAATGATTTTTCATAGTGTTTTGTAATTTTTAAATTACAAAGTAATTGATATGTAAGACAGTTTCAAGCGAGCTATTTTTCGCGGCAATATTTACTGTGCAAACAACTCTAAATATGGCAAAAGTGTCACGTGATAATCAACCGTTTGGTTTCGGCGCTAACTGGAGCAGACGATTTTTTTCTGTAACCAGTTGACAGTGATGAAACCATATATTACGGTCTCCTTCCGGCAGCAGTCCCAAAATTTTGACTTGTTGTGACCTTAGAACGATGTCTTTATCATAACTGTGAAGAACAGAACGGAGATCACTGTCGAAGTCGGCCAATCTGCAATAATTTTCGTCTCGCGAACACTGATCTCAATTTAGATTGGTGCTCGCTAAAACCATAGGGAGATAACTCTGTATTTTTGTTTTGATAGATTCGCGTTGGACTGTAGCGTCCGGTCAGGGAGAGAATGAGCCGAACTCATTGTGACCTGAGTTCAGGATGGTCTCTGGGTACTACATTACTACTGTACTGTACTCATATAGATACTATCGGCATAAGGCTAAAGTGCTCTGGCGCTTGAGGCAACGTCTTGCTGTGGGAAGTGTAATCCAATGGATACCAAAGTGCCATAGGGGTTGGAGATTGTGTTTGCTCTCTCTCTCTCTCTCTCTCTCTCTCTCTCTCTCTCTCTCTCTCTCTCTCTCTCTCTCTCTCTCTCTATTTGATTTTACACTGTTGTCACTTTCGCGCGTAAAACGGTTACTTTTTCTTACGCCGCCAGAAAAGTAGTCCCTTATCGAATTGCAGTGGCTATTTTGGGCTCTGAGCGTGTCACGTTTTTTCGCAAAATCATTCTGTTCTTCGGAGCCTTCCGTGAAGACGATGCCTAAAATCAATAATGCTGAGCAGTCATTCTCTCTCTTTCTCTCTCCTTGTTTGTCCATATACTACAGGCTGGGATATGTGTGTAGAATTCAGCACTTTCTATATTGTTGGCACCTTGCTTTGAGAAAACAGTGCGAGTAACTGAATGAACTTCTGCTTTTCAATCACTGTCTCTCTGTCTCTGTCTCTCTTGTCTGTCTGTCAGTCTGTCTGTCTCGGTCTGCCTGTATGTCTCTCTCTCTCTCTTTCTCTCTCTCTCTCTCTCTCTCTCTCTCTCTCTCTCTCTCTCTCTCTCTCTCATTCTCTCTCTCTTTATCATCCGTCTGTCTGTCTGTCTGTCTGTCTCTCTCTCTCTCTCTCTCTCTCTCATTCTCTCTCTCTTTATCATCCGTCTGTCTGTCTGTCTGTCTGTCTCTCTCTCTCTCTCTCTCTCTCTCTCTCTCTCTCTCTCTCTCTCTCTCTCTCTCTCTCTCTCTCTCTCTCTCTCTCTCACACACACACAACATACACGGGAGTACTACGACAGGAAAACAATCAGAAGACAAATCTACGTTTTGCTTCAATCTGATCCGGTCTCTCTCTTACCTATGTTTGCATTTGTTTGCAAAGGCTAGGCTCCATCAGTGTTATGTCTTTGTGTGTGTGTCAACTGTGTGTATAAACAAAGGAGACAAATTGCTCTTGAAGTTTCGTGATAATCCCCTCGAAAATGTTTAGCTGTTATTGCTATTGTTTCTCTTTCTTTCTTTATGTTTTTATTTACGAGGATTTATATCGCGCACGTATCTCACCACACAAGGCGACTCAAGGCGCATGTTACCTATTAATGCCGTGTGAGATGGAATTTTTTACACAATATATCACGCATTCACATCGGCCAGTAGATCAACAGCCTATAGGCGCTGCATCCACCTTTCGCGGCCTATTAATAGGTAACATGCGTCTTGAGTCGCCTTGTGTGGTGAGATACGTGCGCGATATAAATCCTCGTAAATAAAAAAATATGCAAGTTTTGTGTTATTCTCCCAATATAATATATATGTCATCGCCTTTTCCTATTTTCACATTGCGATTTCTCTTTCTTCTGTTACCTAGTATATTTGTGAGTGTTAGCATGGGGCGCGTTTTTAATCGTCAGCATTCTTGTCTGGCGGGATTGGGAATAAAGTCGCTGAAAAGATTATGTATCGATTGAACACTGGATTTCCCGTCTTTGAGCCATGTGACGTCAGAGGCCGACAAAACTTCATATTTAGGCGGCCAGCCGAGACTACAATATAGTGCATGTTTGTGTGCGTTCAATCATAAAAACTAAAAGGAATTCTAAACAGAATCGATCGACACATAAATGTTATTTGTATGTTTGACCAAAATATGACATTTTACACAGATCTCGACAGTCATTGTTCACCTCGACCACTAGCGCGGTCTCGGAGGAACACTGACTGTCTTGATCTGTGTAAAATGTCATATTTTGGTCAAAAATACAAATAACGTATAATAACTGTTCCGGTCATTATTGCTGACAAAAGATAAGTTGAGCATAGCACACACTACCACAAAGCGTTGTATCATTGTGATTATTGTGATAAAATGCTTTCACGAAATAATCCGAAACAGATAAGTTGCCGATCAAATCAAGAATCCTCCAACATAGGCTACGTAATAGAACGTACAAAATACAATATTTAAAAATCATAAACACTACGGCCTATCGGCCTTAAAAAAAAAAGAACAGCATTCACAACAAATTACAGTAAGACGACGCGAAATAAAAACTAAGGTTTGATGGGGGTTTGCTTCCTAAAAAGATGTCTATTGATCAACCTATTCTGATTTTCGATGCTCCGACGAAACGCTTAAAAACAAAACTTGCAAACAAACACAAGTCGCGTAAGGCGAAAATACAATATTTAGTCAAGTAGCTGTCGAACTCACAGAATGAAACTGAACGCAATGCCATTTTTCAGCAAGACCGTATACTCGTAGCATCGTCAGTACACCGCTCATGGCAAAGGCAGTGAAATTGACAAGAAGAGCGGGGTAGTAGTTGCGCTAAGAAGGATAGCACGCTTTTCTGTACCTCTCTTTGTTTTAACTTTCTGAGCGTGTTTTTAATCCAAACATATCATATCTATATGTTTTTGGAATCAGAAACCGACAAGGAATAAGATGAAAGTGTTTTTAAATTGATTTCGACAATTTAATTTTGATAATAATTTTTATATATTTAATTTTCAGAGCTTGTTTTTAAT
>NC_090246.1:66299901-66482401 GCF_037325665.1 Littorina saxatilis | reverse complement strand
TGTTGGTCGTCGCGAATGCTGATCCAGAGGCAGAAACACGGGCATCTTGACTGAGACAGACAAACCTTGAAGAATCTGGCGGTCCCCGGGCATTCCGTTGCTGATTGGGAATCTTCTTCCTGTAGCTAGGCGCTCCATGCAGCATAGTGAGATGTGGGCCTTGGCACTTGTCACATATCGCCCTGGTAGTGCAGTCTACACTTCTATGGTCAGTCTTTCTGGCACAGGAGAAGCACAAGGACGTTTCGTACATGAAGTGTTTCCTGTCCTCAACGGGAATCTCATCGAACCTCTGGCATCTGAGTAGAGGATGAGAAGAAGAGCTGGTCGGAAAACGAACGGTACAAAAGGGACAGACTTCGTCGCAGTTCGTACTCAGGACAGTTTTAGCGTGGTGCTGACATCTGTCACACTCTTGACATGCAGATGTAGTAGAACAATCCGTACTGTACGATGTTTTCTTGGGGACTGCTGAACTGGCGGTCTGTGAGGTGGAAGAGGCGGCAGATTTGCTTGAGGAGAAAAGGGGCTCGCAAAGGATGTCTGCCTCTGTCTTGATGAAAGCTGACAACTCCTCAAAGGTAGGGTAGCGTTTCTTCTCGTTCTTGGTCTTGTTTACTTTCCGCACCCAGTTTCTCACCAACCAATCTGGAAGCTTGCTCATGAGTGTCTTGTGATAGGCTTGGTCTTCCAGATTCTGTAGCTGGCCTATCACTCGGCTCGCCACAAGGCATTGTCCAAGAAAGTCCGAGAAGGCGCGGAGGGCTTGTCCATCTTTGGGTTTGATAACCGGCCATGCATCTAGTTTCTCTCGGAAGGCTCTGGCAACGACGAAAGAACTGCCGAACCTTTCCTCCAACGTCTGAAGGGCCTGCTGATAGGCCTGGGCATCCCTGATCAGAAAGAGTCCCTTGACCGCATCCTTCGCCGGACCGTCCAAGTACTTCTCCAAGTAGAGGAGCTTTTCCTCTGCAGAAACGCCCTGCCGCTCAATCAAAAGAGTGAATGAGGACCTCCAGAGAGGGTACGTCAAAGGATCTCCTGAAAACGTAGTGGGCTCCTGCGTCGGTAACCTGTTGATCAGGAGAGCCTCAGCTAGAGTACGAGCTAGGGCAGAACCCTCGGAGAGCGCTGGTTGGCCTTGCATCTGAGGAAGGTATGCATCTTGCCCGTAGTAGTCTGAAGGGCTCGTGACCGGAGCCTCTTGAAAACCATGCTGTGTGTAGTCAGTGTCAGGAGCAAAGCTTGCAGCGTGATCATATTGCTGTGTTTGCATGGGAGGATGCATGACAGAAGGCCCATATGCAAAGCTTGGCACATAGGTCGGAGACTCTCGGGAGGTCATGGCAGGAAAAGGACCAGGGAAAGGCCCGGGAAAAGGTCTCGCTGATGGATTGAGGGATTTGTGAGGGAAACGGGAAGGCGCGTAGATCTGGCGAGGACGATCTCCGTGGCTTGGAATCTCAGCTTTGACAAACTGAGGCCGAAAGGAGGTCGCGAATTGGCCTCCGACTCTTGTCGTCATCGTGGTGGCTGTAGTCATCGTCGTAGTGGTAGGAGCCGTGGCTGTGACCGCTGCTGGAAGTGGGTGAGAAGCGGAGACAGGTTGGGCAAGGGTCCTGGAGATGCCTCGAAGAGTGTCGCGGATATCCTCGGCGGCCGACTGGAGATGCGAAGGGGCATAAGCCCTGACCTCCGTGGGCTGCTGAAGTGGCGGGAGTCCAGGCTTGGCTGCCGCAGGCTGATGTTGCCCAGAGACGAGGGTGTTGGCTGCCGGCTGGTGACGCGGGCGGGCGTAGGTGTCGGCTGTCGCAGGCTTATATGTATCTTGTGTGTGCTGTGTGTGCCTATCATACCCTACCGCCACATCTCCTATGCTCTCTGAGTGTGTACCTACATGCAGGGGGTTGTGAGTACCTAGGTACCTATCAATGGGGCTGTCACGAGGTAGTTGGGGCATGAATCTTTCTCTAGCCCTTTGCTGGTCTTCTATGTCAGTTTTAAGGATCTTAAAAACGTCATGCTCTTCTTGCATCTTGCCTTCTCTCTCCACCCTCTCTAGTGCAGCCTTAACTTCTTTTTCTTTTTTCTTCAAAGATAACCTTTCATCTTGAGCTTCTCTCTCTAAACGAGCACACTCTCTTTCCATCTCTCTTTCCATCTCTGCCTTCTTCTCAGCAGCGAGAGCCATGGTCCTAGAAGCCTTCTCTTCTAAAAGCAAAAGAGTCTCTTCTTGTCTGGCCCTTTCATCTGCGACCATTTGCTGGGACCTAAATCTTGCTGCGCTTACCGCCAAAGAAGCATCTAGAGAAACCTCTCTAGCACCTCCAGAAGCGACTGTGGAAGTCAAGTCCGAGCTGGAGGCGTACGGGTCTAACTTGGGAAAGAGACTGCGATATTGTTCTTTGAGCGTCTCCGTTTGCATGTGCATATCGCTCAGATCCTCTTCTATAGCTACATCACTTTCAGCCACTTGACAAAGCCTCGAGTTCGCTACATTCAGCTCGTCTATGTGCTCACAGAGGTCTATTTTATGAGCTTTAAGGACTCTCCTTTTGTCTGGTGTTTCCCTAAAGGCTGTGCACAACTCGCTGATCATATTCTTATGAGCTCGGCTTAGGGCCCAGTACTTGTCTGACAGCTCCCTCACCTCAGCATTAAGTCTAGCCCTAACAATGGCGGGGCCTCTTTCTTCTCTACTTCGTTGAGCGAGATGCTCTGCACTTGCAGCCTGTTGGGAGGGCTCAGTTCCTAAATCTTCCTGTGTGAGAGAAAGTTCAGCTTGAGGAGGAATGCTATCTGAATTCAAAGTGTCTTGGGTCTGAGAGGGTTCAACTAGAGGCTCGCCCTGAGCGCCATCATGGTCGCCTTCATTCTTACGACTATCAGTGTCCGAAGCAAAATGTTCATCCCTCTCTACCTTCAAAGTGTAAGGGGATAGCTCGGCACTCTCATGAGCAGGTAATTTCTCATCCATACTTTAAGTCAAGTGAAAACGTAGAGGTTAACAAAGACTTGCGAAATATAGAGAAGCAAAATTCAAAACGGCACACCTCGGGTCACTCACTAGAGGGGAAGAAAATACGAAGTACGAAGTGTGCAATGCTATGGTCAACAAACCTAAAATAATGCCTAAGTTGCTCTGCTCTGGGCCCGACAAATAAATTAAAATATCGTTCGCTAGATGCGAACACAGTTCCTTTAAGACAAACGGTTCATGATCTCTTCACAAGATTCGTAAGGATAAGAAGTTCAAAAGTCAGTGGCCCTAATCACAGGCCTACAAAAGTTCATAAAGTTCTTTGTCGAAAACAATCCAAAATGTTCCAAAAAATGTCAAAGTTTCCACTGTGCTTGCCCTTGAGTAGCTGTAAGATTCTGTGATGGCTTATATAAATTCTGGAGGATGTAATTTTGGTGCTATAAAGAACCGACGCGCTCACAAAACAAAACGAACACTAGAATTGGAAAATTAATTAAAGTTTATTGAATACTTGTCGATGTCATGGTAATTCGGAATCAGCTCATAATATCAATATATAAAAGGCTAAACATAAATCTATGGAGAGGCTTAGGTAACCTATATCGGAGCGTGGCGGAAAAACTAATCTAAGTTTAGAAAGTGAATTAAAGCTAAAATGTGAAGTAGAAAAGACTAGCTTGAGTGAGAGTGCAGAACAGTAGAGTGTGAAGCGTGGAGCATGGAGCGAGAAGCGCGGAGCGTGGTGCGAGAAGCGCGGAGCGGTGAGCGAGAAGCGCGGAGCGGTGGAAACTGATAGAAAAGAAAAAACTAAACTTAGAATTCGAAACATCAAACTAAACATCAAAGGTGTCCTAAAAAACATAAACATCAAAGATGGACGTCAAAATGGCGGCCGAAACAAGATGGCGGCCGAAACAAGATGGCGGCAAATCAATAAAAAATCACCAAAGCTATCATGAACAGAACACCAAGACAAAATATGTTAGAAAAACCCTACATAGAATAAACGTAGGACACAGAAACGGAAAGAAGACAAAGAAACGGACAGAAGACACAGAGACGGAAAGAAGACAAAGAAACGGACAGAAGACACAGAGACGGAAAGAAGACACAGAAACGGACAGAAGACAAAGAAACGGACAGAAGACACAGAAACGGACAGAAGACACAGAAACGGACAGAAGACAAAGATTCAAAACTAAAATTACACGAATTCGGTAAATAAAGAAACATAGTCAGAAATGGATACTCGCCTTTGACAGCATCAATAATCTAAAACAGACTCAAGGCGAGCAACTGAACCTGAACTACAAAATAACTTAAAAACAAAACTGGAGGCTGGCAGAAAACACTGGGCCCCGGAACAGAGCAAAAAAATCTATCTATCCTAAAACATCTTGTTCCGTGAACGGCTTCCCAGTAAGTGACGACGAATACAGGCTATCCACCACAGAGGTGAACTAAAAATACTGCGCGTTACTACAATATTACTGTTGCAAAACATGCGTCCCGTGCTCTCCGGGGAAAAACTCCAAGGCTGTCCAGCGTGAGCCATACAGGCACATGAAATTAAAATCAGAAAAACGCCGGCCACACTATCTTGTTTATAAATAGGTTCGTTACAATATTTAACGTCATTATAACAAAAACAAAGTTCGTACCAGGACGCTCATACTTAATAAAGAAAACTAGAAGATAAAAGCGAGCCAGACCCGCACGCGAACCTACAGAGGTGGCTGCAAGATGGGAACAAATAGGTGCAAAAGTGAGATAAGGAAAGAAAAGTGAAAGAAACGAGGTGAGAAGGAGATCAGAAAAAGGGGAAGCCACCACCACGGAAAGTCGCATGCGAGTCAAGCTAGAAGCAAGACTAAAAAACACAAGCAAAACAAAAAGAATCTAGATACACAGAAGGCTCCTTAGCAGGGGCATTCACAGCGCATTCTGTCTAGGCTTTCGCTTATGATAAGAGCGTCTTTCCAGTCGGGCATATCCTATAACAAGTCGCGTAAGGCGAAAATACAATATTTAGTCAAGTAGCTGTCGAACTCACAGAATGAAACTGAACGCAATGCCATTTTTCAGCAAGACCGTAGACTCGTAGCATCGTCAGTCCACCGCTCATGGCAAAGGCAGTGAAATTGACAAGAAGAGCGGGGTAGCAGTTGCGCTAAGAAGGATAGCACGCTTTTCTGTACCTCTCTTTGTTTTAACTTTCTGAGCGTGTTTTTAATCCAAACATATCATATCTATATGTTTTTGGAATCAGGAACCGACAAGGAATAAGATGAAAGTGTTTTTAAATTGATTTGGACAATTTAATTTTGATAATAATTTTTATATATTTAATTTTCAGAGCTTGTTTTTAATCCGAATATAACATATTTATATGTTTTTGGAATCAGCAAATGATGGAGAATAAGATAAACGTAAATTTGGATCGTTTTGAAAATTTTTATTTTTTTTTACAATTTTCAGATTTTTAATGACCAAAGTCATTAATTAATTTTTAAGCCACCAAGCTGAAATGCAATACCGAACCCCGGGCTTCGTCGAAGATTACTTGACCAAATTTTCAACCAATTTGGTTGAAAAATGAGGGCGTGACAGTGCCGCCTCAACTTTCACGAAAAGCCGGATATGACGTCATCAAAGACATTTATCAAAAAAATGAAAAAAACGTTCGGGGATTTCATACCCAGGAACTCTCATGTCAAATTTCATAAAGATCGGTCCAGTAGTTTAGTCTGAATCGCTCTACACACACACACACACAGACAGACGCACATACACCACGACCCTCGTTTCGATTCCCCCTCGATGTTAAAATATTTAGTCAAAACTTGACTAAATATAAAAAGGACTGGGTGGCCAAGTGGTAACGCACTTGCGCTCGGAAGCGAGAGGTTGCGAGTTCGACCCTGGGTCAGGGCGTTAGCAATTTTCTCCCCCCTTTCCTAACCTAGGTGGTGGGTTCAAGTGCTAGTCTTTCGGATGAGACGAAAAACCGAGGTCCCTTCGTGTACACTACATTGGGGTGTGCACGTTAAAGATCCCACGATTGACAAAAGGGTCTTTCCTGGCAAAATTGTATAGGCATAGATACAAATGTCCACCAAAATACCCGTGTGACTTGGAATAATAGGCCGTGAAAAGTAGGATATGCGCCGAAATGGCTGCGATCTGCTGGCCGATGTGAATGCGTGATGAATTGTGTAAAAAAAATTCCATCTCACACGGCATAAATAAATCCCTGCGCCTTGAATATGTGCGCGATATAAATTGCATAAAATAAATAAAATAAAAAATAAATAAATCCCTGCGCTTAGAACTGTACCCACGGAATACGCGCGATATAAGCCTCATATTGATTGATTGATTGATAAATAAAAGTCTGACTGCTAGCCTACCTGTGCAAAATTAGAAAAACAAATCCTTAATTCATTGTTATTACTGGCATCTATTTCAATCTGCTAAATTAATCCATCAAACAATTCGCTCTCTGCGCAAAGGCCAGTCAGGCTGTGGATTTTTGGCGTGTATCTTAATTAGCCCGCGAAAAAGCCTGAGCAAATCTGTAGTAGTAACCACGAATGTTTTTACGAGAAGGAATGTACCCTTCAATATCTAAACTCAGGATTTTAAATTCTGTGGAGAACTATCGATGCTGAACTATCATACTTTTATGAACGAGGACTTTTTGTCCTCAGCTCCCGTTACAAAAGGCGAGCGTCAGCATGAAGCTTTTATCAACATGTTTGGGAAAGCGATAGATACAAACTGTGTTGTGAGAAATGTGAGATATTTGTCTGTTGTTGTGCTTCTTCTGACTTGATAAGTAAACGTCAACCTTTCAGTTTAAACGTTGTTAAAGTAGGTTTCCTAAACCATCAATTTGCATCATGCACAATGGCTTTCAGTTGGAAGGTGACTTTTTGTTGCTCACCTGAGTTATCGTTGAATCATAGTACTGTTTGGATGTATGGTCCGTCAGAGGTATATATTCAACTGCAGCTAATTTGTTTCTGGTTCATATTACGTATGAGGAAGGTGAGTCGTATAAGCAGTTGCACTTCTTGTTTAATATATGTTTTGGACATTTACTTTCTTTGATTTTCAGACATTTGTGGTGGTTGAAGTTACACCCAGACTACCTGTTCTTGATGTATTTCCTCCGTTGTCAACTGACTGTCACTTTCAATCTGCTGATACTCCTAGGACCAAAAGTAAGTTTTGGACTGAAACACTTGGACGTGAAATCAAATCTAAGTGTTGTTTTTTGTATTTAAATTTTGCCCACGGATCCAGTAAGGATTGTCTGTGTTGTTACCTGCTGCTTTCTTTTGTGATCCAGCGATGCATTGGTTAAATGATTATTAGATAACCAAAAGTGTAAGTTATAGTATCTCTGCATGTATGAGTTCGTGTGTCTCTGTCTGTTTGCACTGTGTCTCTGTCTGTGTCTGTCTGTTTTTTTCTGTCTGTCTGTCTGTCTGTCTGTCTGTGTATCTGTGTCTGTGCGTTTTTACACAAAATCGAAATAAAGTGTGTATTTTTGCACAGCAGAATGCAACTCGCCTGTCTTTGAAAACTTACAAATGTTCCTGAAAAAAATAAGTTTCCATTGTTAATATTCTCAACCGACCGATTTGTTTCAGCTATGGTACGCGCACCGGCCGCCTGACGACGACAGGATGCGTACACGGGCGTACTCCCAGTCCGACGTACAAGACAGTACGTCACCAGAGACGATGAAGCTCAACGTCGGCATCTCATCCAACGGAGACGTGGACGTGGGAGAAATATCTCTTACTGAGATGGATCCAGAAGATATAAGGGTGGGTGGAAGACTTTGGGTGAGATATCTCTAATTGAGCTGGATTCAGAATATATTAGGGTGGGTAGAAGACAATGGGCGAGATATCTCTTACTGTGATTAGGGTGCGCAGGATATGTGAAGGGGATAAAACAAAAAGAAGCTTAGCGCTTAATGAGTTAAAAGACGTGTTTCGTGGCAGACAATGTGTAAAGGCCTGCATGCAATATGAATGAGCAGATTTACGCAGCGTTAACCTAACGCCTTAAATGACCAGCACCAACGAAGCAGACTGGTGTGGCTGATATATCGCTGCCAAAAACGACGAGAGGGTATAAAGGTCGAAGGGTTGACGAGGGCGAGATGTCTTCTTGTGAGATTGATCCATAAGATTTAACTGTGTGTAAATTTAAAAAAACGATGACGAGATATCTTTCACTTATTTGGACTTAGAAAATACAATAGCACGTATAGGAGGACGAGGGTGAGAAAGCGCTCACTAAGATGGATCCACAAGATATGAGGATTGGAGGAAGACTGTATGTCACAGACACATTTACGTCAAATTGGCGAGCCCTGGAGAAGACGAAAGAGAGGAAGATGGACGTGGGGAATACCCCCATTCCACACATCCATTCTAGGTACCCGTTCCCGTAGCGACCAAGGAACGGCACGGTAATCGGGAGGGATCGGGAGGGGACCTTAATGGAACGCCAATGGACGTTAACGGAACTCCTTTGAACGGTAGGAACGGTTGGGACGGGTGAGTTCGGGCTGCATGTTTAAATTGTTAGCCATTCCCCGCCCGTTCCAAATGAACGGTAATGGAACCTTAAGGTGTAAGGGTCACCCAGAATTTGGAAAAAAATAGTTTTTCAGATATACTAAATTATGATGTTGCCAAAAGCTAGAACAATATCTCTATTTTCATGTGCAGTTTACATTTTGTCTCTAGCATACATAGTTTTCTTGCAATAAGTGGTCAAAGTAGGTTGGTGGGAATTAAAAATCCCTTTAATCAAGGCCTCTGTTGAATGAAATTATCGGTTCTGATGATGAATTTGATTCCAAAAACTGCTCAGAACAGTCAGACACAGATGATGAATCAGACAGTAGCTCAAGTGAAGATAGTTTTGATTCTAATCTCTTGATGACCCCCCCATAAAGGACATAAACTGATAGATGTTGAACTTTTTGCTGTTTTATGTGGTGAAAGTTCGCGCGAAATCACAGGCAGCTGCACTGTCTGAATGAAAAACTTTTTTAAATATTCACCTATTCCATTGAAACTTTGCACATCAAATGTTCACTTGACTGGCTATAGTTTGTTCTAGAATGAAGCTGATAATCAGAAAAATAGATTTTTTTTTATTGTGTGATATATCATAATAATATAGAATTATAGTATTCTTTTGCTAATGCTACTAAAAGCAACATTTCCAACAAAACAGAAAGCTTTTAGAACATACTGTAGGTAATGATGCTTTAAATATGAGTGCCAATTTATTTTTCAATTGGACACATAGTTTTTCCCCAAGAGATATTTCAAAAATGCTAAAATTAGCATTTTTGCAGGTTTATTTTGCCCATTATTTTACGAATTAAATAATTTTGTCAGTTGTTCTACTTAATGTAGGTATTCAAACTTGATGTTTTCTGAAAATATAATGATTTTTGAAGAAAACTACCAAACATCAAGCCAATTCATTGATTGCAAGTGACTGAATAAAAAAATTACAGTTTTGGTCCGACAATCTGGGTGACCCTTAACACATCGGCGACGGAACTCATGGATCGTTAATGGAACTTAACGCAATGGTAACGCAACGCTAGCGCTCTCACACACTGAGTTGTGAGTTGTCATACCCGCATTCCACACATCCGTTCTAGCTTCCGTTCCCAGCCGTCCTGAGGACGGCTGCCAGTACGGTCAGACGCTGCTCAAATATGCCAAAAACGGCCGTTTGCGCAGCGTCTCATTGTTGTGGCAGCCGTCCTGACGGCTGGGAACGGAAGCTAGAACGGTTGTGTGGAATGTTTTATTTAGATATCTATCACAGAAATGGAGCCAGATATATTTCATAAAGATAGTCAGCCCGTGTGTGGGAGAGGGTGGGGTGTATAAATGGACACATGGGCATTAACAACGAAATAACAAACGTTAGCAAAAGAAGACAAATAACGTCAATGTCACCATCATGAAGCGGCTGCGGCGGGGTAATAGCTCAGTCGATAGCGGCGCTGGCTTCAAACCCATGAAGTTGTCACTATCGGCATGGGTTCGTTCGGTGAGGGATTTATTTCCCAGAGTCAACTTTGTGCAGACTCTACTCGGTGTCCGAACACCCCCGTGTTTGTTTGTTTGTTTGTTTGTTTGTTTGCTTAACGCCCAGTCCACCACGAAGGGTGATATCAGGGCGGTGCTGCTTGGACATTTAACGTGCGCCACACACAAGACAGAAGTCGCAGCACAGGCTCCATGTCTCACCCAGTCACATTATTCTGACACCGGACCAGCCAGTCCTAGCACTAACCCCATAATGCCAGACGCCAGGTGGAGCAGCCACTAGATTACCAATTTTAAAGTCTTAGGTTTGACCCGGCCGGGGTTCGAACCCACGACCTCCCGCTCACTGGGCGGACGCCTTACCACTAGGCCGCCGTGTTGCGGTAACACCCCCGTGTGCACGCATGCGCACTATAAAGAACCCAAGTTCTTAGCGAAAGTCTCAGGGCTTGGAAACACGAATACACTCATACAAGAAGAAGAAGAATAAAATGGGTAGCGTCATACTATATGGCAGCTCGCTTTCCCCAGTCCGAATTTCCATGAGGGTAACCTCACAGGACTATATAAAATCGTATCCTCATCTTATCCTTACGATTTTTTATTTGACCTGTACGTCTCTCATCTGTGTGTGTACAGGCGGAGCTGAAGCGGCTGTACACGCAGCTGCAGATCTACAAAACCAAGACGATGCGCAAGGACAACCCGCACATATCCAAGCGGCGCGGGGGACGCAAGCAGACGCACCGCCGTTTCTCCCTGCAGGCCTTCCATCACAAGCACCGCCACCACCACGAGCACGAGCACGAGCCCGAGATGAGCAAGACTCCCGAGGAGTCCACCAACTCCGCGGAGGCCATGACCTTCACCATGGAGCCCAGCGTCAAGGAGGAGCCCAACGAGGGAGGGAGCACGGGCGGGAGCATCGGAGGCAGCGGTGCTGGAGGCGGGGGAGGAGGTGGAAGCGGTGGAGGAGGAGGCAGCGGGAGCCGGAACACGCCCTCGGTCTCCTTCAAGCCCGGACACACGTGATCACCGGGCCTGTTGGGGGTTTTGATGCCTGCTACTCACTCACTACATCTAATTGCTACCCACGACCGTTAGATTTTGTGCTGAGGGAGAAGTGTTGATTTGAACTATGAACTGTGAGAAGCGAAGAGGCGTGGCTTTATGGTGAGGGATTTGAGAAGGAGACGAACGAGGATTGAGGTGATTCCTTCTTGGACGGACATTGAAGTGATTGCTTCTTAAAGGGATATTGAGGTGGTTCCTTCTTGAAAGGAAAGTTAAAACAAAAACAAATAGCATCAGATTATGATGTTCAGTAGACGAAAATCAACCGATGTGCTGATAGCTTCCTCTGGCGAGATGCTGGCTGACACAGGAAACTGAGCCATTTAGACTTCCGATGGGTTTTAAACTTGAATGTTTAGCTGTTTGCTTGACTGCGTCTACACACACACAAATCAAAGCAGCCTTAGATATTGGACCAGTGAACAAGACTAGATGATAACATACTCTTCGACCCTATCATGGTTTGCTGATAATTTTCTTTTCTATTTACAAAATAATGTTGGCTTTGTAAGAATTTTCTTCCCTTCGCAAGGAAACGGAGCCGTAGAGATAACTTGATTGGACTTTTACTTTTCAATTGTTCTGACGATATCGTGGCTTGTTATTCTTCTATGTGATTTTGGTTTTTTTAAGATTTGTAGAGTATTAAAAAGAATTCGATACAATCATTGAAGACAGTGATTTTATAACTGTGCTTCACGGTGACAAATACTCTTGGGGGGATAAGTTTATTAATGAATCAAGATAATGTACAATGGTTTAAAATGTATTACAACGCACAGAATAGTTTTCCATGGGATTATTTCTTGGTACATCAATGCTAGTAACGCTTTCTTCTTCCCTTGCCTGAGTGGTTGTTACAGTCGTGCACTATTCTTAAACTGATCTCTTTTTCATTACTTTGCATAACATTGACAAAATAGCAGACTCCAGACAATAACAGTCATTTTTGTTTCTATTTTGAGTATAGAAGCAATCGAAGCAAAGCTTTCTAGCGAAGAGTAAGGATTTTGTCGATCTATATCTAATAAGTACAGATAAATGCTTAAACACAATATTCTGATGAAAACGTGACTTGAACATGATGCTTATTCGATGGGGACTAGTGTAGGAAGCGACAGAAGAGTATATGCGACATGATATCCACCGAAGGCAGATGCATAAACTTCTCCTAGATCACTTCACCCACGGTGGAACACTCGTGTTCTTAAATCCCACTGCTGGTTTCATTCATTTTGTGCACGAGCTTAATGCCTCGTTCATCTGATTTCACTTGTTATACATTAAAGATGCCCTCCTTCTCATGTAACCCATCATGTCAATCGCCTCCGATCTGTCCAGGCTGTTACATTGGACAAGACCATCGTTCAGATTGAACGCATACCACCATTCAATGGCCTGGCAACTTTCTTTGCAAAGTGGGACACGTTTGCTGAATTTATGTTGCAAATGACACCAGTGTCAAAATACGACATGCCTTGAGTGCGAGGAAAATAAAACCCACGCTGCACAGAACGCGACCAGGCTGTCCATGTTTGGTTTGTGTTCAAGTGAGAGGGTGGTCCACCTTCTGTGTAAAAGCCTGGATAGAGCTGTGATGACAGACATGATCGTTCACACGGAAAGGCATTTATATTTCGGTAACAGACATCACGGGAAGGGAAGATTGTATTTTGTGTAGACACTGTCTGTAATCTGACTTTAAGAGATTGTTTCAACCACGTTACACACAGGGTGAAGTTGTAGCCAGTTTCAGACAAAATATAGTGTAAATCTGCGAAGAAACATGCTTTTCTAGCACCAACCGTTATTTCTTTAAATATACAAGAACGTATTATGTATCCACGGCACATGCTGAACAGACATAAAATAAGGACTATTCCTTCTAGGCCAGGCAGCGCGAAAAATATTTAAACATCATTTTGAGTAAGTTTTAAGCATAGGGATGCATGCTTGAATTCTTCAATTATTTCAGAAGGCATGTAAACAGATGTGCAGAGCTAGAGACAAAAGAGACAAAAAATATGTGCATAGATATCTATGATGGTTCTTTCATCGCTTTCTGCGGACTTTTGATTTCAACAAAATTGTAAATGAAACTGGTACGATCAGATTAGAGAAGTAACAGTTAAACGCTGCATATGCTCTTCTTGATAACAATAATTCCTCCTAAATTTGAACATGATAACAAAAATTAAAAACAGGCTGTATACATCCTCTGTTGAAAGAAAATATGTGTTCATTATGTCTTGTACGCATAGCAGTATCAACTTTTTGCTTCTTTATCCTCAAGGCTTTGTTTTTGAAAAAAACAAAAAGCATGTTCACAGAGGTGACTTTGTTATTCTGGCGAATTTGTTTATCAGCTCATTGGAAGTCTCTTTTTTGGAGAAATAGTTTTCATCTTTGAGATGGGGGTGTCTTATATTTGGGGTGGCAATATTTGTCTTAACTCACAGAGTCACCATTTTTATACTAAACTTTCGCTGTCTTTTAAAGGCAGCTAAATGTTTCTTCGCTCACTGTATGTTTTAGGTATCGATGAAAAAAAATCAAATGATGATTCTACAGAATTATTCAGTTGTAATGGGGCTAGCTAAGGGATTGAACTGATCGACTATGTTGAATACTCACTCGCAAACATGACGCATATTACTTTGCACATTGTAGCATTTTATTGCCAGTATGATGTTATTAAAATGTTATTGTACGGGGGAGGGGGGCGTGGTTAAAACCCACAGATGTTAATGCTATGAGGAGTGCCAGATGAGTTCTATTGTGAGACTGCTCTTTGCCACAGTTCCTGTGTTTCATGTCAACATTCATGTACAGTCGGTTTCTAGCAACTGGAACATTTGTCAAATTTCGAAGATTTCTTCAGATGTAAAATTGGCCATCGGTTACTCTCTTTTGCTTTGGAATCACTGCTTTGGTTTAATATGCTGTTATTGTATTGAAGTCTAAAACTATCCTTTTCTTCCTCCGAGTATATGCTGCCACGTGATTTTAACTGTACGTTTGATACTATGTTTGCTCTGTTTGGACATCAACATACACTGTTGCTGATTGGTTCCATGTGTAGTCTTCAGTGTTAGCCAATCGAGTACTTGTTTACAATGAGCCAATCGTAACTTGTGAATCATAATGACACGTCCGTCTTGCTTTCCTCATCGAGTTTTGAATGGTGCGATACTGTAACATGGTTGCTGACTGGCTGGCGTTTCCATCATTAACGTAACATGTATTTTCTTTGGATACAATGGATTAATAATTGTGCTTTCATTTAATTACCACACTTAAGATGATCATAGCTCATGTTCATGATAACAAAACTCACCGTACATCGCCACATCGGTTTGAGTTCTCTTTGATTTTTTTTGATTTTTTATTTTTCTTGATTCTTTTCTCTTCTCTCTGTGTCATTTTACCGATCAAGAAATGTGTACGTATTGACATATTGCTGCCGTCTGATGATGTACAGTTCTTTACATCTATATATATACGGGTCAATTCACTAAAACTGCTCCTCCTGAAGTTCGAGGCCACGCCCTACTGATTTAAGACGGTGCACAGGGCTCCTTACGCTACTCAGAACAATTTGCAAGGAACCCGGTACAGTGACACTGCATGTACTCACCCCTGAGCAGAGACAAACAGCGTATACATGTTGTGCCGGACCTACGGTGCGTTAAATTGGCGAGATTCGCATGCACACCATTGTGCATAAAGATAAGCAGCGAAAACTGCACTGAGTTGTGCAAAGAAAAACTGCGTCATGGTGCGTCGGTTGTGCAAAGAGAGAACAACTGTGTGATGGTTTAGCGGGTTGTGCCGCACAACAGCCACGGCGAAAAAAACCTGCAGGAACAACCGCGTTGTAGTGCTGAGCGCGTGCAAAACAGCAACAGCAGTTGCACATAATAGTGTTTTGTGGAGAGGTTGCGCAGTGTAGCGGTGCTTCGTTGTATAAAGGGCTATCATCAGCCCTGGAGTGTAGTATTGGTGAGTTGTGCGAAGCTGCAACACTGCAGCAGTGCAGAATCGATCAGTTACGCAACTGGCTGCAGCGTTGCATTGATCAGTTGTGCAAAGCAACATGCTCTGCAGTGGTTGTGTCGACGTCAGTCCTGTAGTTTTGTGCCAGTCCAATACATGTCATGTGCAAAGCAACAACATTACAGGCTTCTATCGGCCAGTTGTCCGACGTAGCTGGCCTGCAGTGTTGTATCGGTCAGTTGTGCACAACAACAATCCTGCAGTGTTTTCTTGACCGGGTTTGCACAACAACAACAACAACAACAACAACAACAACAACAGCAACAACCCTGTATTGCTATGCCAGCCAGTTGTGCGGAAGAACGATTTGTGCAGACACTACTGTGAACGAAATCGTGCAGCAGTGAATCATTTACAGACTGAAATCTCTACAGTTCTGTATCACTTGGATGATCAAAAGAAAACTGTACACAAATGGACTGACAGTGCGCTTGTGATTTCTCGCGGTGGAAAGAACAAGCGGGTTGAGCGCGCGCTGATGTGGATAGTGGAAAAGGACCATATTTAACGGGCACTTGTGCAATGTTGTAATTAAAGGACAATGCATATTCGGAAGAAAAAAGACTACGCTCTACTCCATTCGAGATATATATAATACTGACGAATCGATGTTCTTTTATCCAGAGAGAGAGAGACAGATTTCGGCGCGGAATTTGAAAACATTTGTGTTCATTGTCATACTCGGTGTGTTTCGTAGTTTGCTTGAGATAAAAACTTTGAAGTGAAAGTTCGACAATTCGTTGTTCTGAGAAAGGATCAGGAAGAATGTGAATGATCCAAAGAGTGAAGTGAACTATTCGAAAAGTTCGAAAAACGACGGCGCAACAGCGGTAGTGGCATTTGTCCGCAGCTTTTGTTGACTGAGACTAGTGAGAACAAAACTCTACAGGTGAAGGCTTTTTCCTGCAATACTTTTTCACGTGGTGGCACTTTTGGTAATGAGCAATTTTAAAGTAGAAATTTCTGAGATCTAACGTCGAAGGCGAATATACGAAGTTTTCCTGTCAGCACCTACGACGTAGTCTAGTCGATTTTTTAAATCTTAGAAGCCTAAACTTCCGTCTAAAACAAAGAATTTCAAAATATGAGACCATCGTGGCACTTTTCTACTGAATTATCAAAGCTGATAATCCAGATCCATAAAAAAAGAATTAAAACTTGTCTCTGTATGGTACATCGTCTATAAAAAAAATTAAAGTTAAGGCTTCAAGCAAAGGTTTTTAAAGCCATTTATCTGAATTGAAAAAATGCCTGTGGAGATTGGCACTACCTCACAGCAGATTGCATGACATGCGTCACTCCAAAAGCTGTGAGACGTCAGAATTACTGTCAGAGCGCGCCATTAAAAAACAATGTTGGGATTGCCACAGATGAGCTGGACTGAACAGTTGTGAAGATGTGTTTGTGATAAACGTGAGCGTGGTTTTCTTGAGGATTGAAACCGGAGGGTGAAGTCGCTTGCTTCGTTGAGCTGTGGAAGTATGTTTGAGGATAAGAAGAACACAGAAGCAAACAAACGAATACAAACGAAAGAGAGATTGAGACGTGTAGGACACTGAGATTCACTGCAAAGTGCCCATACGTGACGCTGAGTGAGGCATGCGTTCTAAGTGCTTTCTCTTTGTGAGTCTGCCGGATTCTCTTTGTCGTGTACAGAATTTTAACAGAAATATTGAATCTGGCGCGCTTTTCTTTTCTCTGCTGCATTTTAGTTTTGCTTGTATGTCTCTGTCTCGTCACTTGTCGTCCACACACCCGCCTCCTCGCGGCTCCCCCACCGCCACCCGACCCTGTCTTCTCCTTCTCCTTCTCGACACCTCCCCACCGCCACCCGACCCTGTGTCTTCTCCTTCTCCTCCTCGACACCTCCCCACCCCAACCCACCCCCTCCACCTCGCCCCCTAACTCTCCCTTTTTCTTCCTACACACTGCTCTATGACCATTAAGTTTTGAGGATTTTGCCTATTGCGCTGATTGATTGATTGATTGATTTATTGATTGATTGATTAAGTGATGGATGGATGGATTGATTATGTGATGGATGGATTGATAGGTTGGTTGGTTGATTGATTGTTTGATTGCTGCATTGATTGAGTGTAAGTAATTTGGTCAGGACTAAAAGTGAATTCTGTGGGAGAAGTTGATGTTTTCAATACTGCAAGAAGTGGCTGGGACACTGTCGTTTGTGGAATTCACCTTTTCTCCTCTGGCTGGCACTTAATACAAAACTTGAAGTCTAAAAACTGCAAGTCTAGAATCTTGGCCACTGCCGGATATTGCCAGTTTTTGACATTTAAATGTGACCCTAACATCCATGATTTCATTAGATTTTCCGCAAATATTGGAACATGGAGGCAATTTTTCTCGTTTACTTTCGTAGTATTTGCTACTCTCCTTTCAAATATCAAATATGTTAATTTTATTGAAACAAGCAAGGTATTTGGAACTTCTCTGCAAGTGAAAAATTGTACACTCTTTTTTTTCCCCTTGCTTGAACGACCATACCAGAGTGGAACAAAAGAATATATATAGTTGTGTAACCATGCACACTCCCTCCCCCCACCCCTCTTTTATCCTTGTTCGGGTGGGGGGGGGAGGGGGTTGGGTTAATAACCCACGTAATTCATTTCACTCCAAGGTACTGGAAGATACTGTTTCCCAGATTAGTAATGTCTTTGTTTTCGTCCGGATGCAGAACGGGGGAAGAGCACTGTGGGAACAAATCACTGCCGCACTCTTACTTGGTTTCGGTGTTTTCAGCATTCTGTATTTTATTTGATGGAATAGGATAACACGTGAGCACATACATCAGCTGCACTCAAAACGTATTGAAGGTTTGTGAATGTCTTTACAAAATAAAAATAAAATCCTTTTTAGAATTGCTACGATTGTACAATGTTTACATACCAGTCCTACCGCAGAAATGAAGCAACGAGTGTCAAGGTGTTTTTTTTCTTCTGTTTTGAGTGAAATAAGCTTCCATAACATCCTGTATGCTGCTGAACCCCGGATTTGACTTTTTTACTTCTCGCAACAATCAGAGGTCTTTAAGTTCAGTAGGCGTGTCGCTCGTTTTGGCTTCTCTCATCATAGCTGGTCAGTGTTGAGTAGTCGATCAACTTCTGTTTGACTTTCGGGTGAAGGCATTGGTTGACCATATTTTCTTGTTCAGTCTGTACTCTGCAGTTATGTTACTCTGACATTGTGAATGGCCAGTTTTATTATGATAGTGCCCAACTTGCTCATAAATTTCAAATAGCTCTGCAACCTATTTCTCCATCCCTTTGCTTTCAAGATAATTCTGCTCCCAGCCGTACAGCACCATGGATATTGGCTTTCTGACCTCCTTCGGACACGGCTGGGTTCAGTAGCCCTGTCTGTTTCTTGCAAGTGATTCCGTTTGGATGCAGGGATGAAAATGATTTAATCATCAAGGTCAAACTTCTAAAATCAATAATAATAATTATAATAATAATAACAATTATAATATTAATAGTAATGATAATTGTATTCTGTAGGTCTGTGTTGACCAGGGCAGTACTGTCCGCTAAAGATGACATGTCGCTTAACACGTGCTCCGTGCCAAGATGACTGGAAACAAACAAACAACATTCTGTTTCACTTTAAACAACTGGTACGATACTCAGCAAAATTGTGGATTGTTGACATGCCATCAAGATCTAGTCTTCTATGAAGAATGTCATTACCCGATTACTTTCCTCATTGTCGAGATCCTCTGTAGCTGTTCTGAAGTTGTTTGTGGGTTTGTTTGGGGTTTTTTCACACACCGTGATTAATCCGCTGTAGTTCTGGCAATACAGCCACAGCCATACACAACCACTGAGGAATTCAAGGTAATTTTCGAAATTCTGTCCTTTATGTGTAAACCATCATGAAAACTAGCACAGGTCCCTCAAAGGACTAGAGTACCCTTCAAACTGAAAATATGTATATACGAAATCCGCAGCCTGGCTGGTTTTTTTTTTTTTTTTTTTTTTTTGCGGAGTGGGAATTCTTTGTTGAATTCATTTTGAAAGTGACACCAATGTCAATCTGTAAACTTAATTAAGCAAAAACTTCCCACTCTGCACAGGATGCGTGTGTTGATTTTGTGTATGTGTCCAACTGGAATGATGCTCTAATTTCACGTAGAAGCACGGACAGATCTGTAATAGTTAACACAAGGTTTCTTCAAGGTGTGTTGTTATTCAGACGTGTTCGGAAATTCAAGGTCTCAGCTGCTCTTGGTCGGGGAAGTATCTGTATGGTATCGTGTTTGTTTATCGCGGTCAAGTTAAGATGTTGTTGGGTTGTTGTTGTTCTTTAGGATGATAAAGGAGCACGTTGCAACCTACTGACTTGAAGACAAAACTAACAAACAAACAAAAAAGGTAAAAAAGCTCACTTGATAGTTTTTTCCCTGTCCCGCCTTAAGTTCAAAGGATATGCCAATTGGTCGGACAATTTTTTTTTTTCTTTTTTCTAGCTGCTGTCTTTTCTTTTCTGTCCGTGAGGCCTTTTCTCAGGTTTTAGTTAAGGACAATGTCGAAAGCGCACAAAGACGACGTCTACCATAAATTATCGACTAAATCAACTTTTCCCAACGGCATTCAATTTATTTCAGCCTGAATATAGTCAATTGGCATCCGAATGCTTTTGTTTGTCAACTACTGTATAGTATTAACTTTGCGGTATAAGCATCTGTTTTTTTGTGTTTCATATACGGCCAGTCAGAGCAACTCTTCTCCAGCAGCAACAAACACTTTAGATCAAACTAGCCTTAAACAAGAGCTCAAAGATCGGATTGATTATTGTTACACTCAGATATGATGATAATGATAATGATAATGAAACCGTATTAATAGCAACTGCTTCCAAGAGCGTATGGCGATGTACAACCACACACAGTAAGCAGGTGCATCCCATACAACACTATCTAGACGATTAATAGAACAGTGGGATTCAAAGACCCCACCTAGAACCCATACGTACACATATTCAGTACAAAAAGCTTCAAAACACTCACTTAGAACCGATATCAACGTAGCACAAAATATGGCAGCACTTATTTGTCATACCTCAGCTAAAACATTCATTCCTGTCGGTGATTTAGCACACCGCAAGTCAATTGTTACTAGTCAAGAAGGGACACATTAATTTTGTAAATGTATGTTGAACGAAACATGAAGGAAACGTGACGACCAACAAAGGGAGTAGGGTTAAGGTCACAATACATAGCTGCTTGTTTGTTGTATTTTGTCTTCCGTCTGCTTTTCGAAGTACTGAGTTAAAATCAAGCAGTTAGAATATATTTCATTTTGTGCAACATCCACTTACTTATTTACTTACGCCTCCGGATTCCCGGAAGAAAATAAGGCGGCAGCAAGACTCCGTACAGCATACAGCGTCAGGACAAGTAGAAAACTAATCCACTATTGACATATAATTATCATTCTTGCTCGTCCCTAAAGCCATCAAAAATGAAGCGACAATTACGAACTGCTTTGTTGTTGTTTTTCGTTCTGGAAGGATATTCGCAAATAATATGATATCCCCGAACTATCACAGTTGTAAGTCTCAAAATCTTAGATTTTATATTCAGTTGTCAGCGTGTAGGTTTAGTTCAACCCCTCACAACGAATAATTAAACCAAGCATTCCAGAGTCGGTCTGTATCTTTCTTAGTTGCTTAGACTGACGAAAGAAGACTCAGAGATAATTGTGTACATCCACAACTATGGCGCCCCTTTGTGTCTGTTTTAAATGTCTACACCCATCAAACCATATAGATGTTGTAGCTGAGATTGAAATCGGAATCTAGCTGGAGTTCTGATCGTCTTACATGTGTCTGGATGGGAGAAAAAAAGAATTATGTGATTCCAGCCAATAAGACTGATTCCAATGAGATATCTAATATCATCCAGCTGGGCTTTTGACTCCAAAGCTGGGGAGACTTAGATACCTGATTCTATCCAATAAACTGTTTGACTAAAACAGGAATTCCGATATGAACCAGCTGAAATTTTAATTGGCCGGTTGTGGTAAGAGTTCTCATTTTATCCAGCAAGATTCCAAATCTAGCCTGATTTTACTCTCAGCCATAACAATCATAGACATGTATAAAAGACAAACATGAGTGCATATCCAGCAAAATCAGTATGAATAGGAAATCACAGGCCTGCCCGTTCGAAAAACTGCTTGAAATGTTCTGCCGTCTATCACTTGTCGAACGGTGTTTTTCATGACATGTGTTCCTCTGCTCATTCCAAATGTACTTCGTCTGCACTTTGTTTTAAGATTCTAATTGAGCTGTTTTTTCTCCACTTTTTCTTCGATTTATTTACGGCATCACAGAGTTGTAAATCTCTGGCAGCAAACTTGTTTTACGTGAATATGAACCCTCGAAGCAGATGCTCGTATAATTTGTTCTATCGCTCCGTCTCTCCATGTGTCTCTCCATGTGTCTGTCTGTCTGTCTGTCTGTCTGACTGACTCTCTCTCTGTCTCTGTCGCTGTCTCTCTCTGTCTCTGTCTCTCTCTGTCTCTCTGTCTCTCTCTCTGTCTCTCTCTCTCTGTCTCTGTCTCTCTCTCTCTCTCTCTCTCTCTCTCTCTCTCTCTCTCTCTCTCTCTCTCTCTCTCTCTCTCTCTCTCTCTCTCTCTCCTCTCGCATGTCATTCACATAAAAAAGCATTTCTCTTCCTGTCGTACCTTACATGTGTGAGTGGTTGCTGTACTCTCGTCGTGTTCGACTTCTTGGTCCTGACACGTTGCGTGTAAGTCATGCACAGATGATGAGTCTGCCTTTGAGTTATGTTTTCAGTGAGAATGAAGGCGCAGCAAAATGTCCCATGTAATGTGTTCCATTTTCCTGCAGTTTGGAAATACTGTCGTTCCTGCGTAACCGACTGCGTGCACCATCACAGATCTGTCCAGGCTGTTACGTGTGATCAGAGCATCCTTCCACTTTGACACATAACAAAAATCAACAGCTTGGTTGTTTTTTTCTTGTGCAGAAATGTGATTTTTATTTTCCTGAAGGAATGTCGTAGATTGACATCAGGTGTCAGTTACAAACTTAATTCAACGTGAAACTAGTACTCTGCATGTAGTGCATGCAGCCAGGCTGTAGGTTATTCGTATGTGAGTAAGTTGGAGGATGTTTTTAGCAAGTGTACAAGTCTGGGCGGATCTGTTGTGACAAACATGTTAGTCTACGAGGGAAGGAATTATGTACCTTTAATTTAGTCAGAGCTAATTGTTCCAGAGCCTTGAGTTCCCCCCCCCCCCCCTTTTTTTTTTTTTTTTTTGCCATAACTTTTCCCTCGCTGTTTCTCGTCAACTCCAACAAGAAGTGAACTTCAAAATCCATTCATTTGTTTTCCCTATTCCTTGTACAATTTTCTCCAGTAATCACAGTTCTTTTTTTTTAGGACACGGAACGTGTCTGAAAAGAACAATGTTTTTGGCCATGCCTCCCATAGTATTGCCAACTGACCACAACGATATTGTACAAGCGGCGTCATTCACACAGCATCATCAAAATGTGTGTTGATTCTCATGACGTAGATCACAGATGTGATGACGCAACAGAAAGTGTGCACCGATACCAGTCCGAAATAGGTCATGCCTGCAACCATCTGAACCCTTTCGCTTTGATTGTTTTCTTTTTTCATTTTCCATTTTCAGTTTCCCCTGTCCCTATCGATTCATTCTAATACTGCACTTGTAGATGGTCATGCAAAACTAATCCCGTCAGAACGTTTTGTAATAAAAATGTAAATTATTGTCGATCATTGTCTTTTATTGCCTGTCTGGTGGAATGGAAAGCCTGTGGGGTTGTAAAGCGTGATTCTCTCTCTCTCTCTCTCTCTCTCTCTCTCTCTCTCTCTCTCTCTCTCTCTCTCTCTCTCTCTCTCTCTCTCTCTCTCTCTCTCTCTCTCTCTCTCTCTCTCTCTCTCTCTCTCTCTCTCTCTCTCTCTCTCTCTCTCTCTCTCTCTCTCTCTCTCTCCACCTCCTCTCTCTCTCTCTCTCTCTTTCTCTCTCTCTCTCTCTCTCTCTCTCTCCACCTCCTCTCGCGCTCTCTCTCTCTCGCTCTATCTCACTCTCTCTCTCTCTCGCTCGCTCGCTCTCTCTCTCTCTCTCTCTCTCTCATGTATTACTGACCCCCCCCCCCTCCCCACACCCCGTTGAAATGAACCTTGTGTGTTTAATCAATAAAATATCTTTAATACGTCTTACGTCTCTCTCTCTCTCTCTCTCTCTCTCTCTCTCTCTCTCTCTCTCTCTCTCTCTCTCTCTCTCCACCTCCTCTCTCGCTCTCTCTCTCTCTCTCTCTCTCTCTCTCTCTCTCTCTCTCTCTCTCTCTCTCTCTCTCCACCTCCTCTCGCGCTCTCTCTCTCTCGCTCTATCTCACTCTCTCTCTCTCTCTCTCTCTCTCTCTCTCTCTCTCTCTCTCTCTCTCTCTATCATGTATTACTGACCCCCCCCACCCCGTTGAAATGAACCTTGTGTGTTTAATCAATAAAATATCTTTAATACGTCTTACGTCTTACGTCTCTCTCTCTCTCTCTCTCTCTCTCTCTCTCTCTCTCTCTCTCTCTCTCTCTCTCTCTCTCTCTCTCTCTCTCTCTTTCTTTCTTTGTGTCTGTTTAGGAGGCCTTCCTGCATGCACTGTTTTGGAGGTATTGACAGGAACAAAATGTCTTAAGGACAAAGGAAATGACATTTCCACAAACAAAAACAATCGGAAAAAAGATCGAGGGAGGAATGACACACTAAAGATTATTACGGCAGTTACTTGTCTTCGGGAGTTTTGGGTGCGAAGGACGAAAACAAAAAGAAACTCGCTAAGTAACAACTGAGTGACAAACTCAATCGCTCACTCAATCAATTATAAACTAAATATTACTAAGTAACTAACAAACACATATATAAAATACATAAAGAAGCAAACCTCAATAAACACTTTCATTCCAATCATTCTTCATCTCAAATGCAATCAGGCTTCTATGTACAACTTGCACCAAAACAGAGACAAACTATTTGATCTCATTTTCTTTTCGTAACAAAGCGTAAACAGAAAAACAAAGAATTAAAAACAAAAACTGGCGGAAGAGAGAGCTATTTATGGTCTCGCCAAGCGATGAAACAAATCTCTTTTGTATAGATTCCGACTTCCATTTTTGGAAACTGACGTCACTGCTTTCATGTTGCATTCTCGGCTATTTCAGTTTCATGTTGACGAATAAATTTCAACAAAATGTCTCACTTCCCAGCAAGCGTCCCTGTGCACCTGAAAGGTTTGCTGTCTAGAGTGCGTGTGTGTGTGTGTGTTTGTGTGTGTGTGTGTGTGTGTGTGTGTGTGTGTGTGTGTGTGTGTGTGTGTACGTGTGTGTGTTTAACAGTCGTCCTCGTCGTCGTAGTTGTTGATGTAAACGTCGTTTTTGACTTTTCCAACGTTTTATTTTATTTTCTGTGGGCTTTGTATGTTGCGCTTTGTCTTTTGGGTCCACAGGTCAATATTCCACAGGTCTCTATTTCCAAAAACAGGGAATAGTCACTGTTGATTAGATCTGTGTTTTACATCAAAGAAGACTGAATTACAAATCATTGCTCAAACTTTCTTACTGAATGAGCAAACACAGCACACCTCAAAGCGATCACATAAGGAGAACTAAGAATTCTTCCAACCCCTTCACAAGACCACATTCTTAAAGGCACCTAGCCTGCTGTCATGAATATATATTTTTTCTATACGACTGCACTGCTACAGCTCTATAGTAACAGCCCTCCTCGTGCAGGCGATTAATAACACCACTACAGTAGGTATAACCAACAGATTTCTCAACATCTTCATACAATGATTTGGTTTACTCTGCCCTATAGAACAATATTTTTGAAGTAGCAAGTCACGCAAATAAAGAGAAATTATGGCCGTTATGTATTTTTTGTAATTTTATTTTTAAAAACATACGTAGTGCACCACGAAAACAGTGTTTGCTAAAAACAGGGAACACGCCCATGGCAAGAAAAAATACGTGCACATTGTGACAGTAAAGTCTACAGGTCTGCCCCTCTTTTCCTTGAGATAAGAACTCTCATTTTCATGGACACATACTTAAACTTTACAGCGTAGATGCTGTCCGTGCAACGAATGTTGTGCTAAATTTAATTTCGTAACTGATACCTAAATCGAACTGTAAAGTTCATTCCGCATTTTATAACCGCTCTACACATGAAGGCTGGTTACTGTTACTTTATGTTATAGTGAAAGAAACCCTTTTCCACTGTACGTAATTAAAAAAAAAAAGCCTCGACAGAAATGTGGTGGTACACGCGATCGTATACGAGGTAATGAATGTTTTGTTGAGCCTGCCCTGGTCACCTCTAGATAACGACCATTATGCCCATAACGACCACCGTGAGTTTTTTTTACCATATAATTCACATTTCCACCTGTCTATAAAGGACCACTTTTGGTCAGTGCCGTGGTACTTATAGACAGGTTTGATTGTACGTACCTTTAACAGCTTTCATGCGCCAAACTTTAATCGGCGACATAAACTGGTCGTCATAGACATGTTCGACTGCATTACTTACCTTTCCATAACGTCCACCTGTCTTTACGGACCACAGGTGGTCGGTCATTGGGTGGTCGGTCATTGGGTGGTCGGTCATTGGGTGGTCGTTACAGACAGCTTTGACTGTATCTTTAACAGCTTCCTCGCGCCAAGCTAATCGGCGACGATATACTGCATTCAAAAGTCATTCATCGTGAAATGTCTGCGCAGATTTCGAACAGTGGGTGTAAAAGTAAATAAAGCACCTTGATCCGTGCCAACTCGTTTAAATTCCAATTTAGTTGAAGGCTTTATCAGCAGCAAAGAGCGTGAGTCCTACAAGTACTCGATAAGTGTGTTGTGTTGTTTGTGATTTCGGCACTCGCGCGTTTGCAGGAAGGCAATGAACAATGATACATGTATTTGTAATGTGTGTTTATTTGTGATTTTAGCGTTTAGCATTTTGAGGAAAAGTAGGACCTAGTCGTTATCAAAGGTACAGCTCTTCCCTTCAAAACGGTTCTGACCACCATCTCGGATCAACAGAAAAAAGTCCATCCCTCCACTTGGACACGTACCAAAAACTGTACTTCTTCCTGGGCAGAGTTGGAATTTGATCAGTGAATTAATGTCAAAAAGGCTTCGTGTGAAAGTACTGAGGTTTGGTGTTTCCAGCGAACAAGGTGACTCCGCTACTACCAGTTGTGTACACCAGAGGTAGGAATGGTGACTTCTTCTTTTTCTTCTTCTGCGTTCGTGGGCTGAAACTCCCACGTACTCTTGTGTTTTTGCAACGTGTATGATCGTTTTTACCCCGCCATTTAGGCCATATAAGACTTCATATAACACATAAGTTCGGACAAATCTCCACACTTAACCCACACTTAACCCACCAGGCGGCCGCGGCCGGGATTCGAACCCTCGACCTTCCGATTAAGAGGCCGACGTCTTACCACCCAGCCACAGCGCCCAATGGTGACTGTTTCTCTATGTTTGACTCTTTTCTGTATGAGTTGATAAATACCAAAGAGAATTTTTGGTGAGAAGACTGATGAAGTTCATGCTGTGTGAGTTTATTTTCATAAGTTTGTCTTGCTTGTTGGCTAGCTGACAGGCCGGTGGTTGTCTCCCCGTCCGCCCGTCCGCCCGTCCGTCCGTCCGTCCGTGATGTCTGTTTCTTTTTTTCTTTCTGTTTTCTTGATGCATGTGTTTTAATGAAACAAAAGGAGCTATTAACGCTCAATGTCAATAAGAAGCGACGATTTCATTTTTTTTTATGGTTAGCCTACATACAATTGAATAGTCAAATGCAAAGGTTGTCCAACCGAGCGACAGCAGCAGCAGCAGCAATAACAACAACAACAACAACACAATACTACACAACTCTCTTTCAGGAAAAAAGCGACACAGTACTAAATTGTTACATCTAGCAATATTTTTAGTAATAGCAACTTCTCTCAACCACCTCCTATAACATTAGCCAAAAACTAACAACAACAACATCCATCAGAACTACAACAGCAACGCAAAATAAAACAACTCTTTTTTAAGGGGGAAAAGGGGCACGATTCTAAATCGTCATACCAGGCACATTCAGACAACATTTTGAGTTACAACAGCTTCTGTCTGCTAGCCCCTGTGCCTTCATCCTCACAACAACGACAACGACGACAACAACAACAGCATCAACTTAATCAACATCCTCAACAACAACAACAACAACAACAGCAAACAACAACAACAACAACTCAAAACAACACAATTTGTTTTCAGGCAGAAAAGGGGGGCACGATAATAAATTGTCAGGCAACTTTTTGATTAGCAACAAATTCTGTCAGTCAGCTCATGTGCCTTCAGCGTCACAACTACTACAACAACAACGACGACAACAACAACAACAACAACAATAACAATAACAACAACAACCTCAACAACGCAAAACAAAACAACAACAACAACAAATGTCAGGGGGGAAAGGTGCACGATACTAAATTGTCAGGCAACATTGTGAGTAGCATCAAAATCTGTCAGCCAGCTCCTGTGCCTTCAACCTCACAACTACATCAACAACAACGACAACTACAACAACGACAACAACGACACCACAAGAACAAGTCCATAACAATGCCGATCTCGAGTGGAGCGCTGGACTGGCCAACTAGCCACTTCAGCAAGCCGGACAAGGAAGAGAGGAGGGTGGGGGTTAGGGAGGAAGACGGTATCCCTGGGGGGACAAGCAAATCCCCCCGAGGGGTCCCACCCCAAGGGTACGAGTGGAAGCCCAAACTGACCAACCGGGAGGAATACGAAAAATGGCGAAAACAGATGGACAGAAAGGTGAGCCTGTTTGAATTCTGCGGTCATATTTCTGGTTGACGGAAGACGTTGGGAAGTGTGAGGGCTGTGGAGATTTTTACATTTAGTCAAGTTTTGACTAAATGTTTTAACATAGAGGGGGAATCGAGACGAGGGTCGTGGTGTATGTGTGTGTGTGTGTGTGTGTGTGTGTGTGTGTGTGTGTGTCTGTGTGTGTGTGTGTGTGTGTGTGTGTGTGTGTGTGTCTGTGTATGTGTGTCTGTGCGTGTGTGTGTGTAGAGCGATTCAGACCAAACTACTACTGGACCGATCTTTATGAAATTTGACATGAGAGTTCCTGGGAATGATATCCCCGGATATTTTTTTATTTTTTTCGATAAATACTTTTGATGACGTCATATCCGGCTTTTTGTAAAAGTTGAGGCGGCACTGTCACACCCTCATTTTTCAATCAAATTGATTGAAATTTTTGTAAAGCAATCTTCGACAAAGGCCGGACTTTGGTATTGCATTTCAGCTTGGTGGCTTAAAAATTAATTAATGATTTTGGTCATTAAAAATCGGAAAATTGTAATAATTTTTTTATATAAAACGATCCAAATTTACGTTCATCTTATTCTGCATCATTTTCTGATTCCAAAAACATATAAATATGTTATATTTGGATTAAAAACAAGCTCTGAAAATTAAAAATATAAAAATTATGATCAAAATTAAATTTCCGAAATCGATTTAAAAACAATTTCATCTTATTCCTTGTCGGTTCCTGATTCCAAAAACATATAGATGTGATATGTTTGGATTAAAAACACGCTCAGAAAGTTAAAACGAAGAGAGGTACGGCAAAGCGTGCTATGCAGCACAGCGAAACCACTACCGCGCTGAACAGGCTCGTCAGTTTCACTCCGTTATGCACAAGCGGCGGACTACGGTCATTGTGAAAAAATGCAGTGCGTTCAGTTTCATTCTGTGAGTTCCACAGCTTGACTAAATGTAGTAATTTCGCCTTACGCGACTTGTTTATTTGTTACTGTGTGTGTGTGTGTGTATATGTGTGTGCGTGTGTGTGTTTGTGTGTGTGTGTGTGTGTGTGTGTGTGGGTGTGTGTGTTCGGTGGTGTCGTTCGTGCGTGCGTACGTGTGTGTTTGTTTGTGTGTGTGTGTGTTTGTGTGTGTGTGTGTGTGTGTGTTTGTGTTTGTATGTTCGCGTGTGTGTGTGTGTGTGTGTGTGTGTGTGTGTGTGTGTGTGTGTATATGTGTGTCTGTCTGTCTGTCTGTCTGTCTGTCTGTCTGTCTGTCTGTGTTATCTTCAGTTTTAAAGGTGGTCGTCTACATTTTTGCTTTTTTTCAATAATCTTATGGTTAGATTTCGATACAAAATTATGTCAAATGATGAATGAACCATGGAGAAAAAAGTCATAGAAAAAAAATATATATAAAAAAAGATTTTATTTTTGGGTAGCGTGACTCACGCTTCCAATATTTTGTTTTCTGTTTGCTGAGAACATGTGCTTTGCCTAAAAATACTGACCAATCAAATTCCTGTCACTGTGCTTTTAGCCACGCCCAAACAAGTGCAGCAACAGTTTGACACTGGAGCGCTGTCCACGCTTTTTTTTAAACGCACGAAATGCACGGGGTTTGAGAGGAGTTTTGCGCTTGGCATTTTCCAAATAAGGATATCCTACTATGAGTACTACGCTGGAATATTACAATGAATTTTCAAACGGCTACACTGGCTTCGTCTTTCCTGATCGAAAGGGGGTGTATTGTTGATATTTGTAGATAATAGACTCTGCATTTTAATGGTCAAATGGCGATTTCGGTATAAAAATGTAGACAAGGACCTTTAAATACTTTTCTTAATCACTTGGAAATACACCAGGGTAAAAAAAATTACGGGAGGGGGGGTAGCCTTACACGGACGGATATGAAACATTACTAAAACCATTTTCCCCAGGATCCCTTGAAGACGAGGAGGAAGAAAAGGGACGGCTGCTTTGGATTTATGTTGTCAAACAAGGTGAGCTTTTCAGAAATAGAAATCGTCTTGTGTTCATTTCGAATGTCTTGCATAAGAGCACGTGCGTGTGTCTGTATCTTTCTGTGTTTCTGTGTCTCTGTCTGTCAAGAAGTAAATGTTGTTGTTGTTGTTGTTGTTGTTGTTGTTGTTGTTGTTGTTGTTGTTGTTGTTGTTGTTGTCGTCGTCGTCGTTGTTTGTCTGTCTGTGTTTTCTTCTGTATTAAACCCTTTTCACAATGATCACAAGTGGGGGGGGGGGGGTGTAGGATCAAGGTCGAATGAAATAGAGTCGGAAAAGATATTGGGGTCGAGGAGGAGAAGGGGGTCGTCTGCCTGTCTGTGTCCCTATTGCGCTACCTGTATGACACAACATTTGTGCGTGCGTGCGTCAGTGTGTGCCTGCTTGTGTGTGTGTGTGTGTGTGTGTGTGTGTGTGTGTGTGTGTGTGTGTGTGTGTGTGTGTGTGTGTACGTGTATGTGTTTGTACACTATAGGTCGGCAACTGCTTGACTAGTTAAACTTCGTGTGCGTCCGCCTTTGACGTGTATGTGTGTACATCCAAACATACTGGATATATGTGTGTGTCATCAATATTTCCTCTCACAACACCCCAGTAATATAAATTTATTTTTCTTTTCAATCGTCATCAACTCAGCTCAACACAGAGAACGAAGACCCAACGAAGGGAGAGCAACGCGACAGCCTAAGGGAGGTAATCAAACGACGCCGACGACGACGCTGTTTTGCCCTTGCCTGTTGTGTCTCCTTGCTATCCTTTCTTCTAATGGCCGTGTTTGTCTTCGTTTTCCTGCGCTTCACTGGTGAGATTCGATTTGTTTGTGTGTGCGTGTGTTTGTTTGTTTGTTTGTTAGTTTGTTGTGTTTCTGTGGGTTATTTTTGCTGTTGCCTGTTGTTGTATTTCACACAACAGTCACATTACAGCTTCAAAGTCACAGACGCGCAGTCATAGACAGACACAGACTAACACACAACAAAAACTGCGCGAGCACACATACCCATAACCACAAGCAGACGCTGACAAAAACAGGCACGGCCAGACACACGCAGACTCACAGTCACAGACAGGCACAAAGACACAGACACAGACATCTGCACGCACACCCGCACGCACGCACTTACGCACGCACACTGTGACACACACACACACACACACACACACACACACGGATGCATGCACGCACGCGGCACGCACGTACGCACGCACGCCCGCACACACAAATATGTACATGCGAGCGCACACAAACACAATCGACACAGCATACCTTTTGCATGCCATAGGGACGCTTGCTGGGAAATGACACATTTTTTGCAATTTATTTAGGCCTATCAACATGCAACTGATATAGCCGAGACAGCAACATGAAGGCAGTGACGTCAGTTTCCAAACAAATCTCACACACACACACACGCACTCACACATCCTGTACACACACACACACACACACACACACACACACACACACACACACACACACACTCACACACACACACACACACACACTCACACGCATGAACACACACACACACACACACACACACACACACTCACACGCATGAACACACACTCACACTCACACGCATGAACACACACTAACACTAACACTGACACAAACACACTAACACAAACACATGCTATCACACTATCAGACATACACACACTGTCACACGCGCGCACACACACACACACACACACACACACACACACACACACACACACACTATCACATACACAAACGCCCGTACGCGCGCACACACACACACACACACACACACAAGCACACACACACACACACTAACACTAACACACACACACATAATTTAATGAAGGCACGCGTGTGTGTGTGTGTGTGTGTGTGTGTGTGTGTGTGTGTGTGTGTGTGTGTGTGTGTGTGTGTGTGTGTGTGTGTGTGTATCAGTGTTGGTGTGGATGGAGGGGGGCGGGGTTGTGGGCGTGTGGTAGTGCATCTTCCTTTTTGCTCTCCAAGTACATACTGGATTTGAATATAGAGAATACTACATGGCTTGCTGTGTCGTACCAGATTTACACGAGTTGTTTTTTTAAATATTGAACTGCGAGCGAAAGCGAGCTGTTCACTATTTGAAAAAGCAACGAGTGTAAATCTCGTACGACACAGCAAGCCATGTAGTATTCTGTTTATCCTACATACTGTACTTACGTGTATTTTACTGAAAATGTCCTGCATTCGAGGCAGCTAAATTGAAGACGCTTGTTTTGGAACCTCGATCTCTTCTAAAGCCTCGTGAAATCTATTACGTCAAAGCAAAGAAACGTCACTCTGAAAGTGTGGCGTGACGTGTTAGTTCTAAAGATTCATCGAGGGTAATTAGCGAGCGCAAGTTTTTTTCTTCTATAATGACGTTTGTCTCGGTGACTTTGGCATCATAAGCAGTGGAAAAACAGGTCCCTGCCAGTCTTGCTTGACATGACCTCATTTACATGATATACACACGTGTGATTTGAACGATTATTATCTCACGGGTGTCTCTCTCACGTATGTAGGATAAATATATATATACGACGGGCGCAGTGGCGTGGAGGTAAGACGTCGGCCTCCTAATCGGGAGGTCGTGAGTTCGAATCCCGGTCTCTGCCGCCTGGTGGGTTAAGAGTGGAGATTTTTCTGATCTCCGAGGTCAACTTATGTGCAGACCTGCTAGTGACTTAACCCCCTGCGTGTGTACACACGCAAGCACAAGACCAAGTACGCACGAAAAAGATCCTGTAATCCATGTCAGAGTTCGGTGGGTTATGGAAACACGAAAATACCCAGCATGCCTACTCAACGAAAGCGTTGTGAAGCTTACTCTGCTCAGAGTATAGTGTGGGGAACCCAAATGGGCAAACGAGCTCACACGTAACCCGAAAATTCTGGAACGCTGAAGAAGAAGAAGAAGAAGAAGAAGAAGAATATATATACAAATCGGCACGTGAATCATACACTGTCCGACTCCCACCTACACTCCAACGATTTTGTCGTTTTTACATTTAGTCAAGTTTTGACTAAATGTTTTAACATAGAGGGGGAATCGAGACGAGGGTCTTGGTGTATGTGTGTGTGTGTGTGTGTGTGTGTGTGTGTCTGTCTGTCTGTGCGTGTGTGTGTAGAGCGATTCAGACTAAACTACTGGACCGATCTTTATGAAATTTGACATGAGAGTTCCTGGGAATGATATCCCCGGATGTTTTTTTCTTTTTTTTTGATAAATACCTTTGATGACGTCATATCCGGCTTTTTGTAAAAGTTGAGGCGGCACTGTCACACCCTCATTTTTCAATCAAATTGATTGAAATTTTGGCAAAGCAATTTTCGACAAAGGCCGGACTTTGGTATTGCATTTCAGCTTGGTGGCTTAAAAACTAATGAATGAGTTTGGTCATTAAAAATCGGAAACTTGTAATCAAAATTATTCTTTTATTAAACGATCCAAAAATAATTTCATCTTATTCTTCGTCATTTTCTGATTCCAAAAACACATACATATGTTATATTTGGATTACAAACAAGCTCTGAAAATTAAAAATATGAAAATTATTATTACAATTAATTTTCCGAAATTGATTTAAAAACAATTTCATCTTATTCCTTGTCGGTCCCTGATTCCAAAAACATATAGATATGATATGTTTGGATTAAAAACAAACTCAGTAAGCTTAAAAAAAAAAAAAAAAAGACATACAGAAAAGCGTGTTATCCTGCTCAGCGCGACCACTACCGCACTATTCTGCATGGCTTGTCGATTTCACTGCCTTTGCCACGAGCGGTGGACTGACGAAACGACGAGTATGTGGTCTTGGTGAAAAAAGCAGTGTGTTCAGTTTTATTCTGTGAGTTCGACAGCTTGACTAAATGTTGTTATTTCGCCTTACGCGACTTGTTTACATTTAGTCAAGTTTTGACTAAATGTTTTAACATAGAGGGGGAATCGAGACGAGGGTCGTGGTGTATGTGTGTGTGTGTGTCTGTCTGTCTGTGCGTGTGTGTGTGTGTGTAGAGCGATTCAGACCAAACTACTGGACCGATCTTTATGAAATTTGACATGAGAGTTCCTGGGAATGATTTTTTTTTTTCGAGAAATACTTTTGATGACGTCATATCCGGCTTTTTGTAAAAGTTGAGGTGACACCCTCATTTTTCAATCAAATTGATTGAAATTTTTGTAAAGCAATCTTCAACGAAGGCCGGACTTAGGTATTTCATATCAGCTTGGTGGCTTAAAAATGAATTAATGACTTTGGTCATTAAAAATCTGAAAATTGTAATAATTTTTTGTTTTATATAAAACGATCCAAATTTACGTTCATCTTAGTCTACATCATTTTCTGATTCCAAAAACATATAAATAAAGCTCTGAAAATTAAAAATATAAAAATTATGATCAAAATTAAATTTCCGAAATCGATTTAAAAACTATTTCATCTTATTCCTTGTCGGTTCCTGATTCCAAAAACATATAGATATGATATTTTTGGATTAAAATCACGCTCAGAAAATTAAAACGAAGAGAGGTACAGAAAAGCGTGCTATGCAGCACAGCGAAACCACTACCGCGCTGAACAGGCTCGTCAGTTTCACTCCGTTTTGCACAAGCGGCGGACTACGGTCATTGTGAAAAAATGCAGTGCGTTCAGTTTCATTCTGTGAGTTCCACAGCTTGACTAAATGTAGTAATTTCGCCTTACGCGACTTGTTGTTTCTTGTTGTTGATATTGTTGCTCCTGCTACTGACGTTTTTGTTGTTGTTGTTGTTTTTGTTGTTGTTGCTGTCCTTGTTGTTGATGTTTCTGCTGCTGCTGCTGCTGTTGTTGTGTTCACTGATCCTCATCCCACTGAGATTGTTACCGTTCTTCTTCTCTGCACACACAGGTCACGAGACGATCGGCCCAGAGGACTTAGTGGAGTGCACGGGACGCTGGCGCACTCACTTCCTCGCATACGCCGAACGCGCCACCAACGGCACCACCACCTACTACTGTTGCTACCTGCCCGACATCAAAAACACCACCGTCTGGTCAGTGCTGTCACAGGACGGCTGGCCGGACGGATACCTGGTCACCCAGTCCGATTGCACCCAGCCGCCGACCCATTCTACCTGCGACCAATACGATCAAACTGAATTCAATAAGGTGGCCATGCCCAAAGTGCCGTGTAAGGCTGCTGGGCGAGTTATGGATGGATGGGGAAAAGTGGTAGTGGCCGTTTACCTGACAGGGTTCGGCGTCCTTTCTGTCTTGCTAAAATGATAAGCGGGGAGTTGGAGGGTGGTGGTGGGGGAGGTGGGGGGGGGTCATTTCGACAGGTAAAAAGGTCAAGACGTTGACACTGATACAAATGTACGTTTATACACCAAAAGACTTACTCCTCCTCGTGAAAATAGTTGGCCTCACTGTCTCATATCTGGCCAGGCTTTTACATGGGATAATACTTCTCCACTTGGTCACATTACAACAATCAACAACCCTGACTGCTCGCTGTTGTGAGTTGGTAGGTGGCCAGGTCGAGGGGAGGCCTCTCATTATTATAAGAAACGGCGTGCACTAATTTATTTCTCTACACTTGGCCTATATCACATGAAACACTGTAGCAGTGTAGTTCCGTCTTCATGATTCTTTCCACATTTACCAGCGAAGATGGGGGAGGGGGTGGGGAACAGGGGCGGAGCAGGTATTTAAAGCTTGAGGTTGATTACCGGTGGCACCATCCATAACTTGGGTACAAAACAATACACTAAATACTTGACTGTGATACTATGTGTGTGTGTGTGTGTGTGTGTGTGTGTGTCCGTGTGTGTGTGTGTGTGTGTGTGTGTGTGCTTCACCTCACCCTCCCATCAACACACACAAAAACACGCTCACGACCCCCCAAACATTCAGACACATACAAACACACCTAAACTTACAGAAACACACACACACCTAAACTGACAGACACAAACACACACACACACACACACACACACACACACACACACACACCTAAACTGGCAGACACATACAAATACACACACACCCAAACACACGCGCGCGCACTCACACACACGCACATGCACACGCACATGCACACGCACATGCACACACACATGCACACGCACGCACATACACTAACATTACAGGCCAACAGGAAGTTTACAAAACGATGACATCTTTTCACTAATTTTACTCATTTTTGAGGTCGACATGTACACAGCACTTTAGGCTGCACGGCGTCGATGTCATCAATAACTCCGCAGAGACTGTACTTTCAACTGATTGATTAATTTGAATGGAATAATGAATGACCAAGGAGATGGTGCCTGCTAAAGGAAAAAATCTTCATAATTTTATGTTTTCGATAATTCAAGCGAAATCAGCGGCCGCACAAACGTATTAGGCAAAAGTCTAAAGTGTTATAGTTACATATTCTTCTGTTCTTTTTCTTCCAAATCACACAGATAGTTTTCATACAAGTTTCTGAAAGCGTTGCAAGGGGAACGTTGGCCTCTCCATGCGTATGAAAGCAGTTTTCCTGAAAGCGTTGCAAGGGGAACGTTGGCCTCTCCATGCGTATGAAAGCAGTTTTCCTGAAAGCGTTGCAAGGGGGACGTTGGCTTCTCCATGCGTATGAAAGCAGTTCTGTTTAAAGCGTTGCAAGGGGGAAGTTGGCCTCTCCATGCGTGTGTAGGCAGTTCTCCTGAAAGCGCTGCAAGGGGGGTGTTGGCCTCTCCGTGCGTTTGTAGGCAGTTCTCCTGAAAGCGCTGCAAGGGGGGTGTTGGCCTCTCCGTGCGTTCGAAAGCAGTTCTCCTGAAAGCACTGCCAGGGGGCTGTTGGCCTCTACGTGCGTTCGAAAGCAGTTCTCCTGAAAGCGCTGCAAGGGGGGTGTTGGCCTCTCCGTGCGTTCGAAAGCAGTTCTCCTGAAAGCACTGCAAGGGGGCTGTTGGCCTCTCCGTGCGTTCGAAAGCAGTTCTCCTGAAAGCGCTGCAAGGGGGGTGTTGGCCTCTCCGTGCGTTTGTAGGCAGTTCTCCTGAAAGCGCTCCAAGGGGGGTGTTGGCCTCTCCGAGCGTTTGTAGGCAGTTCTCCTGAAACCGCTGTAAGGGGGGTGTTTGCCTCTCCGTGCGTTTGAAAGCAGTTCTACTGAAAGCGTTGCAAGGGGGGTGTTGGCCTCTCCGTGCGTTTGTAGGCAGTTCTCTTGAAAGCGCTGCAAGGGGGGTGTTGGCCTCTCCGTGCGTTTGTAGGCAGTTCTCCTGAAAGCGCTCCAAGGGGGGTGTTGGCCTCTCCGAGCGTTTGTAGGCAGTTCTCCTGAAACCGCTGTAAGGGGGGTGTTTGCCTCTCCGTGCGTTCGAAAGCAGTTCTCCTGAAAGCGCTGCAAGGGGGGTGTTGGCCTCTCCGTGCGTTTGAAAGCAGTTCTACTGAAAGCGTTGCAAGGGGAAAGTTGGCCTCTCCATGTGTTTGAAAGCATTTTTCCTGAAAGCATTGCAAGAGGGAAGTTGGCCTCTCCATGCGTTTGAAAGCAGTTCTCCTGAAAGCGTTGCAACGAGGACTTTGGCCTACCTTCATGAATAGCAGTCCTCCCTGAAACGTTGTCAGGGGAAAGTCGACCTCCCTCTTCGTATATTTGCAGTACCCCTGAAAGTGTTGTCGGGGCCAAGCCAGCATCCCACCGCATATGATATTGCATGAGTGATTGAATGGGTCCAATACAGATTCTTCAGCCTCCCCAGCTCATGTTCTCCGAATAGGCTTAGAAGAAGGCCCCATCTCCTCCAACTCCCTCGCCTCTTGAGCTAAGGCGCAAGGCTGGCAACACAAAAACCATACAGCACAATCTTTCCCAGTCGTGCCTGCGATTTTCTGGCGTTGTCGGATATTGCCCCTTAACGACATTCCAATTAAGCAACCGATAATCGGTACAAGAAAGACACAACCGTAGACATAGCAGTTATCCCCCATCATCTCCGCAGTCTTGCCGAAAACAACACAAGGTGTAAGGTAGGCCTTTATACAAAGTCCACAGTTGCCAAAGCAACTACATAAACCGTGTTTCCATTCAGCCATAGTGGTGGAGTGAACAAGTGACAAAGCTCTTCTTGCAGCTGACAGAAGAGTATGCTCGAGCTCTTAAAATCGCTTGTGACTACGTCCGTCGCTTCCGCCGATCACAACAAGCTGGACGCAGCAGCAAGTGGGAATAAATACGTGGCACCGATACGGAGAGTACAATCCAGAAACACAAGCCCAGGATTTACTGTCCCTTTCTTTCGCTGACTTAAGAATGCGTGGCGTGATTTATTCGTAGACCAACCTTCTAGCACTTGTGGACACTGCAGTACGAATCACTCATGTACGCCCAGCTTAGGACAGTCATTCGAATTTTCCCTTGCTGCCCATCGGCTTGCACTTGTAACAATCATTCAAGACTTTTTACGAGCATTTTGCCAAAAAGCGATGCCACTGAGATGTTAAATATCCTCGAAAGGAACCAGACTCCTGATGAAAAAAGAAGTATCGCCCCCCCTCCCCCTAGCTGCAGCGTTCTCCAGCTGTTCTTCGGGGCCACTAGTTGTTCAGTGCCAGACCTGCAGCTGGTGATCAAGCTGTTGACGGGTAGTAGCTTGTGCGCATGCCCGTGAGTCATCGTATCCTCACTGTCTCGGTCAGCCCAGTGGTTCTATTAGAAAGAAATCTCATACTTCATCGAGAGAGAGAGAGAAAAAAAAAGGAAGCCGTCTCGAACATCCAATACTGAAAATAAACGTCATCGGTCACGTTCTATGACGTGTACATGAAAAGAAACAAAATTTGATGGGCGTAAGCGCTCCAAGTATTTGAGTCACTCACAAATTGTACATACACCGATTAACAGTTCCGTGGTCATTTTAGATTCGCACATGCGCACATCTTTTTCTACGAGCACTTTTGCCTCTTCTTCCTCTTCCGGTTTCCTGTTTTTGAGAAAATGCGCATCCGCAGATTGTTTTTTCGAGAGTTTAGTTTTTTTCTTCCTGTTCCGGTTGATTTGAGACAGCGTAGATTCAGTCGACAGAAAGTGCAATTTTGTAGTCCTCCAGCCCTGAAGTTGCTTTTGAGTGTTCGAAGAAAGAGTGTAAAGGTTCTAAAAATTACATCGGGCACACAAACACGCAACTTTCCTTTTTTTCCCCCGTTGATTTGAACGCGTGCGCAGACCGTTTTTGGCGAGTATGTTTGTACTTCTTCCTCTTCCGCTTTCCTTCTTCGTTCCATGTAAACGCCGAAACTGTTAACTGGTGTATTGCCATGGAGTTGAGGGTTGGCCACTTTTGTGTTTTCTTTTCAAACTGATGCTTATTTCTTAGTTCACGTAGCCTATAGTGTTACTGAAACGTGATACACCGATTAACAGTTCCGCGGCCATTTTGGAACTGTGCGTACGCAGATCGTATTTTCGTGTGTTTTTTCTACTTCCACCTCCAGTTCCGTGGAGTTTGCGCAAGTGCATATCACTTTTGCCAGTAAGTTCCGGTGATTTTTACGCCGAAGAAAGTCCACTTGTGTAGTGATTTGCACAATTGGGACCTCCATTTCCGAAGTCGGTAACCTACATTACTGCAACCAATTACTGGGCAAGTGTGTATGCCTCTGAAATGGATTGAACTTGAAGTTTACGCTAGAACTTTGATGGAAATGAACCGACGAGTACACTCGCCTTCTCTATCGCCATGCTTTGAGGCGCACACACAGGTGGAGCAAGGCGGTGTAAGGTGGAGTATCACAGCAGAGGCGGAGAGATGACGCTACTTCCGGAGTAGGAGTGAAGAAAGTGGTGTGGGCGGAGCGGAGCAAGGAATAAGCCAGAGATACTGTGCTGCAGATCTCTGAATATAATTAATAAGCTTAGGACACGTTTCTATTTTTTCTCTCCGGAGAAACCGAGAAGTCAATCAGCGCTCTCATCGCTTTCTCCGGAAATTGTATGTGAGTTGCTTCCCTTGTTCTCCCAAGGCCACTGATCAAAAAGATGGCGCCCAGGCCATTCACTGAGATGAGTGGTGACTAAACATTCGATTTTATAGAGCAACTTGAGTATCACGAGTGCTTATGGAAGCAGAGCGCGAAGATCTTTTATAACCGATCCGCGTCAAAAGAAGCCCATCTTGATCTCGCACGGAGATTTGAGTTGACAGGTGCGTGTTTTTGTTGTTTTGTTGATTGATCGTCAATGTCTGTTGGGCCGTGTCCGTTAACTTGCTTGAACGGCCATGTAGCTTCTTCTTCTTCGTCGTTCGCTCAGACAGCAACTCCGGAGGCCCTGATGAAGGCTGCTGTACGCCGGAGGCTCTCCATGGGTCCATAGAGTTTGTCCCTCATCGGTGTGTCAGCAGGCCAGCTGGGTCTCTGCTCGCAAGTTTTGGTGTGTTGGACAGTCCTGCAGGAAGTGTTGCACTGTCATTGGAGATGTGCCACAGGGGCACGATGCAGAATCACCAATGTGGAATTTGGTATACAGGTGATGTTTGAGTCTGCAATGGCCTGTTCTCAGTCTCACAATGACCACTTGGTCATCTCTGGGTAGGAGGTAGTAGGCATCCTTTTTGTTGTAGTCTGGGTGTTGGTGGAGCCATCTTCTCTTCTGCTTCTCTTTGACTATAGTCTTGGCCTCTTCATAGGTGACTTCTTGTTCATCCTGTGGGAGCTGTCCACCTTCTTTTGCCAGTCGGTCAGCTTCCTCATTGCCCTGTATGTTACAGTGTGATGGAATCCACTGGATGACTGTTTGCTCAGTGGATTGCTGTAAGTTGGTCAGTGCAGAGGCAAGGGTGTTCAGTTCCTTGTTCCGTGGGTTCTGGACTGCTTGCAGGACTGATAAGGCATCAGAGAAGATAACCACTCTGGAGCGGGTTGTTTCCCTGTTCTCGTGTAACATTCGGGCTGCTGTTTGTAGTGCATCAGCCTCAGCCTTGTAGTTCGTAGAGAACTTTCCAGTTGGAATAGCCTGCTGTAGTTGTCTTTCATCCTTCAGTTTGATGACAATTCCGCCACCTCCATTTCTGGTTGCATCTTCTGCTGATCCATCTGTGTATGTATGGGTCCAATGTTCTTTGGGATAGACGTGATCTATGTGGTCCAGGGTCACTGCTTTCCTCTCCGCTTCTGTTTGGATGCCCTTTCTGAGAATGCCAGGAATGCTCTCTCTGACTTCAGGGAATTGCTCTCTCTTCCAAGCTGGTACAGTCGAGTGCGTTGGTATTATCCTGTTGCCCTGCTGCATGAGTTCTGGATCCTGTCGTTCAAGTCTCCTCACGTTGTGGACAAAACTGCTGCGCTTCAGTCTGCATTTGGTGGGCTCCGACATTCTCTTGTGCATTGGGTGGTTCTGCATCCTCTTGAACTTGGCAGCTAGTGTAAGGACTTTGGTGTCTCGTCTGCTTTCAAGGCTCTCTAGGCCAGTCAATGTGTCCATAGCCTGGATTGGAGTCGACTTGAGTGCACCTGTAATGATTCTAGATGCTTGGTTCTGCATTCGGGCAAGTTTGTCGAAGTTGGATTTTAGCTTAGAACGTACGCTTAAATACTGATTTACAAGTATACAAGCATTACAAAGTATGTATCCCATTGGTGTATCCAGGACCAGCACTATTCAAGAGGGGAGGGGATCAGTCAGGATGGAGTTTATGTGCATATGTAATAAACAATGTCAGCTGACAACCTACCTACGGACATACATGTATGCCACTGCCAGTGTCACTGTCCGTTGGGATCTTTATACTTTTATTTGCATAGAAATTTAAATCGGTAATTCTTCCCACACACACACTTCCACACAAACACTCAAACACTGCCCACAGACGCGAGAGCACCAAAACCAGGACTAAGAAATAAGGACAGCACTTACATTCCTGATCTAACAAAAATAAATAGATCTGAATCCACGGGGGGGTTTGCAGGTAAGTGACTGTGAGTTATGAATTAATTTGTGTTCGGTCATTCAAAACCCTTATCTTAAATCAAGAGAAATAACTTTAAGACTTTTCTGGAGGTCGTGTATTATGCAAGAACAGCTTGAAAAAATGAATGTATTCTCACACAAATAGACATACACGTACACACACACATATATCTTTTCTCCTTTTTACTCCTAACTGAATGTTGGAATTGGAGATATTTAGCAAGATTGGGTAAAATGAAAGAACAGAGTCCTAAATAAAATCTCCCCATCAACAGTTTGAAATGTAACTATACATTTTTCCTGATATATGGCTATGCATATTTTTTCTCCAGAGGAAGATGTCAAAAAGAAAATAAAGAGCCTGCGGACTGGTCTGACAAAGCGGAGAACCCTTTGGAAGAGTGGGTCATCGGCCGAGGACGTTGACATCTCGTGGATCTTCTGGGAACCGCTGCAGTTCCTGTTGCCATTCTGCAAGATTCGCAGAGGCACAGACAGTTTGATAAGTAATGTAGGTTGTTTATCGTTTGCTGTTTGTTTCAAATTTGATGAAGTGTTTTTTTAATGTGTTATGTTCATAAATTCAGAAGCATATTGAAGGTCCCAACGTATTCATTGTCTCATTTTGTCAAAATGCACTGCTACATAAAGCTGATGAACAGTTCTAAGTAAATGTATGTAAATATATAATATTATAAAAGGAGACTTTGGTCTACCAACCCCACCCCTCCACCTTCACAATTCTTCTGACATATTGTGGAACTCCGTTTTATGACCTCATGTTATTGTTAGCATATTCTTAGAGCTCTTAAAAGGGGTTCCACTTTTTATAACCACATCAACATTACTGACTCAGTAATAATCTTCCTGTTTCTTTGATTGTGTTATTATCCTCTGCTTTTCTTTTCTTTTTTTTAGGTAAGTTTTGATTATTGTTTGCGTCGCCTTAGATGCATGATGCATGTTGTACACAATTTGATTTGGAATTAAATATGTTAAAGTTGAAACAAGTATTGTGTGTGGTATGATTGCTATATATATCTGTCTCGTCTGAATGTATGAAGTTTGAATGTGAATCTTCTCGTCTCGCTCCTGGTGTCCTGACTGAAACTCATGTATTGTGTTGTCACAAAATGTTCAATGTTCTACCAGTATCAGTATACATGGCTGTACCTTGTCATTGCATGCCATCTAGATCTATCAACATATGTGACAGGGCGACCAGTCACCAATTATAGAGTAAAGTTTTTGTCATTGTCCAGTCTAGTGTTAGTAGTTCATGTTGCCAATCGCTTTATGTTTTGTGTAATGCCATTATTTGTTCTAAGTTAAATTTTGAGCGCTTAGCCGTCTGTGTCCATGTTCTGACTAGTCTTTGATCCTTTAAACTTAAGGCGCTCTCCTAGGAAGAGACGGGTAGCCGCTGGCCTGCAGGTGGTTGGGTAACTTTTATGGCGCAACTGGGAGTAGCTTCCCAGAGGATGCTCTAGCCGTGTCTTTTGACGCGCCCCGATCAAAGCCTCGTTAAGAGGGTATTAATTCCTTTGTCGGATCGGGTGGATCGAATGCCAGCTCAGCTGGAAGGTGGTCAGTTGTTTAACCCACCCCCACCCCCCCTTTGTGCTCCCCGACCCCCCCTTCCTCTTGTCTTACGTTTAACCAATGAAACACGGAACCTGCTTAGAGTGTCGTGGTTACGGGTGGTTACTAAGATGTTGATTGGATGTTTGTGACTCTAGCTAAAGTTGAATTATGTGTGTACATGTTAGGGTGTGGAAGAGAACTCAGAGACGCGAGAGAGAGTGGACATATTTTGTAGTGTGCTCCACTAACTGACAAGATGTAGTCAACTTGGTATTGTGGCTTGTAGCCACCGGCTTCGGTGGGTAGGCGAAGAGGAGGAGGGAATTAAGCGAACACATGAATAAAGTATGCCATGCCAGTATTCTGCTGTTGTCACAATATCATTTGTTGATGACTGAAATGATGGAGTATTTGTCTTTCGCTGATAACCGAGGTTACGTCAGGATGTTGAGATGTTACGTCATGGTCCGTCAGATCAAACTGTAGACAAGTTCAAGTTCAAGTTCAAGTTTTATTAGTCCATAACCCATGGGGGCATTTTGGACAATAAATACAATCAATACAATCATGATATATGCTAATATAGTAAATAAAAATATAAAAAATTATGAAAAACTGTTACAAATTCTATTAATAAAGTCCAAAATATTCTTTAGCAATTTCTTTTTCTTAGTAGCAAACAACTTTTTAAATTTAAGTGCATTAGTTTTTTTCCAATAGTAAGGTGGTAACAACTCAGCTCTTTCTTCTTTGAAAAAATCACAGACAAATAAATAATGGAATTCATCACCTATGTCTTGTGATACACATTTGGTGCAAGTTCTTTCTGACCTCGCAAATTGTTGTTTAATGTTCTAAACTTCATCATTGAAACACATTGCTGATATGGCAGGTGTGTGACATAGTCTTCACATGCAAAAATATCTTTAAACATTCGATAATTCCAAAACATATTTTTTGTTCCAATTTCTGTAAACCATTTATGGATATACTGGTCATACAAGCTTCTTTTTACTTTGTTTTTAAACCATGCGCTTGAGTATTGAACATTTTCTTGAAAAGTCCAAAGGCCAGAGAGACCAATTTCATTTAAGGTTTTTTCATAAATAATTAGATTCAATCATCTTGTTGATATACAATTTATAAGTAAAGCAATACACAATACTTGAAAATTTATTTTCATGAATAGGACTAATCAGTTTATACCAATAACAAAGCATTCTACATTTCATATTAACATCTAGTGGATATCTTCCAAGTTCACCAAATATCATAGCATTTGGAGTTGACTTTTTTTAGTTTGAAAACAATTTTATAAAAACGCAATTGAAGTTTAGTAGCAAGTTCACAGGAACCAAAACCCCATACTTCACATCCGTACAGTAAAATTGGAGCAATCATTTTATCGAACAGGTCAACGTGTATGTCCACAGGCAGTGACAATTGTCTACAAGTACGCAAAAGAACAAACATTGCTCTTGAGGCACGATCATATAGATTCTTCTGTGCGACTGAAAATTTATTATTATAATTAATCTTAAGGCCCAAGTACATTACATCAAACACTACTTCGATTAAATTGCCATTATACGTAAACAATGGTTTATTTCTAATTTTACCTCTGGAAAAAACTATAACTTTCGTTTTGTTTACATTAATATTTAGACGCCATTTTAAACAGTATTCGTGCATTTTGTTTAAACATTCTTGCAGGGTTTTTTCAGACTCTGAGCAGATCACAGTATCATCCGCATACAGTTATAAAAACATTTGAAACAAAGCATTTACATCAGTATCATCCATTCCAACCACAATAGCCTCTCTTGACATAGATTGTAAACCATTACTGTTTTCCAACAGAAAAGGCTTTAGATCATTTAAAAATAGAGCAAAAAACAGCGGTGACAAGTTTTCCCCTTGTCTAACTCCACACAAACTGGGAAAATATCCAGAACACCCACTATTAACTTTAACGCAAGACTTGGCATTTTCGTACAAATTTCTTACAGTTTTTAAAAACTTCCCATTAACATCAGAACTAACTAATTTCTCCCATAAAAATGCACGGCGAACTTTATCAAACGCTTTTTCATAGTCTACAAATGCACAAAACAGTCGCTTGTTTTTGTTGAGAAAATTTTTTAATATACAATGCAAAGTAAAAACATGGTCTAGTGTTGAAAAACCTGTTTGTTCTTGACCTAATTTATTATTACTCTCCAAAAAGTTTGATAACCTAGCATTTAAAATTGCACTGAAAAGTTTTCCGAAGCAACTGAGTATAGTAATTCCTCTATAATTTGTGGGGTCAGCTTGGGAGCCTTTATTTTTGTACAATGGAATAATTTCACCTACAGCCCATTGAGTTGGAACCTTTCCTGACTGCAAAACAACATTAAACAACAATACATAAATATCAATCATTCGATCATATAAACGCTTTTAAATACTCATTAATTATTTTATCCTGACCGCATGCCTTATTGTTTTTCAGCTTGTCTATACATTTGATAACTTCCTCCTTTGTAAAAGGCGCATTAAGAAATTCATTACTTGCTTCATTTAAAGGTTCATTACTATCATCCATTTCATTTTCATCACACTCTTGAAGTTTAGTGAAATGTTCGAAAAACTCCGAACAAGTTGGATAGTTAGTTTTGGAGAAAAAAAAAAAAAATTTATTTAGAAGATTCCAGTATGCTTTCGGGTCAGTACTTCTTAACTTTCTCAAAGTTTTAACGAACTCCTTATGATACAACTTGCATTCCTTTTTTATTGTCTTTTTGTATTCTTTAAAAGCACTCTTTTTTGCATGTTCATAGAACACATTTTTAAAACGTCTTGCTTTGTTTTTCGCACGTAAAAATATTGTTCCTTTCTCTTTGCAAATTGCACTAAACCATGGTTGTTGCAGTTTGAATTTCTTTGAACGTGGCTTTTTCATACATTTTTGTTCTTTAATTACACCGATTTTCTCAGCAGAACAATTTAAAATATCACAAATCTTATTAGTAACATTATCAACGTCATTTGTTGTCGTACTCTCACTTGTAGCTGGCATATTTTGTAATTTAGTTTCAACAGTATTAATATCATCCTCATTCAGATTAACTACAAAAGCTAACTTGGTCCCATTGTTATTATCCCATTTTGGTTTTGTGTACTTGTTATCCTTTTCTCTACTTTTAGACAGCAAATCTTCATTTTTGGGTTTTTTCACATCGTCTGCTAGGCAATCGTTAGCGCGTACTTCATTATGTTTTAATAAATGCAAAACAACAGGACAGTGTACGTCAGAATACATTTCACAAAATTCCATCACAGAAAAATATTTAACTTTCGAGAACAAATCTTTTGACAGGATGCAATAATCAACAACGCTCTTATCCTTACATGTACGTGCATTTACCAACCCCTGTATCATCGCCAACTCTACCATTGGCAATAACTAAGCCAGTCATTTTACAAAAATCAATCAATTTAAAACCACTAAAGGGATGTTTCGTAGTGACTGTCATGGTATATTGGACAGTTAGTCTTGGATGCCAAGCTTTCAGTTAAAGATGCTTGGTGAATTTTGTTGAGGATTGGCAAGTTCGTGTAGTTCGGCCGATTACAGACGCATCATTGGGTATGTTGATACGATAACCCATTCAGGACTTTTGTTATTTTGTATATATATTGTAGGTCTTTGGTATTCTTTATACTAGAATCCTTTTGTGTCATTTGCGCTTGGTTGTTTGTTTGTTTGTTAGTTGTCAGTTTGTTTACTCGTATGTTTTGTCGTTTTTACATTTAGTCAAGTTTTGAGGGTCGTGGTGTATGTGTGTGTGTGTGTGTGTCTGTCTGTGCGTGTGTGTGTGTGTGTAGAGCGATTCAGACCAAACTACTGAACCGATCTTTATGAAATTTGACATGAGAGTTCCTGGGAATGATATCCCCGGACGTTTTTTTTTCGATAAATACTTTTGATGACGTCATATCCGGCTTTTTGTAAAAGTTGAGGCGGCACTGTCACACCCTCATTTTTCAATCAAATTGATTGAAATTTTTGTAAAGCAATCTTCGACAAAGGCCGGACTTCGGTATTGCATTTCAGCTTGGTGGCTTAAAAATTAATTAATGACTTTGGTCATTAAAAATCTGAAAATTGTAATAATTTTTTGTTTTATATAAAACGATCCAAATTTACGTTCATCTTATTCTACATCATTTCCTGATTCCAAAAACATATAAATATGTTATATTTGGATTAAAAACAAGCTCTGAAAATTAAAAATATAAAAATTATGATCAAAATTAAATTTCCGAAATCGATTTAAAAACAATTTCATCTTATTCCTTGTCGGTTCCTGATTCCAAAAACATATAGATATGATATGTTTGGATTAAAAACACGCTCAGAAAGTTAAAACGAAGAGAGGTACAGAAAAGCGTTCTATGCAGCACAGCGAAACCACTACCGCGCTGCCGCTGAACAGGCTCGTCAGTTTCACTCCGTTTTGCACAAGCGGCGGACTACGGTCATTGTGAAAAAATGCAGTTCGTTCAGTTTCATTCTGTGAGTTCCACAGCTTGACTAAATGTAGTAATTTCGCCTTACGCGACTTGTTTGTATCTTTAGTTGTTGCACTGTTTGTTTGTTGTTGTTCTTGTTTGTTTGGTTGGTCATTGTTTGTTCACCTGTTAGGCGCTAGAGTATTTGATGTACAACCCATACCCAACATTCCCTTGGTGGTCCTGGCATAAAGTAATTTGTCGGTGATGTTGTTAGGAATGAGATTGAGAGTTTGCACTGTACACGTTGCCTTTCTATAAGCTTGTGTTCTGTTGTGCTAGAAACTCTGATAGCGACTTGAACTTACTTGTGTTATTTGCACTTGACTTTCTAGTTATGGTTTGTTCATGTTGTTGCTCTGGTACTTATGGTGTTGTGAATAATTATGTAAATACTTCTGCTCTTGTTGTTTATAACATTACTTTGATTTTATTGCCTATTTTCATGACTTGTTGTTTCCTGAAACTTAATACAATTTTTGTATTATATTTTCAGGCCATTGCGTGCTAGTTCTACGTGGGGTTTGAAATAAAACAATGAACCCCGCCATCCAGTTTGTTCGAGTTTGAGAGTGAGAGTGAACCTCCCCACACATACACTTGCAGGCCATTCATGTTTATGCTCGTGGGTAATAATTCTATCTATGTTTAATTCACACTGTGGTCAATCACACAACAACAGTCAACAAACAAAACCCATGAGATGCATATGACAACATTTATATTTTCTGTGACTCACTCTCAGTCTTGACAAAGCCTTCATTCAGAAGTAAGTAATGCTAAAGGATTCAGCTCACAGACATATGCACTTAAATGAATAAAGTTTAACTTATTTACACAGAATCTCGACAGTTGTATATTACCTTTTTTTTCTTCTTCTTGTTTAAAAAAAAAGGCACATATATCACAGCTAAATGATTCTAAACTTGGACTCTTGTGCATGTTTCCTACACCTAGTCATCAATAAAAAAAAGGATACATTTTGCAAATAATACCAGTCACGTAAACTGATAAAAACATTCATTTTATCTGTCTTCCCGAAACTAAAAGATCAACACTGAAAACACACATTGTACAGGGTGACCCCAAAAAAAGAGTACCCAAACAAAACGTCATAAATTGAACAAAAATAAAGCAATCTTCATAAAATTTATTTACACACACAAGTAGCCTCTGCATGATTTGCACAGAAAAGTTTAGCGTTCTAGCTTGTCTTTCAGGAAAGTTATGCTCATTCTACAGAACATGCTCCAAATGGCCTCCGCGCCGATTCATGCAAACTTGAACTCGCCGCGCAAAGTTATCCTGTTGCGAGATTCCGCGAATGGTTGTTGTGATGGCTCGCTTGAGTTCTGCGATTGTCTGTGGGTTGTTCCTGCAGACGTTGTCTTTCAGGAACCCCCAAAGATAGAAATCTGGGGGATTTAAATTCGGGGGAGGCCATTTGGAGCATGTTCTGTAGAATGAGCATAACTTTCCTGAAAGACAAGCTAGAACGCTAACATTTTCTGTTGAAATCATGCAGAGGCTACTTGTGTGTGTAAATAAATTTTATGAAGATTGCTTTATTTTTGTTCAATATATGACGTTTTGTTTGGGTACTCTTTTTTTTGGGTCACCCAGTATCTACTACCATTGACATAAGTAATAATTGGATAGTCGAAACCCTAAGACAGAGACGGGATGCACTAAAAATTGTCTCTGCAAGACAAGCAAAACATGCAAACTTATAGACGCTTATCGGAAATAATTCAGTCAGGATTTTCAGCGATCTCATAGAGAGAACCCATGTGCCATGCTTCTGATTGGCTTTAATACCCTGCGATCAGGATGCACAACTAACTTAGTACTTTGATGTTTATGTTATGCAGCGTGTGCACAATATCAGAGTTTACAATTCATTGCGTCAATGAGGGCTGGCCCAAAGTTATTGTTCACAGCGTGTTTTGATTGAGCTCACTTGGGTTTGTCGTGTTAAGTATACGTAACATGACTTCAGGAAAGCAAATCAGGTCTTGAAAAGGAGGTTGTCAGCTTCCCCGCGTCACGCTTTGGACTTCACAGTCCGGATGACGTGGGTCGTATAAGACCCATAATTTCCAAATAAGGTTTCAACATAAAAAGTGTGGGTCGTGTACCATCGGAATAAGAATAAACAAACTGGCGCCTTTTTGTAGAGTATGGCTCGCGATCGTAGACGACCCACGTCATCCAAATAAGGATAAACAGCGTAAAATGCCTTACTTATTTCCATATGGGTCGTCCACGACCCACATCATCCGGACTGTGCAGTTCAAACTACGTCTTTGTTTATTTACAAAGATAATCTTTCAAAAGTTAGACAATAGGACGGTCGTATGGTGATGGGAGATTACATGAAGTCTCAATTAAAAACTCCAAATAGTTTCAGAGATAAAGACGATTTTGTGAGGCTCTTTCGAAAAAGATTCCGAATTCGGGGATAGACTCAACCGTTTGAGGTTTTATATGGAGCCGAACACTAACTAACCCGATTTTAAGCATTAAAGATTGTTAGTTTTGGGGTTATTTGAAGGACGTAGTATACCATAACCAACCTCAGACAATCAGTGACACCGTTTATGACACATGGAGCAATAACGTAACTATCAGATAACACTTTTATACACAAAATCCACTCAGACTAGATCAACAAAATCTTACGATCTTGTTAACTCATTGGAGACGTAATGTTTTAATCCTTTTTTTGAAAATATGCAAAAACAAATAAGATTACAGCTAGATCAAAACTCAAAAGTGTTCCAAATTACCCCTCCATTTGACATGTGAACTCGCCACTGTGTTGACCTTTGTCATGCATAAAATATAGTTAATAATCACCAAATATTAACTAACTAGGTCAACAGGTCAAGAAGTATTTAGCATTTTTGTGGGCTGCATTTTGTTTCATTTGTGTCACCCTTTATGTTTGTACTTTTGCAGGCGGGTGTGGAGTTCTGATGTTGCCAGGGCGATGGAAGACACATTCACAAGACACATAAACAAGCTTCTTTGAGAAGTGTTTTGATCACAAATCACCATTATTTCACACATTTATGCATATTTATTCTCAGCGCAGACTTGTGCTTTAAAATCGAATGTTTAAGAACTAGAGAAAACCCTGAATAAAGTCTTCGCAGTACATGGAATTGGATCAAAAGTGTGTGTGGGTGTGTGGGTGTGTGATTTTGCTTTGGTACACGTGTGTGTGTGTGTGAAGAACGACATTCAAAAGTGAGGATGAGATAGAAAGCTATAGCACAGATACTTTTTTTCTAGCGTCATGGCCGGATCCAGGGGGGTGTTCCTGTTGCCTGGACCACCACCCCCTCCCCTCCGCAAGAAATCAGTCGTACAGATGTATTAGAAATAAACTATCGCTCTTGCTCCATGTTGTCCGTCCTGTTTGTATCAAGTTGTTTCGTCCGGGCCCAGTTTCCACCCCAAACATACCGACACACAAACACACACACACACCTAAACTGACAGACACACACACACACACACCTAAACTGACACACACACACACACACACACACACACACACACAACGGCCTAAACTGACAGAAACGCACACACCTAAGGCCAAACAAAAAAATAGGTGTGGTTACGGTAACATAGCCAAAAAAAATAGGGTAGGAAGGTAGGCAATCACTTTTTTTTTTAAACTTTTTTTTCTAATGTGTACAAATTAAACCTACTTGACAGGGAAATAAGTGTGCGACTCGGGCGCTTTCGCTTTCATTGCGTTTTTTGCACTCGTTTTCTTGTTGTTGTTTTATTTTTGTTGACAAATGTAATAAAAAGTTATAGGGTCGGCCCCTAAAAATAGGGTAGGTCGGGTTACCGTAACCACACCTATTGTTTTTTTAGGCCTAAACTGACAGACACACACACATACACACACGTTCGCGCGCGCGCGCGCGCACTCACACACACACGCACACACACTAACATTAAAGGCCAACAGGAGGTTTACAAAATGATGACATCTTTTTACTAATTTCACTTATTTTGGAGGGCGACATGTATACAGCACTCGAGGCGGCACGTCGTCGATGTCATCAATAACTCCGCAGAGACTACACTTTCAACTGATTGATTAGTTTGTACAGAATACGGAATGACCACGGAGATAGTGCCTGCTAAAGTAAGAAATCTTCACATGTTTTCGATAATTCAAGCGAAATCAGCGGCCGCACAAACGTATCAGGCAATAAACGGCAGTAACTGTTCTACCTCCGGTAAGTCTAAATTGTTATACATCTTCTTCTGTGCCTTTCTTGCAAATCTAACAGATAGTTTTTTTGCACACATTTTCTGAAAGCGTTGCAAGGAGAACGTTGGCCTCTCCATGCGTATGAAAGCAGTTCTCCTGAACGCGTTGCAAGGGGTGGGGTGGGGTGGGGGGGGGGTGGCCTCCCTTCGTGTATAGCAGTCCTCCCGAAAGCATTGTCAGGGGAAAGTCGCCCTCCCTCTTCGTATAATTGCAGTCCCCCTGAAAGTGTTGTCGGGGCCATGTCCGCAACCCACAGCGTCTGATATTGCATGAGTGATTGAATGGGTCCATTACAGATGCTTCAGCCTCCCCGGCTCATGTTCTCCGAATAGGCGCAGAGACAGGCTCCTCCACCTCCCGTGCCTCTTGAACTAAGGCGCAGGGCTGGCAAAACAAAAACCACACAGCACAATCTTTCCCAGTCGTGCCTGCGATTTTCTTATGTTGTCGGATCTTGCCCCTTAACGACATTCCAAGTAAGCAACTGAGAAGAGGTATAAGAAAGACACAACTGTAGACATACAAGTTGGCCCCCATCTTCTCCGCAGTCTTGCCGAAAAGAACACAAGGTAGAAGGTACGCCTTTATGCAAAGTCCACAGTTGCCAAAGCAACTGGTACATAAACCGTGTTTCCATTCAGCCATAGTGATGGAGCGCACAAGTGACAAAGCAGTTCTTGGAGATAACAGAAGAGTATGCTCGAGCTCTCAAAATCGTTTGTGACTACGTTCGTCGCTCCCGCCGATCACAACACTGAGCTGGGTGCAGCAATGAGCAGGTGGAAAAACATACGTGGCACCGATACGGAGGGTAAAATCCAGAAACTCAAGCCCTTTCTTCCGCTGACTGAATGCGTAGCGTGATTTATTCGTAGACCCGCCTTCTAGCACTTGTACACACTGCAGTTTGAATCTTTCACGTATCACCAACTTAGGACTGTCGATGGTCGTACGATTTTTCACTTGCGTCGCTTTGGCTTGCACATGTAATAATCATTCAAGACTTTTTATGAGTATTTTGCCAAAAATCGATGCCACTGAGATGTTAATTATCTTCCAAAGGGACCAGACTCCTGGTGAAAAGAGAAGTACCACCCCCCCTAGCTGCACTTTCTCCGGCTGTTCTCCGGGGCCACTAGTTGTTCAGTGCCAGACCTGCAGCTGGTGATCAAGATGTTGACGGGTAGTAGCTTGTGCGCATGCCCGTGAGTAATCGTATCCTCAGTGTCTCGGTCAGCCCAGTGATACTATCAGAGCGAGAGAGGGGGGGAAAAGGAAGCCGTCTCGGACTCCTAATACTAGAAATAAACGTCACATCGTCTGACGTACATGAAAAGAATCAAATGTAGCATGGGGCAACCTTTTTTTTCAAAAATAAGAAAACATTTTCTCATTCTAGGGTTATTTCAAATGGTGCGATTACAAAAATGAATATGTGTACGTGTGCGTGTGTGTTTGTCTGTGGGTGTGGGTGTGCCAGTACGTGCGTGTGCCGCATATGTGTGTGTTTGTGTGTGTGTGCTTCACCCCGCCCCCCATCAACAAATATGCACACTCGTGCCCCCTCCCCCCCCCCCAAAAAAAAACCACATACAGACAAACTGACACATCACACACACACAACCTAAACTGACAGAAACACGCGCACACCTAAACTGACACACACACACACACACACACACACACCTAAACTGTCATACACACACACACACACACACACACACACACACACACTGTGACACACTAAACTGACAGACACATACACACCTCAACTGACAGACACACACATACTAACACACACGGCGCGCGCGCGCACTCACACACACACACACACACACATGCACACGCACACACACTTACATTAAAGGCCAACAGGAGCTTTACAAAACGTTGACATCTTTATACTAATTTCCCTCATTTTGAAGCGCGACATGCACTTGAGGCTGCACGTCGTCGATGTCATCAGAGACTACTTTCAACTGATTTATTAATTTGTACAGAATACGGAATGACCACGGAGATATAGTGCCTGCTAAAGTAAGAAATCTTTACATGTTTCCGAGAATTCAAGCGATATCAGCGGCTGCACCAACGTATTAGGCAGTAACGCTTGTAACTGTTCTACCTCAAGTAGGCCTAAGTCTAAATAGTTATACTCATCTTCGTCTGTTCTCTTCTTGCAAAACGGATATTTGTTGTACAAGTTTCTGACGGGTTGCAAGGGGAACTTTGGCCTCTCTATGTGTATGAAAGCAGTTCTCCTGAAAGCGTTGCAAGGGTGAGGCTGGCCTCCCTTCGTGTATAGCAGTACTCCCGAAAGCGTTGTCGATGTCGGGGGAAAGTTGACCTCCCTCTTCGTATAATTGTAGTCACCCTAAAGGTGTTGCCGGGGCCCGCAACCCACAGCGTCTGATATTGCTTGAGTGATTGAATGGGTCCTATACAGATACTTCCTCTTCCCCGGCTCATTTTCTTTGAATAGGCGCAGAGACAGGCTCCATATCCTCCACCTCCCGCGACATTTGAATTAAGTTGCAGAACGCGCAAAACATACTCGCACAGCAATCTGTCACAGCCGAGCCATCGATGCCCTGGCGTTGTCGGATCTTGCCCCTCAACAACGTTGCCATGATGAGATTGAGAAGCGGTATATAGAGGACCAGAGCATAGAGAAAGCAGTTTCCATCCATCTTCGACGCAGTCTGGCCAAAAACAACACAAGGTAGAAAGTAGGTCATTATACAAAGTCCACAGTTGCCAAAGCAACTACATAAACCGTATTTCCAATCAGACATAGTGGTGGAGGGAAAAAGTGACAAAGCACTTCTTGGAGCTAACAGAAGAGTATGCTCGAGCTGTTAAAATCGTTTGTGACTACGTTCGTCGCTCCCGCCGATCACGACAAGCTGGGCGGTGCAGAAGCAGGTGTGAAAAAGTACGTGGCACCGATACGGAGAGTAAAATCCAAAAACACAAGCCCAGAATTTACTGGCCCTTTCTTCCGCTGATTAAAGAATGTGTGGCCTGATGATTTATTCGTAGACCCGCCTTCTGCCACTTGTGGACACAGTATGTGCAGTACGAATCACTCATGTTTGCACCAGCTTAGGACAGTCGATTGTCATTCGATTTTTCCCTTACTGCGCTTCGGCTTGCACTTGTAACAATCATTGTCCATTGAAGACTTATTACGACTGTTTTTCCATAAATCGATACCACTGAGATGTTTAATATCCTCCAAAGGGACCAGACTCGTGATGAAAAAAGAAGTACCTCAGACTGTTCTTCGGGGCCACTAGTTGTTCAGTGCCAGATCTGCAGCTGTGGTGATCAAGCTGTTGACGGGTAAACTTAGTAGCTTGTGCGCATGCCCGTAAGTAACCGTATCCTCACTGTCTCGGTCAGCCCAGTCATACTATCAGAGCGAGCAGAGATCAGGGTCCGGTAATATGTAGCTAGTCATCGGTCGGCTGACCGTGAAACTGACGGTGGGTCGACGTTGAACCGCAAAAGTCAGTAATATGAGCGCGAACAACTGCCGGTCCAACTGAAAACAGTCGCCCGACTGCGGTTGTCCGAGATAACCACAGTAATCCGACGTAATCGGGTTTCACGAACACAATTTCGGTCGACTGACTGCGGTTCGTCTCACCGGAAGTCGGCCGAACACGGTGAAGCTCTCCCCCTAACACTGAGTTCGGTTTACTGCGGTAAACCGATCGAACTAACGTAAATTCACGCGATACTTAAGCGTGTTTCAATATGGCTGCTCCCTTAATTGTTGGTGCATCGACTGAACAGACAAGCATTACGACGAGACAGAATGTTCCCAGACAGAACGAACCCACTTGACATCTTTTCAAGCGTTTTCGATTCCCCAGGTTAGAACTACTAAATGTCATTCAGTGGAGAATTTGCTGATGAACTCGAGTACGAATTCGGTCGAAAAGGTAGCCTCCCGCCCGCAATTCAAATTATGATTGCTCTGCGTTTTTATGCGTCAGGGAGCTTTCAGGAAATCATTGGTGACATTTTTGGAGTGACCAAAGCGACTGTTTGTCGCGTTGTACATCGAGTGTCAGCTGCCATAGCAGCAACAATGAATCACCACGTAAAGTTTGACCAGCAGGCTGGGGCTAACGTGACTAAGGCAAAATTCTTTGCAATGTCCATGTTTCCAGGGATCATCGGGTGCATTGACTGTACACACGTTAAAATCATGTCCCCAAGTGAGTATGAGAATGTGTATGTGAACCGCAAGGGTTACCACAGCATGTGCAGCTCATATGTGACGCCGACTTAAGATTTTGAATGCCGTTGTCAAAATGCCAGGGAGTGCCCACGATGCAAGAATACTGCGTGAAAGTGCAGTTTTTGATGCATTCGAGGAAGCGGATCCACCTCCACTAACTGGTCACTTACTTGGAGACGGCGGCTACATGTGCAGGTATGTTTCAGTTGAATATTGATATTATCAGTAAGTTTGTTATTAGACTCCATCCTCTTGCCTAGTTTGTCAAGTTTGGCATGTTTTGTGTTCTGTGCTGTTTTTAGATCTGGTATAATTTAGATCCAGGGCTAACTGCTGAATTAACAAGCAGTATATCTATTAGGTCAGCTTCAGATCTAAATTGTAACAAATGGATGTATATCTGTGCGATAAGGCTGTTTGCATTAAAGTAGAATATAGTGTTAAAAAGGTATGTTAAATCCCTACACAGTATGCAGCAAAACAGCTGGATTTTTCCTGATATAAGCGTTCAGTCAGTGGACCGGAGACCAAAGCCACACCCCCTCCCCACCCCAAACAATATGCGTTTAGCTGTTTTAATCACATTGCACAGTAGTACTAATAGTACTAGTGGTAGTAGAAGTAGCACTGTAGCTAGATAAGGTGTATGCAAATCCTAAAACGCTGTTCTTAGCAATATATATTCCATGTTCAGAATATTAGCACATGACATGCATTGTTTTATGTAAGAAATAGAAAATAAATGAGATATTTGTGGTTACTTGATGCCTTGACCGTCTCAAATAAAGCTGGCACATTCTGTCGTCCATCTTTGAGTTTGTATGGATTTTCAGGCCATGGCTCCTGACTCCATACATCAACCCAAGAGGCAGAGTGCAACAGAACTACAACTACGCCCACTCTTCAACACGTGCAACAATCGAGCGATGCAATGGTGTCTTGAAACGCCGATGGCACTGTCTGCATGGAGAACTCAGGTTTGTTAGTCAGTCTAAGTGAAAGAGTGAGTGATTCACTGATTGTGTGTGTTCATGTGTGTGTGTGTGTGTGACTGTGTGCTTGTGTGTGTTTGTAGAAAGAGAGAGAGTGTGTATATGTTTGTGTGAGAGAGAGAGAATAACAGCTGGCACACATGTTAAATTCTTGTTTTTTGATCATTCTCTTGCCCAAAGCAATCAAGTACAACGATATTCATAATGTACCACTTTTACTTGCGAAGCTAACACACACAAAGAACGTTAATGCAAAAGTAAGTAAAGGAGAGACAACAAAAGAGAATACCATACTCGTTGGTAAATTGCTGAGAAGCAAACACTGGAAATATGTTAAAACCATTAACATTAAATTCAAATTGATGTATTCAAACAATATATTGTTTTTAAGCATAAAACACTACAGCATTGATTTAAAAAAAAAGATTTACCAACAGCTGCCAGCCAGTTACCAAAGAAATGAGGGAATGCAGATTGAGCAGCAGCCTTTCATTGTGCATGCTGTACAGCATTGTGTAAGGCATGAATCACCACCACAATGATAGAAGTTTACCAACAGCTGCCAGCCAGTTACCAAAGAAATGAGGGAATGCAGATTCAAGCACCAGCCTTTCATTGTACATGCAGTACAGCATTGTAAGGCATGAATCACCACATCAAATTGGTTCACAAATCTTTTTCAGAAAGAGATAGAATCTCGTTGCCAAGTGCTTGTTGCCAGATTTGTGTAATGTAATCTTAGTATGTTTTGTCTTTGTATTGTTTTGTTTGTAATTGTTGTATCTCCTCTAAAGAGTACTCCCTTTTGAAAAAAAATTTACTTGGTATAATTTTACTCTGAACAGTAAAACAAACACATTTCTACATTTATAAATTTAACTCAGTCATATGTATTAATATCCTAGTCTGTTAAATTTACTTTGGTGTGGGTGTGGGTGTGTCAATTCAATGAATCTGCATTTATCAGGGGTGGGACTTTTCCGTGTTACGTGGACACAACTTACGAATTCCGCTGGAGTAATCTATTTTTCCGCGTCACACTATTGCCAGTATTGGATTATGGATACATGGTTAATTACGTAAATATGCACCATTACAATGCTATCATTGTTGTGTGAAAGTTTTTTTGTTGTTGTTGTTGGGTTGTGGGGGTTGTGTTTTTTTTTTTTTTGGGGGGGGGGGGGGGGGGGGGGGGGGGGGGGGGGGGGAGGAAGTGAGGAGAATGTCCTTTTTACCTGATCCAAACAAGTATAATTTTACTTTCAGAATGCACCACATTGCACAGATTTTAATGTACCATTAAAAAAATAAAATCGCCCTAGTAAAAAGGTATTTCCGTTTCATTCGAGTATGACGAGTGACGGACATTTGCTAGTCATGTAAACGCACGAGAGAAAAAACAGAACGTTCAGGGTGTTTGGTATTGACAGAGGTTATCGCTGAATGCTTCTCAAAACATGCTGCAGTCACGGATGACTGGACATGGCCGTCGCAATGCAATCCTCCGACAATATTTGATCGTGTTTACAGGACTAGGAAACGTAAACTCGTGTATTTATATGAAACTTTGGCAGTGTTTCTAACATTTATTTGACTGTACGCATGCAAAGTCATAATATATTTGGATGTAAACCTTTAAATGACGTATGGCACGTTTTAAACATTTTCCGGAAGATTGCTTATCATCTCAACAAACACCTGTAACGATGCAAAATTTAACCGGACAATTCTCCTCGTTTGTAAAAGTTGGCAAGTTCAGCCTATTCTGAATTTTTGTTGATTTTTTTATAGGTACATTACGTTTCTGTCAGATAGATTTTGGGGGTACCCTTACTTCGGCGGCACTCACATGATACCTACAACAGAAATCTTTCATCTGAAAAGTGTGCCTGGTAGCCAAGTGAAGGGCCTTTAAGGGCAGGAGCTACCATGAAAATACACCGTTTTTCATTTGACCACAACATTCTTGAAACAAAATTGTTTGCATTAAAAGTTGGTGTGAAGTTGCTGCAATGTATGAAAAACAATAGTACATAATAAAATAAAAGATCATTTCTAAATTAACTTTGCAAGAATTATTAAATCAAAAATAAGAAAAGCGATGAATGGAATCATGTTACTTCATGGATGACAGTCTAATTTCAAAACTACTCCCCATTATTTGATCTAAAATTGGCTTGCAAGTGTGTAAGATGTTTATCTTTGATTTGTTCAAACAACTTATAGATATTGTTTTTCTAAATTTTATATTTGTAGGTACAAAATGTCTCAAAACAGAAAAAATGTGCATCTCTTTAACTTTCCTATGTCTTATACATTTCTGCAAAATTCCACATCATTCTAATGAATAGTCTTGAAATTATCTTGTCATCCATAATTAATATTATTTTTAATTAAATAATATTTACTAAGAATCTCAAACAAAGGATGATCACCGCAAGCTCATAATTTATGTTCATCATTCTCTAAGGCACTGACCCAACTAACACGTACGTACACAATCATATACAAGAACCAGCTTTTATTGTCGACCGGACATAGTCCTTAGATCAAGACTGGTTTAAACAGAACAAACACACAAACACACACATTGTTACAGGGTCGCCTCGAAGGTATCAGTTAGAATCTCAAACAGAATGAGGCAGAGCGATTACTCTATTACACATGTCGTTTCCATAAAGAGCGATTACTTCCCTTTGGTTATTTGATATCATTCTGTTTGAGATTCTAACTGATACCTTCGAGGCGACCCTGTAACAATGTGTGTGTTTGTTCCGTTTAAACCAGTCTTGATCTAAGGACTATGTCCGGTCGACAATAAAAGCTGGTTCTTGTATATATGACTGTGTATGTAGGTGTTAGTTGGAGTGCCTTAGAGAATGATGAGCATATGAGCTTGCGGTGATCATCCTTTTATGAGGATGAAAGTCGCTTGTTCATTTCAATGCTTGTTATTCTCTCAGGTGCCAGGAGATAAGGTTCCGTACAGCTCTCGCTTACTCTATTACACATGTCGTTTGCATAAAGAGCGATTACTTCCCTTTGGTTATTTGATAATATTTACTAAGTCAATCTAAAGCACATTTTGTTTTTGATCATATACTATTATTCTACATACATTGAAGCAAAAGCACATCACATTTGAACACAAACGGTTCTGTTTTTATAAATGTTGTGGTCAAATGACTTGGAAGAGAAAAAATGTGTATTTGAAGGTAGCTCCTCAAAGTTTGAATGAAATGACAACGGCAATGAATGTTTTAGTTGGAGTACGAAAATGGGTGCAATAATTTGTTTGCTCACTTTAGAATGATCTGACGTAACATTGAAAATTTAAAATTGTTATTGCCTGTGTACATGTATCAATAAAACATATTTTTCTCAGGTATGCGCCAAGGAAAGCTTGCAATATAATTGCAGCTTGCATCGTCCTACACAACATGGCCCGGCAACTTCCTGTGCCAGCAGTCCAATGTGGCAGAAATTGTGAGCACGATGATCACAACGACAATTTGCAAGCTGACATACATGAGGGAGAAAACCCACAACCTGCACAGATCAGAAATGTTCAGCTCATGAGAAACTTCTTTGCTGATGCCTACTTTTCGAGGTAGGTAGGTTTAATTGGTTTCTGCTTATTTTAGCAATATTTTGATACCACATTTACAAGCGCACTGACATTCAAATCGGTAATATATTGTAAGTGGTTTGTATGAAAGGCGATGAACGTTACCCACCATATGTGAAAGGTAGATTTTGTTCTTCAGATTTAAAATGTGAAAGAACCTACAAAATACATTTAGAATGCATTAAATCATTTGTACTGAACATTGCCCCATTGGTCCACCCATGCATTTATTATTTATCTGCGAGACCTCTGATTACTTGTGTCTGAATAGGGTTGATAATTGTTCGAGGAATAACAATTCAATACTGTAAGGAATACAACATAACAAGTCTAACCATCATTCAGTCATAGTTGCAATCAAGAAGGCGTGTCAACAGCTGAAGTACTCACTATAACTATTAGATCTCCTTTAGATATAAATTGTAACAAATGAGATTTCCGTCTGGTGGTCAATGCATTTGTTTGACTCAACGGGAAAAAGTTCTAAATTTTAATGACTAGACACCAACATCGTTTTCAGCAAAATGTTTTTATAGTAGTATTTCATTAGCAAGAATATTTCAAGAGAGAAACTAATTCACAGATGGAATGCTTGGCCAATTTGATGTATTTCCCGCAGAAACCAAGACACAACTTGATTAGTTGAAGACATTTAATAACAGCATGCTGAAGTTGAACAACTTCCAATTCTGCTTTTTGAGTCACTTGAGAAAAAGTGACTCTATGTAATCGGTCAGTGTTAGTCTGTCCGGCCGGCCGTCCGGCCGGCCGTCCGTAGACACCACCTTAACGTTGGACTTTTCTCGGAAACTATCAAAGCGATCGGGCTCATATTTTGTTTAGTCGTGACCTCCAATGACCTCTACACTTTAACGATGGTTTCGTTGACCTTTGACCTTTTTCAAGGTCACAGGTCAGCGTCAAAGGAAAAATTAGACATTTTATATCTTTGACAAAGTTCATCGGATGTGATTGAAACTTTGTAGGATTATTCTTTACATCAAAGTATTTACATCTGTAGCCTTTTACGAACGTTATCAGAAAAACAAGGGAGATAACTAGCCTTTTCTGTTCGGCAACACACAACTTAACGTTGGGCTTTTCTCGGAAACTATAAAAGTGACCGGGCTCAAATTTTATGTGAACGTGACTCATTGTGTTGTGAATAGCAATTTCTTCCTGTCCATCTGATGCCTCATATAATATTCAGAACTGCGAAAGTGACTTGATCGAGCGTTTGCTCTTCTTGTTGTATCTATAGTTGGTCGAGTTTAAGTTTTGCCTTTTCCCTTTCAAGCCCTATCTCTTCTTTTTCAATTCTAACTTTGTGAAGTGATCTTTCTGTTTCTATTTCCAATTTAAATTTCTTGAGCTGTAAACGCTCTCTCTGGAGGGAGATCATTTCCCTTTTAGCTACTACATTTGATTCTTGTTTTCCCTTTCTTCCATCAGTTTCCTTTGCCAAGCATTCCAGCTGTGATTTTGTTTTCTCAATTTCTAGTTCCAGAAGCTGATCATAATTTTCTTTTCTTTTGTTTTTCAGGTGACTCGGCTGTTGGGTTGAACCATGCTGTTGGTGTTCCACTGCTTTCCTCTTGACACTGAGGGAATGATTTGGCTGTCCCCTTGATGGCCTTGGTGTGGTGCACATATAGGTCTCTTGAAGAAACGAGTGTCATTTTCTGCAACATACCATGCCAAAAAATGGATTATTTGTATTGTCAGCCTTGATCTTCTCACACACCCTTCCCATAACAACATCACCCGCGCCGCACCCTTCACACTATTTTGACTTGACTATTATTGTTTTTTGGGCGATCAATAGCATTGAAGAGAGTAGAACACATTTCAACCTAGAATTGAACAGCCTGACTGGGGGCAGGGGAGAACTGCGCCTGTCACATCAACATGTCAAGAAATTTATTTCAAACAATTACACATTAACATGCTTCCATTTGAAACTTCGAGGTCGTCATCGTGGATTGACGCCCGACCAAAGCTAATTGAATCCCGACGGAGGGCTTTAATTAGACTTTGGGAGGGCGTCAAACCACGATGAAGACCGAGAAGTATCAAATGGAAGCATGTTAATGTTATTGTAATTCAATCTGATGACGATCTCTTTCCTGTTTTCATGTGATGGTATACAGACAGAATTGGTTCTGTTCTGTTCACACACTACTTTCAGTCCATGCACCTACCTGCAAGGGTCAAGACCCAAGAAATATGTCTCTGTATTCCTATCTTATCACTCTGCTCCTGTTTTGTTTTCTTTTACATAAATTTTCCCTTCTTTTTTGACGGGTTTCTGGACAGCAAATTCTAAAACAAATTCTTTTCATCACAAAAGCGATCTTTGGAATTTACTGACGTAGTCCGGAAAAATTCATGCATCAACTTGTATTTGACGTCATCACTTCGCATAACTTATGGTCTCGGTATTTCGTTGGCCTTCATATTTCCTACTTGTAAAATTACCCTTAAAGCTAACCGAGACTAGTTGAGGTTGTATCAATGCGCCTCGCCAGCAGGTGGTTAATGGCTTTTTTAGCGAGTGGTTATCGACAATTAATGACCGGTAATTTTTAATGAGTTGGGGCATTCAGACCAATCACAGGATCTGTTTCATTAAAACGCCAACTTGATTGAATTACAATATTTATTAAAAGGGAAAAAAATCAAGAAAACTGACAATTGTTTTCAGGGAAGTGAACTACCTTGTGAAAAGAAAATTACCTCCCTTGCTTTTCCTATTGTGATGACTATGAACAGTAAAGTGGAAAACAAAGTGAATCAGTCACACACAAAAACACCTTTTACCAGGATCAATGAGGACTCTTTGATAATATATCAGTGTTGATCTAATAAGCAAAAGACATAATATTATTTTGAACCGGTTCATAATTAAAAGTAAATTTAATAGTCTCTTCTACAGGGTGACCCCCCCCCCCCCCCCCAAAAAAAAAAAAAGCCACCACCAAAAATGCAAATTAATTGGACTGCATCTGTGGACGAAATTACTTTATATTTGGTATACATTAATTTCAGCTTATGTGTTCACTTTCCACAAAGTGGTAATTTGGTAGATTTAAATGGTCTAACTTTAGTGCAATTTCAAAAAAAGTTTCCAAATCTGGGGATCTACTGAACGATTTTTGACATTGAGTGGTAGCCATACTTACTTAATTAAAACCCTTCACGCTTTTACCTTTTTACATTTACTCAAGTATTGATTAAATGTTTTAACGTAGAGGGGGGAATCGAGACGAGGGTCTGGTGAATGTGTGTGTGTGTGTAGAGCGATTCAGAGAAAACTACTGGACCGATCTTCATGAAACTTGACATGAGAGATCCTGAGTATGGTATCTCCAGAATTTTTTTTCATTTTTTGGATAAATGTCTTTGATGACGTCATATCCGGCTTTTCGTGAAAGTTGAGGCGGCACTGTCACGCTCTCATTTTTCAACCAAATTGGTTGAAATTTTTGTCAAATAATCTTCGACGAAGCCCGGACTTTGGTATTGCATTTCAGCTTGGAGGTTTAAAAATTAATTAATGAGTTTGCTCATTAAAGTTGTCATTAAAATCGATTTTTCGCAAACAGATTTAAAAATGATTGCATCCATGGGTGTTACTCTTCCGGCTTTTGCCGGATTTCCGTTTTTTTAAAAAATCTGAAGTCAGAAATTCCGGTTTTCCGGGTTTTCAAAAAATAAAATAAAATAAAAGCTTCGTTTTGCTAAGTTGAAATAACGAGCAGCGGTTCCGATCCGACTTTTGACACCGGTTCGCGTGCTTTCTCGGTTCGCTCCCTTGGATTTGCCGCCATCTTGCTTATTATGATTTGGTTTTGTCGGTGTCCAGAAACTTTCTTTCAAACTTGAGCATTTTGGACCCCTGCCTTTCAGGTTTTTTGATTTTTCCCAGTAACACCCATGTTGCATCGTATTCTTCATCACATTCTGAATCTAAAAATATATACATATATAGCTATTCTGATGAACACGTGGGGGAATTCGGGGGCTGTGATTGGATGGTCTCTCCAGATCATCAATGCATATTGCTGCCGAAGTCCGCCATTTTACTCAATATCCAAAAGCATATTGAGAAAAATGGCCGACGCATGTTCCGGTTTACACATCTGTACCACGCGGCGATGTTTCTATCGACAACAGCATACACTGACAACTTAAAAAGCTGTTTCAACAACTGTGTTGTAAAATCGAATGCACTTGGAGTCAGTTTTTCTTCCAAAGTCAGAAAGCGTGTAGCGGTGTGCATGTCTGCGCGAACATGATGCGCGTAAGAAGTTTGTCTGCTATCAAAACCTGAGATCAACGCATCGACGCAAAAACTGTCATTTTGTAAGTTTGGAACAACAAATCAAGGTCATAACAGCTATATAATCGCTATTATGTTTTCAGCGTAGCAATAGGGTCCGATATTTAGACTCGAACAAGTATAATGCGACTCGTCGCATTATACTTGTCTCGTCTAAATATCGGACCCTATTGCTACGCTGAAAACACAATAGCTGGTAATATTATGTTTACTCTTAAAATGTGATCACAATTAACGAAAACAGATTAATTAGTCTTACGATTAAAATTTCATAAATCGATCCAAAAATGATTACATCTTATTCTTTATCATTTCCAGATTCCAAAAACATATAGATATGATAGGTTGTATTCAAAACAAGCTCAGAAAGTTAACAAGAATACAGAAAAGTGCGCTTTCCTGCTTAGCACAATACGCCACCGCGCTATTCTGGCGTGTCAATATCACTACGTTTTGCACGTGGGAGGTGAGCGATTTCCTTCACGCGGGGATTGACGAAGCTTTACTGTCTTGGTGAAAAAATACAGTGCGTTCAGTTTCATCCCGTGAGTTCGACAGCTTGACTAAATGTAGTAATTTCGCCTTACGCGACTTGTTGATTATTTTGAATGTCTAACTATATATAATCATCCCCTTGACCTAGCAGATTATCGATGACCTGACGAAATGAGGCAGTTACAGCTAGATTTAGGGAAATCCCCACACTCAAAAGCGTCAGTGTCATTGACAATTTCAAATTTGTTATTTGGAACACATTTTGGACAGACAGAAAATGTCTGACTATTTATACAAACTGGATTATGCGTACAACAAATATAAAAATATTTTTCTCTCAACTAAAATGACTGGAAAATGCCCATCTTACTCATAGTTATAAAATTACACTTGCGACATGGCACGCATAATTCATCAAGGAGATGAACGCATTCCTCCAGTATGTTATTTTAATAGAATAATGGTATACTAGGGTCTTTGAATAACCACAAAGGTAAAAATCTGGAGGGCAAAAACTACCACCACTCAATTTCAAATATCGTACTGTTGAGTCGATCCCCGTATTATTTTTTTTAAATGACACAAAAGTCAGAACATTTGAGACGACCTAAAAATTGGCCACTGTGTGAACTGGTCATGCATAAACTCAAGTTTACGTGTGCTAAATATGAAGTTATCCAGTCAACTGATGTTATTTGTATTTTTGTCTGTTTTCAGTATTTACACATCTCTAAAGGAAAGTCTCACATATCCAAACATTTTGACAGAACAAATAGATGATTTTTGTGGTTACTCTTAGCTTCTCAGTCCTGCCTAGGAAATTAATTCAAAGTATGCTTTCAAAATAACTCCTATTCTAATTCACTTTGGATCACCCATCTCTCAGAATAAGCATTCATTTTTAAAACATGAAATATCTTCTACCAGAAAGCTCTCCTGGTTTGATTCTGCATTATTTTTGCATAATTTTAACACATATAATGATGAGTAAACTGATAAAAAAATAACCCAAGCTAATGATCTCCCATTTGTCCATAATGTTTCACTTGGATATTTATGAGGGAATATTAGTCAAGGAATTTAGAACAAGAAGGGCAAAGCCCATACGACTCACATGCTTGACCTCGACCTTTAGGGTAACTAAACCTAGCAATGACATCATACACTAAGAACTGCTTTACACATTTTTCCTACCAAAATACATGTGACCTTGACCCAAGGTCAAGGTCATCCAAGGTCATGCAACACAAAGCTGTTAATTCAAGACATAGGAAGTACAATGGTGCTTATTGGCTCTTTCTACCATGAGATATGGTCACTTTTAGTGGTTCACTACCTTATTTTGGTCACATTTCATAAGGGTCAAAGTGACCTTGACCTTGATCATATGTGACCAAATGTGTCTCATGATGAAAGCATAACATGTGCCCCACATAATTTTTAAGTTTGAAACAGTTATCTTCCATAGTTCAGGGTCAAGGTCACTTCAAAATATGTATACAATCCAACTTTGAAGAGCTCCCGTGACCTTGACCTTGAAGCAAGGTAAACCAAACTGGTATCAAAAGATGGGGCTTACTTTGCCCTATATATCATATGTAGGTGAGGTATTCAATCTCAAAAACTTCAGAGAAAATGGGAAAAATGTGAAATATAGCTGTTTTTTAGGCAACATTTATGGCCCCTGCGACCTTGACCTTGAAGCAAGGTCAAGATGCTATGTATGTTTTTTGGGGCCTCGTCATCATACACCATCTTGCCAAATTTGGTACTGATAGACTGAATAGTGTCCAAGAAATATCCAACGTTAAAGTTTTCCGGACGTCCGGACGTCCGGACGGACGGACGGACGGACGACTCGGGTGAGTACATAGACTCACTTTTGCTTCGCATGTGAGTCAAAAAGGGGGGAGGGGGAACATTTTTGGACAAGACTTTCATGGAAGCCAAGGAAGAATATATCGCTGATGTATGTTTACGGCATATTGATAATTACTAACCAAAAAGAATCAAAGAAAGTTTCGCTAAATCGATTGACTTAAGAAAATAAGCAATATTTTTTTCTGAACCATGAAATAAACTAAAAAAACTCTGTTTCATCTTCTATTTTGATAGACTAAGGATAAGAGCATAAAGTAAAGGTGCCAGATAACATTCAAGTGCATTAATAAGGTAAATCAATAAGATTATCGTTCCTGGCTTTGCAGGTTCGTTTAACGGTGAAATACCATGTGAAACATATATTATTTTTCTCAGTTCGAAAGTATTTTAACCCTTAGGCTGGTTGTCGCGACATATGTCGCGCTACTTTACGTATACAGTCTCCTGGTTGTCACGACATATGTCGCGCTACTTTACGTATACAGTCTCCTGGTTGTCACGACATATGTCGCGCTACTGGCTCAGTCTGTTTGGTCGGTTCCGATTACCTCCCATGGATGTGAAAACCTATATGACCGTTTTTCTTTATTTTTCTCTCTGTTAATTCACCAGTGGCTATGTAACATGTGTTACAGAATTGCACCAGTGTAAAGGTTAAGCCATATTTTATATCAAATGATAAGTTTGCTGAATGATTTATTTTTTATTTTTGCTTGTAATTACTCTTTTATGTGTCGGAGCTACCTTAAAATACACTGTTTTTCTTTTCAAGTCATTTGACCACAACATTCATGAAACAGAATTGTTTGTGTTAAAATTTGGTGTGCATTTGCTTCATGTAATCTACTTTATCCTACATACGTGAGAGAGACACCCGTGAGATAATAATCGTTCAAATCACACGTGTGTATATCATGTAAATGAGGTCATGTCAAGCAAGTCTGGCAGGGACCTGTTTTTCCACTGCTTATGATGCCAAAGTCACCGAGACAAACGTCATTATAGAAACACAAATTGCGCTCGCTAATTACCCTCGATGAATCTTTAGAACTAACACGTCACGCCACACTTTCAGAGTGACGTTTCTTTGCTTTGACGTAATAGATTGCACGAGGCTTTAGAAGAGATCGAGGTTCTAAAACAAGCGTCTTCAATTTAGCTGCCTCGAATGCAGGACATTTTCAGTAAAATACATGGAAGTACAGTATGTAGGATAAACAGAATACTACATGGCTTGCTGTTCCGAACCAGATTTACACTCGTTGCTTTTTCAAATAGTGAACAGCTCGCTTTCGCTCGCAGTTCAATATTTAAAAAAACAACTCGTGTAAATCTGGTACGACACAGCAAGCCATGTAGTATTCTCTATGTGGATAGTCTTTTCAGATTGTGTATGCTCATTTTCGAATTTAAGATAGCTTAGCATCAGTGCCAGGCATCAGTATTCTGTAAATCTAGGATACGGATACACATAAGATTTTTTTAACAGCTATTCTGTTTTCAGCGTAGCAATAGGGTCAGATATTTAGACGAGACAATGAACCTAATTTTTCAACCTCAGTTATAAACGACTACATGAATGTTAGTGCCATGGGTTGTACATCAATACTTCAGAGGGGAAGTGGGGTATTTAGTGCGGAGTTACGAGATAAGAAAAGCCGAATGCGAACATTTGTGTCAGTCGGCAACTGTGAACTAAGCTCACAGGCACAAAAAAATGGATGTTCCGTTGTACTCCCCTGTTTGTACTACATCTTTCGACTTTGGGCATTTTGTGGTGTTTAGGGACAGAAAATAATAGGTTTAGTCCTGTTTCATCAGGAAGTTAGCAGAAAAGGGTATGCTATCGACATTTGTAAAGCTGAAAAACATTCCCGAGAAGAATTTCAAGTTGTCGGTGTATGCTGTTGTCGATCAGTGAAACATCGTGTGGTACAGGTGGGTAAACCGGAACCATGCGTCTTTGTTATTGACAATATGCTTTTGGATATTGAGAAAAATGGCCGACTTCCGTAGCATTATGCTTTGATGATCGGAAGAGACCATCCAATCACAGCCCCCGAATTCCCCCACGTGTTCATCAAAATAGCTATATATAGTCCTGTGAGGTTACCCTCATGGAAATTTGGGCTGCTTCCTCAATGGGAAAAGCGAGCTGCTATACGGCGCTACACAATTAACTGTCAATTTGGGTTCTTTAGCGTGCACACAGGGGTGTTCAGACACCGAGGAGAGTGCACAAAGGTGAAGGTCATAGTGACTTAAATGTGAAGACATACCTGTGCAAAAAGAATCGTTTCCAGCTCGCGAATGGCCAGGCACTTCAGCGGCCACCAGGGGTATTGAGACATGATGAGTAGGAATGTTGTGCCTGGAAGACGTTTTCGACGTGTCAAGAAAAGACCCTGCCAGGCGCAGGATTCCTTTTTTGTCAGGGATTATTTCAAAGGGTATATCTGCTGGCTGTTCGAGTTCTCTGATGTGCTGAAATATAACGAGAGCAATCTGCCATAGTAATGTACAAACAGACAGTGTTTGTGAATATATGTGCACATGTGGAGTGTAAACATATGTGCGTACATGCAATGACAAGGATGCTGGCTGTTTGTGTGCTTGCAGGATTTAGCGAGTGGAACATCCTTTTCACTGGTAAATAACTAGTTGATAGATACATTCTGTCGGCTGTTTTTAGCACATGCAATTCAGTAAGTAAGCTACCTTTAAGGGACACGCTGCGCGATTTTCCTCCAGTTAATAAGGAATCTGAATAATCTAACACTTATTTACACATTCATACACAAGAGACTGCTTGCATTCCTCAATACAGTCAATGGAATACAACTAGTGTTTGCAAATAAAATCAAAAGTACAAACATTGTTACCATTTTTTATCGATAGTATTAGTTAGCACAAAATCAAACGGGGCAGAGCTCTATAAATCAGAAATAAAATACAAAGGACATTACCGCTGTAAACATTACATGTTACTTGGTCCTATGGCTCATGACATATGTATTATTAGAGCGTAACGGGGGCGCAACTCGTGTGCGACCCTGACACACCTTTAACCTGCCTCTAGTATTGTTTGTTTTTGTGACTGGTGAGACTCTTTTGCAAGTGCTGCGAATGTAGGTAAGGATGGCTGCTACCTGTTTTGTGAGTCTTGTGGTGTTGTGTTTAGTATTGAGACCAGTGGAAGCGATTCTTGATTCGGCGACAGGGACAGGTGTGTTCTGCCATGGTCCCGCCATTACTCCGCTCGAGTACAGCCGTTAGTTTTTGCTGAGTTTGAACAGTGACCTGCCAGTGTACATTATTGATCGAGTGAGGGCTCTTTGCAGTTTACACATCCTAATCTGTGATATTCCTAATGTGATTGCTCTGCTGTGAAACTCAACTCTTGTGATATGAGAGGGTAAATTTACATAGTGCAATATAATATTTGATTGTGAATGTGATAGACGTTTGACCTTATTTAGATTGTATCTGTAATTTATTCAATTTAAAGATGACACAGAAAGCACCTTAGGTCAGTATTATTGGAAATATGATAAATATGCTTGTTGTTACATACGTGAACCTATGTGTCATGTGTGTTGTCCTATACAATTGTTGTTATAGGCAGGCAGAGTGTGCCGAAGAAAAATGTCCATTTTTATATATTTTAATGGACAATAAAGTGCTGTTATTGTTATTGTTATTAAAGAAGCGCTTACCTCCCTTTTTTGAGTCACTTGAGAAAAAGTGACTCTATGTAATCGGTCAGTGTTAGTCTGTCCGGCCGGCCGTCCGGCCGTCCGTAGACACCACCTTAACGTTGGACTTTTCTCGGAAACTATCAAAGCGATCCGGCTCATATTTTGTTTAGTCGTGACCTCCAATGACCTCTACACTTTAACGATGGTTTCGTTGACCTTTGACCTTTTTCAAGGTCACAGGTCAGCGTCAAAGGAAAAATTAGACATTTTATATCTTTGACAAAGTTCATCGGATGTGATTGAAACTTTGTAGGATTATTCTTTACATCAAAGTATTTACATCTGTAGCCTTTTACGAACGTTATCAGAAAAACAAGGGAGATAACTAGCCTTTTCTGTTCGGCAACACACAACTTAACGTTGGGCTTTTCTCGGAAACTATAAAAGTGACCGGGCTCAAATTTTATGTGAACGTGACTCCCAGTGACCTCTACACTTTGACGTCTGCTTTGGTGACCTTTGACCTTTTTCAAGGTCACAGGTATGTCTTGAAGGAAAAAAATTGAAATATCATATCTCTGAAACTATTCATCGGATTTGATTCAAACTTTATAGGATTATTCTTTACATCAAATTATTTACATCTGTATTGTGTTGTGAATAGCAATTTCTTCCTGTCCATCTGATGCCTCATATAATATTCAGAACTGCGAAAGTGACTCGATCGAGCGTTTGCTCTTCTTGTTCTCAAATGTTATTGTAATGCTTAGTCTAATTTGTTTATGATTCTCGTGTAACATATTGAGGCAAATCTGTAACAATGTTTGTATTTATGTGTTCATTCGTTATAACCAGTATTGATTCGAGGGCTATGTTCAGTCAGTGATAAAAGCAGTTTCTTCTCTGTGACTGTGTACGTTATTAGTGTTGGACTGCCTTGGAGACTGACAAACATACTAGCTTGCAACAATCATCTTGAGTTTCGCTACAAATTCGCCTTTTCATTGCTATGTTTGATAATATTTCATGTGCCAGGATATGTGTTTCATACAACCATGATGTATACTTGTTATACATTTAGAGCGATTACGTTTCAAACTTCATTGTTCTTGTGTTGATATGTTATCAGCAAAAAACTTTTTCAACAACAACAAAATAAATAAAAAATAAAAATCTCTACCTGCAACGTCCATAGTCAGATCCACTACCTTTTCTTCCATCACTTCTTCCATCATCGTAAAAGCATTGGAACAATCTGGAAATGTAACATGAATTGTAATGTTGATTCAACACTACAAAACTATAAAAGACAATATAAACAAATTTGAAAACGTTATGACGATTTATGATACTATGTATCGATTGAACACTGGATTTCCCTTCTTTGAGCCATGTCAAAAATACAAATGACGTTAAATATTTCTGAATATATTTATATATAAATAAACTATGCAAAAAAAGTAATTCACCCTTGTTAGTACCACAACTAAATCATTCATGGCTGTGTTAATTCATTCAGACGTTCAACGCCATTAAAGGTGCTCCTCTTGGCTATCTGGAATATTTTAAATAAAAGATCTATTTCTTTTACAGGGGTCAAGTGACAGCTGCCCAAATAAAGGTACCCCCAAAATAAACCTCACAAAAAAGTAACGTACCACTTTAAAAATAAAATACAACTCATATTATGTACAACGTGTTATCCTACATACGTGAGAGAGACACTCGTGAAATAATATTCGTTCAAATCACACGTGTGTATATCATGTAAATGAGGTTATGTCAAGCAAGTCTGGCATGGACCTGTTTTTCCACTGCTTATGATGCCAAAGTCACCGAGACAAACGTCATTATAGAAAAAAAATTGCGCTCGCTAATTACCCTCGATGAAATTTTAGAAGTAACACGTCCCGCCACAATTTCAGAGTGACGTTTCTTTACTTTGACGTAATAGATTGCACAAGGCTTTAGAAGAGATCGAGGTTCCAAAACCAAGCGTTTTCAATTTAGCTGCCTCGACTGCAGGACATTTTCAGTAAAATACACGTACGTACAGTATATAGGATAAACAGAATACTACATGGCTTGCTGTGTCGTACCAGATTTACACTCGTTGCTTTTTCAAATAGTAAACAGCTCGCTTTCGCTCGCAGTTCAATATTTAAAAGAAAAAATCGTGTAAATCTTATACAAAACAGCAAGCCATGTAGTATTCTCTGTGTATGTTTAACAACATACGAGAAGAAAGCCAAATCAATTGCCTATGCAGAAAAAATTGTTTTATTTCTATATCTTGTGTATTTCTCTTGTAATCTCTTTGGAACTGATGCATGCGTCTATCACATAATCAGTAAAATAAAATAAAATGTGGGAGATTGATTTGGGGGGAACCCTTTTATTGGCCTGCGGTCAAGTGACCTCTGTAAAATACACATATAACTCCGAAAAGTGAATGAGACAGCCAAATGGACAGCATTTTATGGCGTACAAAGTCTGAGTGAATTTACACAGAAATGAATGCTTTATTTGGGTTGAGAAAATTGATTTTTTGCCGATAATATGTATGCATAATCAGATGCGATAATGTTGACATTTGTTGTAAATTGTGAGAAAAAAATGCTAACATGATCTTATGTAACGCTATGAAAAATAAGACTTTCATCAGGTAATTAATACCAGATGTCAGTAACAAACTTCATGACAAAATGAATTATTTATTATTCATTGAATAATTTTCTTGAATAATTTCCAATCTTTATTAATCCACATGATTATATTCAAATTTGTTGTTTTTTGAGAAAGAAGAATATAAAAATACTAAGAAGTGTTTGTGTTTATGATTTTGTTCATCATTATTATGATTGAGATATATCCATGACCTTCGCTTACCGAACGACGTATCATATTTATGATTGAGATATATCCATGACCTTCGCTCACCGAACGACGTATCATGAAGGAATGCATCTTCTGCCTGCTGTTCAAATTCACTGATGTCAGTGGCATCTGAAATAAAATAACAATATGATAAAACCTACAGAAACAGACCATATGTGCACTCACACCTGGGGCATCTGCAGATGTCTTGAATATGGTGTTGCAGAATCTGAAAATGTTTTATTCAATTGAATTTGTGCAAATATAAGGACAACAATATTATCACATGAATTGGTCTGGTGATTAAAAACGTTCTCATTCGCAGTAGCGAACATCATAGTGTCCAGGTTCACCGTTTGCCTGTTCATCGTATGCATTCACAAAAATGTACTGTCAAATGGTGCCCCCTTCCCCCCCCTCCCCCCCCTCCCCCCTCCCCTCCCCTCCCCTCCCCCATATAATCACACTGACATGACATGCGCACAAACAAAATGATTGAGTATATGGCTGTGCTAGCCACTAGACTACTTGTACTAAAACGATAACATCAAACTGACTCGTAATATTATTTTGTAAAATGTTTGTAAAAATCATGTCTTCATCAATGGTGTTTATCAAAGGAACAGAACAAAATTCTCAAGGCAATGAACGCACTCACCGTGACTGAACAGGCATCATACAAAAGCAGCCACACAAATACATACAGAGGCACGCATGTGTGTGCAGATTCTTTGCAACACATGCTTTGCAGGAATAACCATTCAAAACCTGTTGTAAATAAAACCCTGCAGATTGAGCCGCATGTCAGTCCGCATGTCTTCTCAGTTCAAGTGTGACTTTGTTGAATGCTGTCCAATCTTGTGGCAGTGACTTTTCACTCTCCAGCTGGAAATGCCATGCATCCCTGTTCACAACACCAAACTCCCTACCCCAAGCAAGCCATGACCACTGAACCTTGGGAGAGTTCGCCTTTTCATTTATGTCCTGGGCTCTTCCACTTCCAGCCGACGCCAGCACCCCGCTGAGTTTAGCCAGCTCAGCCTTCCTCCACCCCCCACCCCCATCCCCCTGCTACTGCCTGTGAGCAGAGAGGTGTCAACTTGAGGCCACCTGCACTGTTCGATTATGTCAGCTTTCCGCCTCTGTCACCTTTCCGATTCGGCCTCGTTGATCAATTGACGCTTTTGTTGTTTACGTCCGACAGACAAGAAAAAATAGCATAGTGCAGTTTCATGTTGCTCTGAATACAAGAAAGTGTACTCTACCCCTGGGTACATGTGCACTCAAGTTAACACGATACTGACATCACGTACTCCTATTACGCACTGCAGCAGTGGTGACCATAGTACCAAGCAATGCAGAAGCACTGCGGCTAATGCGTTCGGCGGAGACTAAATTAATACTGTGAAACGGAAAAGGGGGGAAAATGCCAACAGACTAGGATTAAGTTTGGTCAGAGAGATTCTATCTAGTTTGGTATAACTTTAACTGTAACATGTCATTCATGCATACCAGTTGTGCCGTTGCCGATCCCAGGTTGAGTTTTCGGACCACCGTCAGTCCGAACAGCCCGCTTACACCCGATTCAGAGCCACCTTGAAATATATTAACAACTTGATAATTACACAAATGTAAGTGGATAATTAGTAAACAAAAATAAAATACTCATCGAAGATCACATGCACCAGTACCCGGTTTCAAGTTAAAGTTATATATCTGCCCTGACGACTGCATCCTAAAAGCTACCATCTGACAGAAACTACTATGTAGGTAGGAATCCAAACACATTTTTCTTCTGCATAATTCACCACACAAGTAATATAGGACTAACATAATACTATATATACACGCGATTCTCAAATTGAATCAGTCCATACAAAGTATAACATGACTCAAACGGGTCAATATTGCGAAGATTTAATTTTTGTTTTTGTGCACCAACGTCACATTACAACACAAGAAGGCTTCGGCGTCACATAAACGAAGAGATTTTGTTCTCATTACAATATTTAAAAAAGTCGCGTTAATGTGTTATCACACATCATTTCAGGTAGTATTTTCCTTTCATATAACTGAAACCTTGTACTGTTGTAAACAATCGTTTTTCTTCCTTTGTGTCTTTCTAGTATGTCAAGTGTTTATGATAATCTTTTCAATTAAGAACTAAACGTGGGGTTGTGGACAGCACATTTTGTCACTTACGCGTTCAAGTTCTTGGTAAGTTATGTTCTGGTATATATATGTAAACAACTAATGCAGTGTTTTTTGTTTTTCTTTCATTCAGTGTCCGTAAGGTCTGTAGTCTAGTGTTTACTTACTGTTTTGATTTTAAAGCAGACTTACTGTTTTGATTTTAAAGCAGACAGGATACGTGCTTGTGTCATGTATCCATGAGTCTTAGCACTTAAAAAAGATAGATGTAGGGAGGCAGTTTAGGCACTCTTTAATTGCAAAATATGTCGAATCCAATCGTACTTTTGAGGCGATTCAAAGTAATTGTTGAATCAGGCCATACACAATGCAACGTGACTCAAAAGGGTCAATGTCGCCAAGAATTACTTTGGTGTTTTTTTGCACCAACGTCACAGTACGACGCAAGAAGGCTTCGACGTCACATGAACGAGTAAATCAAGAGCAACTCGCGAAGATTTAGAATAACACCCAACCCCAAGAATGCTGAGGGTAAACAACACCCTGTAAATTCAACAAATCAAGGGAATCATCTACGGGGCACTCAAACATATGTGTTCTATAGATTCTTTTATAACAACCTCTGAGTTTGTACGATAACGTGAGTGTGTGTGTGTGTGCGTGTGCGTGTGCGTGTTTGTTTTTTGCAGTTTCAAGCTCACCTTCAACACCGTCCAAGATAGGAGAATCTCTCCCTATAACGTGGTCGATGACGGTATCGTAATACCACAATTTTGTCTTCCCCTTTCTGTTGCCAGTCGGAGGGTTTTTCTGGAACCGTAGCCACGATTTCGCGCTAGACTTCATATCGCTTATCTTCTTTTTTAGCGACTTTATTGTCCTCAGTGAACCTTGTCCGCAGGCGTTAACGGCTGTGCACAATTTCTGCCAAGCAGCCGCTTTCTTGACTTCCTTCGCTGCCGGACAGTGACGCCGTTCGAACAGGTCTATGTTGTCGATGTAGGCCATCAACAAGGCCCTTAATTCGGCATCCGAAAATGCACAGCTCCCCGATTGTAAATGATTTTCTTCCTCATAATCAAGTGAGTCTTCGTACTCGGCCATCTTGCACGTGCACGTGCATTTACCGGAAGTAACAATTCGGATTACTGTTCAGTCAGTCGACTGCGGTCGTCCGCGGATGACCGTGATTCGCCCATGAAACCCGCTTTACAGTGACCCGGCGATCAACCACAGTCGATCGACTGGGCAGTCGATCGACTGTCAGTCGGTTCACTGCTATCTTATGAAACTGGCCCCTGTAGCAGAGAGGGGGGGAAGGGAAGCATTTCGAAGAACAATCACAAGGTTTGGCCAGAGACTATAGAGTATTTGTAGGCCTATACTCTATGGAGGTCTCCCTATTGACGTCATCACTTCGTGCGCACCGGGGCTTGGAGGGCAAGAAGCCACCGCGCCGCTTTGCGAAAACATGGAAGCGTGGTGCCGATCGCGAAGTTTCGCTGCGGCGATTCCGTATTTGCGTCGACGATTTGGCTAAATTTCATTCAAGATGGTGAATACTTGTTGCATAATCGGTTGCACAAGCCGAAGCAACAAGGAAAATGCTCTTGCATTTTTCAGAATTCCGAAAGTCGACGCTGGAGGAAGACACCGAGATTTACTCAACAGCAGTATTAATTTTGCTAATGATTGAAACACCGATTCACTCGCTTTTTGACTGAAATGTGCAGTTTGAAACAAGATTCAACACTGCTTATGTTAATGCCATAGCTTTTTGACTCAAGTGTGTGCCTTAATCAATGCTGGTTAGCATGTCTGTATAGTTTATTGACAAGTGTGTGATTTAAAACAGAAACAAAACTGTTTGTGTGGATGCCAAACCTGAAACACAGTATTGATTTGACTTGTGTACAGTATCTGTATGACTTGTGCTGGCTGGCATGAGTGTAGTTCCTTTGCTTCCTGACTCAAGTGTGTATAATTCAAAGCATTTTCAAGACTCAACACTTTTCCTTATTTGATTTTGAGATCTGATGCCAAGTGTGTGTGTGTACAGTTCTTTTCTTTTTTTTTCACTTTTTTTTCAGTTTTTATATGTAAACAGTTACCGTTCATTGATTGGAAACACTAATTCACTCATTGTCAGACATGTGATTTTTGACTGAAGTGTGCAATTTGAAACAGATTCAACACTGCATATGTTGATGCCATAGCTTTTTGACTGAAGTGTGCAATTTGAAACAGATTCAACACTGCTTATGTTGATGCCATAGCTTTTTGACTCCAAGTGTGTGCCTTAATCAGTGCTGGTTAGCATGTCTGTACAGTTTATGCTCTTTTTTTTTATTGAAGCATGTGATTTTAGTAAGAACTAATAAATACATTGTTGTTGCAGTAACGTTTTTGTTCTTAAGACTTTTTTTTTAAGCTTGCGTGTGTCTTATCTGAGAAATTTCTTAATTGTGAAGAATCTGGTGAGTGATTGTCAGAATGAATGTGTATCTGTGTAATGGCTCCTTTGTTTAGTCAACAAAGTTAATATGTTGAGCCCAGCTGTCCTAAACGGAAAAATATGTGTCTGGTTTGTCTCAAAACAGTAACGTTTCACAAAATTGAACAAAACTGTTGAAAACACACCTACTGGAGCTAACATAGGCAGAGATTAGGTACAAATCAAAAGTAATGTGTTAAATATCACACTCACACCAGCTTCACATTCACAGAGTGACAGATTGGTAAAAATTAAAATACATATAATGTGTTCAACGCTTTATTTAACTGAACTGTCATTGTCAACATATATATAAAAATTAAAAACAAAAAACACGTAACACTGAATTCAGGGAAATTTTTAGTTACTGTCTTCCGCAGCACTAAAGTAAAAAGAAATAGAAAAAATAAACCCCTCGATGTTAAAATATTTAGTCAAAACTTGACTAAATATAAAAAGAACAAAAAACACACACACACATTACACATTTACAGGTTCACAATAAATGTTCTAAGGTAATATCAAAGTAAGCACTAAAGCAGACACCAGACTTGATCCGGCCCAAAAAGGAAAAAAGAATCGCTTCTCCAAACATAAACATACAAAGTTAGAAATACCATTTCTCGAATAACAATGAAATGAAAACTCACACACACTGAAGCAGAAATAATAGGTAATCTAAAACTAAAGAGCTTCACACATAAACATACAAAGTTAGAAATAGAACTACAAGTTCTTGAATAATAACAAAATGAAAACTCATGCACACACACTGAAGCAGAAATTATATGTAGTCTGAAACTAAAGAGCTTCGGTCAATTTCTCCAAGTATCGCACTTTAGCAACGTCACTCAATGATGTAATGTACTTCTCTTTTGGCTGGTCGACCGTTTTTGTTCCTGATTTTGACATTATTCAATTAAAACACTCCCGAATCATCGAGCGGCGCACTGACGCTACTAGCCGTTCCGCTTCTTGCCCTCCAACCCATTTCTGCGTATCACGTGACACCGCTCCGAAGTACGCAAAAGGGAGACCTCCATAGTCTCTGGTTTGGCTCACAATCCAAAAAAGTGTGAGCATTCTGCCATTGACTGTGCGGATAATTACATTTATTTTCGGTTTACCGCAGTAAGCCGAACACAGTGTTGGGCATTTAGGAACCTACGCTAATTATGATGACGCGAGCTTCCATTCAAATTAATTTATTTGAATGGAAGCTCGCGTCATCATAATTAGCGTAGGTTCCTAAATGGGGAGAGCATCACCGTGTTTGGCCGACTTCCGGTGAGACGACCCGCAGTCGGCCGACTGAAATTTTGTTCGTGAAACCCGATAACGTCGGATTACTGTGGTTCTCTCGGACAACTGCAGTTGGTCGACTGTGTTTCTGGCTTATTATGAAACTGGCCCCAGATCACTCAGCCACCTTGATATGAGTTTTGCAGACGTCATCGTCTAAAAATAGAACAGCAGAGCAAAAGCACCACAAAAACCCAGGATTTTTTGCTGTTTTTCAGGATAGTGGTCGCTTTCCTTTACACGCTAGATTAAAGGCACAGCTAGTAAACCTCCCGTAAACCATCAAAGATACGGTCAGGATTTTACACACAGTACAAACACCCTTTCATTTAAACACTCACCGATTGAAAACATCCTAGGTGCCCTCCGTAAAGAGCGAACAATTTTCAAAGAATTTATTTTTGCGTGGTTTATATTACCCCTGAGCCATCGTGAACCCGTGTGATCCAGTTTCCCTTTTTCACAATGTAGTCGTCAGTTAGTCATTTGAATGCGACTCGATGTGAGCTTATCTACAATAGCACGTTTTTATGCACGAAACAAACGGCTGTGGTTCACAAGAACTCTAGCGATGGCTTTTGACTGTTGAGAGCCGCATAAACCGTCGTCCGCCACGACCCTTGCGTGACCCTGCTTCCGGGCTTTTCTTTTTTTCAAACTTTCACATCTTCGAATTGCGCTGATCTTGTCTTGATGAAAAAAGAATTCTTTTATGATTAAAGAATGTTTGTGTAACAAGCTGTCAATTTATTATTTAGATTTTAAAAGTTAGGTCTAGCGCAAAAACGCACCACGGTCCAAAAACATTCTGATAATCATCGATCCACGGCTATCGCCAGTTTAAGGGAAGTAATTCATTTTTGACCTGAGTTCAGGATGGGTCCAAAAAGTGTTCGAGACAATCTGCAAAATTAATTCTTTAAAAATTGCTCGCTCTTTACGTAGGGCACCTAGGATGTTCCCGTTTGGTGAGCGTTCAAATGGAAGGGTGTTTGTACTGTGTGTAAAAGCCTGACAGTATCTGTGACGGTTTACGGGAGGCTTACTGTCCGGGCGTGATTTTCTGGGATATTCATAACAGCCGTCCAGCACTCCAAAACGAGGCGCCATTGTTGTAAAGGGCCAAGTCCACGAAAAAAATTCTTTGAAAAGTTCTCACGCTCGACAGAAAGCAGCCTGGATGTTCCCGTTCGGTGAGCGTTTAAATGAAAGTATGCTTGTACTGTATGTAGACGCTCGGGGAGTTCTGTGATGGTTTACGGGAGGCTTACTGTGCCTTTAAGCCTGACTGCGCGACGGATTTGAACGAACTTTGTATGACTTGTTAGGTAAGACACCAAATAAACATTTTGGTGTAAAAAATGCAAAATATCGTTCAGTTTAAGTCGCCGTTTTGACTGTTGATGGTGAATCATGCCGTCAAAAAACGCCATTTTTGAGGGTAGGCATGGTCACGAACATGTGACGTCATGCCCAAATATTGCTCAGATTCCTGAAAGGCATTTTTGAGCAGAAGAAAGACATATCTTAAAATACACGTTAATTTCTGACCCAAAAACTGCTGTTTAACATCTGGGGTATACCACTGAAAAAATATCCTGAACTTTTTGGGCTCAGTGTACAAAGAATCAAATGTAGCATGGGGCAACCCTTTTTTTTCAAAAATAAAAATACCTTTTTTTATTCTACGGTAATTTTGAATGATGCGAATACAAAAATGAACCTTTTTTTTTTGCAATTAGAAGAAAACCATGAATTATTACTTTTTTTTCGAAAATAAAGAGTGAGCAAATTTGGGAAGAATTATCAAAAATCTGGTTGTCGTCTCCATGAGCATGTAATGTGGAAAAGTTTAAAAAAAAAAATCTCAATGCGAAGTATTGGAAAGAGCTTTCTTGTCAAAAGCGCCACATATGTGAACATTTTCTTGTTAAAGATGTCTGCAAAGGAGCAAAGCTAACTTCTAAGCTTTGTGGGCAAAATACCAATGTATCCTTGAGTGAGATCACTCATGAGATAAAAAAAAATATCGTTCAAACCACACGTGTGTATATCATGTAATGAGTATGGCAGGGACCTACTTTTCGACTGATTATGATGCATGCATGGAAGGGCGCTGGTTCTGTGCGACGCTTAGTTCTCGAGATAGGTGTGACCACATGACGTCATTTATAATTTCGTCATCGAATATCTTTCGTATTCCAATCAGTGTAGTTTCCCAGTTCTGTGTTCTGCGGTCGTTTTGACAAGTTGAGAAAACAATGACATTTTATTTTTGCGAAGCAACTGATTACGAAAAGAAAAGCAAGCGTGGAGAAGTATGTTTGGGTCCTGCAAGACTTTATGACCAACGAGTTCTCCCATGTAAGTAAATGAAGATGTCTGCTTTTCGTCTGCTTTGAAGGTAGGGAGATTTTACAGCGCACACGGCAAAATGCAAGTCGTATTGGACAAGAAAGTTGTTATTCTTCTTTCTTCGAAGTACCGTAGATTTGTTCTTAGTCATATTTTCGAGTTGTGCATTGTTATGTTATGGGAAAAACACGTTTAAACGCAAATTCGCTAAGAAACTTGGATCGTTTGCTCCGGAACTGCAACGTCGATTTGCCGAAACAATTTTTTGGGGCTCAATATGCGAAAACAGGCAGGTAGTGTCATATTTGTTTTATGGGTTTTGAAGAACTGCTCATTATTTACATAGCACTCCGGCCCTGTTCTTTTTTTCGTCACACCCAAAACCATTATTTGTTTTGGGCAACGCAGCATTAACAAACGTAATTTGGAATAGATGAGGTTCCAAAAGAAGCGTCTTCAATTTGGACGCCTCCACTGCGGGACGTTTTGAGTAAAATACACGTAAGTACAGTATGTATGATAAACAGAATACTACATGGCTTGCTGTGTCGCACCAGATTTACACGAGTTACTTTCTTCAAATAGTGAACAGCTCGCTTTCGCTCGCATTTCAATAATAAAAAAAATTAAATCGTGTATATCTGGTACGACACAGCCAGCCCGGTTATGTTCTCTATATATCTCAGTGGTGCACTCTTTCTAAAGCAAAAAGGTTTTCTTGCCAAAAGTTAACAGGATTTTCTCTTGGATTTCTGACTTCTTCTCTTCTTTTCGATCGCCGATCACACTTGGAGTCCAGATCTTGAGATATAATTAGTGGTCCTCTGCAGCGCAGCCACTGGCCCGTACAGCTTGTTGTGCAGGGACTCCGGCAATGGCCAGATTTCCTCTCTCAGCACCTGGTGGTTCCTGCAGTCTCGTAGGATGTGGGCCGTGACCTGCTCTGCTTCTCCACAAGAACACATGGGGAAGGGCACAACATGCAGCTTCCCGTGGAGATGCTGGTTAAGTCTGTTGTGTCCCGTTCTCAGGCGGAAGATGACCACCTGCTGTGGTCTGGATAGCAGGTGGTAGCTGTCCTGTGGCTGGGGCGTCCTGTGCAGAGACTTAATGATAGTCTTCATCTCTGTCAGGCTCACAGGGTTGTTCTCTTGCTCATCTTCTGCACCCAGCTTTGCCATCCTGTCCGCCTCTTCGTTTCCTTGTACACCACAGTGGGAGGGGATCCATTGCAGTACTGTCCACAGGCTCTTGATGTTGTGTAGAGCGTGTTCCAGCTGAGGCAGTTTGCTACTGGTCATTGCTTGTAGTACTGACAGAGCGTCAGTCAGGAAGACCACCTGGTTGTCATGGTTGACTCTGTCGTTGATGGTGTATGCTGCATGGATCAGTGCTTGTACCTCAGCTCTGTAGTTTGTACAGTGGAGGCCTGTTGGTATAGCCTATGCTTGCCTCTCTCCACTGGGGTACTGGACATACACCAACGCTTTTGACGGCCTCTGGGGCTGACCCATCAGTATACACCCGTATCCATGCTTCTTGGGGGTACCTTTCTTCAAGCATGGCAAGAGTCAGGGCTTTTTTCGTCGCATTGCTCTGCTGGTCCTTTGTTGTGAGGTAGGGGACACTGTTCTGTATGTCCAGGTTTCCTTGTCTGTCTTCCCAGGGTGGGGCGTCAAGGGAGAAAGATGGTGGCTCCACTAGCTCTGGCATCTCTGTCTGATGTTTCTTCTGCAAAGCCCTTTCCTCAAGAGCGAAGCTTGATCTTTTCAGCCTGCCTAAGGACATCTTCTTGAGTCTGTCACTCATTGGATGGTCATGAGTGCACTGGTACTTGGTGGCTTGTACCATTGTTTTGCAGTCTCGCCTTTTGCTCAGTGGAGGAATGCCAGTCACCTGTTCCATCATCTGTATGGGTGTTGATTTCATTGCGCCCGTGATGATTCTCAGCGCTTGGTTCTGTACTTTGTCTAGGGCCTGCTGGTGTGTCTTGGCTGCTGTTGCCCAAGAGCTTGATCCGTACTCGAGGTGCGGTCGTACAGTCCCCTGGTAGACTGTTTTCAGGATCTTCTCGTTTGCACCCCAGTGTGATCCTGCCAGCTTCCGCATGATGTTTAGCTTTCTCCTGGTCTTTCCCCTCTGCATTCATGATGTGTTGTTTCCAGGTCATGCGCTTGTCATAGGTGACCCCCAGGTATGTTTGCTGGTCTTCAAATTTCAGGGGTGTGTCCCCCAAGGTCAGTTTGCCAGGTGTCGCTTTGGCAGAGAGTGTGAAGAGAGTGGCAGTGGTCTTCTCCCTGTTGATGGTCACACACCAGTCTTCCGCCCACGCTGCAACCTTTTCTAGGGCAAGTTGCATCCTGTAGGTTGCTGTGGTTGCATACTCTTCCGAGCACCAGAGAACAAGGTCATCAGCATACAGTGCCGCTTGGACTCCCTTGGGCAACTCTGGTACCAGGTCGTTAATGAAGAGTATGAATAGCGTGGGGGAGAGTACTCCTCCCTGTGGAACTCCTTGGCGTAGTAGCACCTTTCGGCCACAGTGACCGTCCACCAGCACTCTGGCCTTTCGGTTGTGCAGGTACGACTTGGTCCACTGGTATATGTTGCCTTTGACGCCGGAACGTAGGAGCTTTACAAAGAGTCCATCTTTCCAGACCTTGTCGAAGGCCTTCTGTAGGTCAATGAAGGTGGCCAGGGTGACCTTCTGGGCCTGGTAAGCATCCTCTATGACCTGGCTAAGGTGTGTTGTCTGGTCCTCCGTACTTCTGTGCTGTCGGAAGCCGGCTTGTTCTGGGACGATGATGCTTTCTGATTCCAGGTACAGCTGCAGGCGCTGGTTGACAATGCGCTCCATGGTTTTGCATACGCAGCTTGTCAGGCTGATGGGTCGGTAGCTCAGGGTTTTGGTCTTGTTTTTCCTTTTCTTTAAAACTGGGATCATCCTGGCTTCCTTCCAGCACTGAGGTACCTGTCCCTGTCTCCAGCTGAGGTTGAAGATGCCCAGTAGTTTCTGGAGGGCCGAGTTGCCTATGTGTTGCAACATCTCATTCGTAATGTTGTCTGGACCTGGAGACTTCTTCTTTTTGAGCTTCTTGATGGCATTCTTCAGCTCGGCCATGGTGATGTCTTGTTGCATGGCATCCTGTACGTTTGTTTCTGTTCTTTCTCTAATTTCTGTTCTGACTTCCTTTTGTAGAGGCAGGGGTATGGTGGTGTCGCTTTCTCCCCGATATGCTTGGGCGAAAGCATTGGCAGCGGCTTTTCCAGTGAGTGTTCTTCCTTCCTCCTCCAGGGTGATCTTCTGTCCCTTGTTGCCCTCTTCATTCAGTGCTCTTGTAAGTTTCCAGAGCTTTGTTGTGTCTTTTTCCATATTCAGCCCTGCCGTCTTTTCTCTCCAGCCTCTTCTCTTGCACTTTAGCTTTGTCTTCAGATGTTTTGCTTTGCTTTCTTGGAGTTTGATGTTGTTCTCCTGGCTAGGGTTCGTCTCTGCCTCTTCTCTCATTCTTGTGAGTGCATCGTGCGTCTTCTGCAGCTCATCGGACCAGTATGGGATGTAGTCCTTCCTCATTCCACGTGGGATGCTGTCCTTTGTTGCCTGGATTATGCTAGCATTGAACTCCTTTATCACGTTGTTGATGTTTCTCCCCTCTGTTTCTATGGCTCTGGTCAGCTCATTTGTTCGTATGTTGAACAGTCCCCACTTTGCCTTTTTGTAGTTCCATCTCGGGTGTTGTGGATGCTCAGATGCTGAGTCTCTACTGATGGTAAGGAGAACTGGGCGATGGTCGCTTCCACCCAGCTGTTCATCCACTTTTCTTGAGATGGTTTTGTGGATGTCATCCGTGCACAATGCCAGGTCTGGTGTTGTTGTTGAGTGCCAGCGGCGCGAGTAGAAGGTAGACGGATCTGTGGGGTCGTTGACAAGGATCAGGTGGTTGTCGTCCTGCCAAGATTCAATGTCTTCTCCTCGCCTGTCTAGTGTTTTATATCCCCAACTCTGGGACTGGCTGTTAAAGTCTTTTTTTTGTTTGTTTATTTGTTGCTTAACGTCCAGCCGACTACGCAGAGCCATATCAGGACGAGGAAGGGGGGGATGAAGGGGGCCACTTGTCAAGCGATTCCTGTTTACAAATGCACTAACCCATTACTTGTGTCCCAGCAGGCTTTAGTAAAACTAAATTAATACCTACTGGAAGATTACCAGTTTCCAGTATGTTAAAATAGGCTTAACCTATCTACTGCTGGACTTACATCAGAACACTAACAGATTAAACTATACATGAATCGCGAGACAAGCGGCAAGAGAAGAGATTTTTGGAAAAAATACAGGTGAATGAGCAAGAAGGCAGAAAAAAGAAAAGAATTCATGAAGAAAAAGAGAGCATGATGTTAAAGTCTCCAGCGATGAGGAAGCCGCTGTCAGGGACCTGGATTGTGTCAAGCGACAGCATCTTGTCGTTGGGGCAGTAGTAGTTGACGATGTTCATCTTGCTGTCATTGGTCGTTATCTTGACTTCTACTCTGCTTCTTCCATGTATCTGTTGGTTTCACTGGCATTTATGTTGTTCCTGACCAGAGTCATCACTCCTCCTTTCTTCCTCCCTTGTCGGTCACTCCTGAACACCTGGTACCCTCGGATCTTAAAGGGCTTCCCTTCTTGCAGGTGTGTTTCCTGAATGCAGCAGATGTTGATGCTGTTCTCATAGAGGAAGTGCTCTAATTCTTCCTTCTTATTGGATACCCCCTCTGCATTCCAATGCATGATGTTAATAGTGGGGTTGTTCTTGGCTCTGCTGTTTTTTCGGCCAGTCGCTTTCCTTTCTCGTCCCCTGGCTCCACAAGACGAGATGAAGGGACCTCCAGTAGCTGAGGGTGGACTCCTTCGAGACGCGGAGCCCGGCGCTGCACCTGCCTGGTGGATCCTCACAGGGCGAGCACCATTACTGTCAATTCTGTCTCCAAGTGTCATAATGGCAGTTGATGCGTAGTGTTGTGGTTTGTTGGAGTGCGCCGTGCGGCCCAACACATACGTCTTCAGCACTCGAGGTTTCTGTCAGGGTTACCTCACCCTTAGCTCATGGCCCAAGGATCTGCCCTGTGAGCACAAGGTTGGTCCATATTAGTCTGGCCTCTACCTAGCTTTCGACCTGTCCAGCTTGGGAAGCCCTGCCAGGAGTTTACAATCCCGCTGGCATAGCTCTTAGGGTCACCGAGACACGCAAACCACCACACCACGTTAAGGAATGGACCATGTGGTGGGGATTTCTGACTATCGAAGTATCCGACGACCAAGTTTTATGTCTCTACTCTCAATACTGACCGTTTTTGACTCACTTGAGTAATGGGCGAGTATTAGTATTCATCTGTGAACGGACGGTCGGCCGTGGACAAAAAATCTTTATGTTGAGGTTATCTCCGATGTTTTTCAAGCTAGACCTTTGAAACTTTGCACGCTTTTAGGGTTTGATGATCTCACGAAGTGACCCGAGTTTGTTTGATCCTCGTCAAATTGGGGTCACAGCGGGGTCATGTTCATTTCATGAAAAAATTAATGTTGATGTTATCTCGGATGTATTTGAAGCTATAGCTTTTTAACTTTGCACACGTCAGTCTAGGGTTTTATAATCTCCCGACTTGACCTTAGTTTGATTGACCCTCGTCAAGTTTTGAGGTCACAGGGGGTCATGTTCCATTCATAATAACTTAGAATTGATGTTATCTCAGGAGTTTTTGAAGCTACAGCTTTAAAACTGTGCACGTTTCAAGTATTTGTTAAACTGCCAACATGACCCTAGTTTCGTTGACCCCCGCCACTAAATGTTTTAACATAGACGGGGAATCGAGAGGAGGGTTGTGGTGTATGTATGTGCGTGTGTATAAAGCGATTCCGAGAAAACTACTGGACCAATCTTCATGAAATTTTACATGAGAATTCCTGAGTATAATATCCCAAGACTGTTTTTCTTTTTTTCGATAAATATCTGTGATGACGTCATATCCGGCTTTTTGTGAAAGTTGAGGCCGCACTGTCACGCCCTCATTTTTCAATCAAATTGATTGAAATTTTGGTCAAGCAATCTTCGACGAAGTCCGGACTATGGGATTGAATTTCAGCTTGGCATCGTAAATATTAGTTAATTTGTTTGCTCATTAAAGTTGTCATTAAAATCGAATTTTCACTAACAGGTTTAAAAATGATTGCATCGTATTCCTCACTTTTTCCTGATTTCAAAAACATATATATACATATGTCATGTTTACTATGAAAATGTGCTCAGAATTGCAGAAAATAGGTTTAAGTAAGTTCTGCTTTCGCGCACTACGCGGAGACCCGTATCGGGTATTTTGATGTGGTCAGACGAGACTATCTTAGTATAGTCTTGGCGATTACTGTTTTTGGTGTTAATCTGTTACTTTGATGCCGACAGCTTGACTAAATGTTTTTATATCGCTTCACGCGACTTGGTTTTTTGGGGTTTTTTTTTCTTCAAATTTTTAATTCTTTTTGTGTGTGTGTGTTTTTCGTTTTTGTTTTTTTCCTCCTTACCAACTGGTTTTAATATTAATATATATTGAAATGTACACACACACACACGCATTCACACAAATAAATACTATCAGATGCACTCACACACACTGACACACACACTCACTCACACACGTACATACACATTGACACACGCAGACACATGCATCCACACACAATCAAACACACACACAGAGGTTGCAACGGCCAACACATTTAAGATGCACCCACCTGTATTCAGTATAGTACAAATCATAACTATGGCAAGAAACCCAAGTCTACAAGAGCACCAAACCAAATCGTGTTAATTGCATATTTGCCAGTCCGAGTTATATATAAAGCATCACTGCGAGCATGCCGCATATGGATGTGGCCAACAAGCAGCAAATTGTCGTCGTCACGCAATTTTAGTGTAAGTCGATTTTTGGCGATTTTGACTTTTTTGCACTTTGGAGTAAGCAACTCATTCTCCCTTACCTGGTGCTTTCAGATTCTGAATGCAATACCCGGAAGTGGTGAAATCCACCTGCGAAGAAATGGTGTAACTTTTTGATGTGCAGAAATGTGCAGAAAATGGCGTAAATCCCAGAGAGATTTGTTTGTTTATTTGTTGCTTAACGTCCAGCCGACTACGCAGAGCCATATCAGGACGAGGAAGGGGGGGATGAAGGGGGCCACTTGTCAAGCGATTCCTGTTTACAAATGCACTAACCCATTACTTGTGTCCCAGCAGGCTTTAGTAAAACTAAATTAATACCTACTGGAAGATTACCAGTTTCCAGTATGTTAAAATAGGCTTAACCTATCTACTGCTGGACTTACATCAGAACACTAACAGATTAAACTATACATGAATCGCAAGACAAGCGGCAAGAGAAGAGATTTTTGGAAAAAATACAGGTGAATGAGCAAGAAGGCAGAAAAAAGAAAAGAATTCATGAAGAAAAAGAGAGCATGACAGGAAAGAGGAACCAAAAATCTACCTAACAGCAAACTAGAAAGCTCCTGCGGTTCCAAAAACAGGAGGGGCCTTTAATTTCATAACCGCAGTGCCCCACTGCGGGAATCCCAGAGAGAAAATGGCGTAAGTCCCAGAGAGAAAACGGCGTAACTCTACCAGAGAACGTGCACTTTACAGTCTCTGACTCTACTGATCAGAGAAATAGGCCACAAAATGGCGTTACACTAACAGTTGTATCAACAACAACAGTGGATTCTTGGATTTTCTTGTTACACATTTAGCTTTTGATTGTACGTGTATTAGCACCTTTGGGGATGGAGGTAAGAAAGGGGGGAAAGTTTGGGCGGATGGAGGGGGTGGGATGATGGGAACTGGGAGGGGAGGGTAGGGGAACCAGGGATGGAGGGAGGGGGAGATGATGAGAAGAAAAGGGAAGGTTTGAAAACCTTCTCCTTCACAAACGTTTTTTTTTTTCTTTCTAGGTCTTTCCCGCAATGGTACAAGAAGCCTGAAAACAATCAGAAGTAAATGGAACAAAACTTCCAAAGATCTCCTCCATCACTTGGATCATGTTTGATCTAGAGATAATTTGCCTGTCGTTCACAAAATCTCAAAAGATTTCCCTCCTCAGTAGAACCATTTTCAATCCAGACAAAATACCATCATGTTTGATCTAGACTTATTGTACAATACCTCAAAAAAGTTCCTTCATCAGTAATACCACCATTTTCAATCTAGACACAAAATCTGCCTGTCATGTACAGAACCTCAAAGATTAACCCTTACACTGGTGCAATTATGTAACACATGTTACATAGCCACTGGTGAATTGACAGAAAGAAAAATAAAGAAAAACGGTCAAATAGGTTTTCGCATCCATGGGAGGTAATCGGAACCGACCAAACAGACTGAACCAGTAGTGTGACATATGTCATGACAACCAGGTGACAGTATACGTAAAGTAGCGCGACATATGTCACGACAACCAGCCTAAGGGTTATCCCTCAGCACCAACATTTCCAATCTAGCCATAATTGCTCGTTGTCCAAATTCCACTGAAAAGACCATGCAGCCACAAAAGTTACCCCTAGCTTCTGTTGTCTTGATCGACGATTTTCAGAAATAAATCTGTTGAGGATTTAATGGGCCGCGGAAGTTCAAAATAGGACAATTTACTGTGAGTGATACATGTTGTGTACAGCAATTGTGATCATCACATAAATAAATTAGCTCGAGTGTGCCAATTTCTTTTGAAAAATATGCACATTAGAGCTCACAAACACTGCTGTAATGATCGCTTAGCTGCTGATTAAAAAAACGCCACGCACATTGGCTTACAAACATAACTGCCTTATTAAAATGCGTCTACTTCTCAGTTGGCAGCTAAGTAATCAGTGTGGCCATGATTGTGAGCTCTGATGTACATACTTTCGAAAAAAAGGGGTAGGGGTCTTTTCAAGCAAACACTGCATTTTGACAGTGTCTGCTTTAAATGACTTTTCCTTTGGCAAATATGCTTACTGGAGCTCAACAATCATGTCGATGCTCTCCGCCTGTGTACATCTTGGCAGCGCATCACAACCCTGAGCAAGTCTCCCCCCCCTCCCCCCCCCTGACACATCTACAGTGGAACCCTCCTTTTAAGTCCCCCCATTTTAAGACTTCCTCCTTTTTAGGACCCTCCTTTTTCATGTGTTCTGTTCATAGCCTCTTTTAATTTACCTCCATTTTGAGATTCCCTCCTTTTGAAGACCTGGTTTTTCTCAGATTAGTGAAGGGGATAAAAGGGGGGTTCCACTGTATTGCAGCCATCAAGCAGTACCCTGAGCACAGAATAACAAATCAAACGTCTAGTACAGGCACACGATATACAACTTGAAAACAGGCTTTGAATTAATGCAATATTTGGCACAGTGGCCGGAGATCAGCTCATCCGGAATAAAAATGATCAATGCAAAAACAAAATCAATCCCCATAAAAAGGCTTTCAGGTAGTTTCTGACTTCTAACTGGTGGTTCAAGTATCACACTTACCAATTAGCTATGTTACAAAACTGCAAACATATCATTCCTGCATAATTACCATACACAAAACAAAACAAATGTAAAACTCAAGCAAACATAGCATTTGCTAATGTATTCCTTGTCCTTGGTATTGACAAGCCGTGTCATGCAAAAGGATTTAAAAAAGGAATCTTTGTGACACTTCCTAATGAGCATTTAGAAAGCTGAAAACACACACAGACAGTATTTCCACCTAGCACCATTCGGTAACAGCCATTAAATACAGACAGAAAAAGTTACTGCCTATTGAACAAACAAAAATATAGATAATATCCACTGCCTAGCACAGACTTTCTTTCTTTATTTGGTGTTTAACATCGTTTTCAACCACGAAGGTTATATCGCGACGGGGAAAGGGGGGGAGATGGGATAGAGCCACTTGTTAATTGTTTCTTGTTCACAAAAGCACTAATCAAAAAATTGCTCCAGGGGCTTGCAACGTAGTACAATATATTACCTTACTGGGAGAATGCAAGTTTCCAGTACAAAGGACTTAACATTTCTTCCATACTGCTTGACTAAAATCTTTACAAACATTGACTATATTCTATACAAGAAACACTTAACAAGGGTAAAAGGAGAAACAGAATCCGTTAGTCGCCTCTTACGACATGCTGGGGAGCATCGGGTAAATTCTTCCCCCTAACCCGCGGGGGGGGGGGGGGGGGGGGGGGTCTAGCACAGACTGTAAAATTGGCAGTATAAGAATGAATATTCATCAATACATGTACATGTGGCACTTGAAGGAAAGAATCTTGTACTGTACCAGGCAAAAGAAATGTGGCACACTAGCGCACATTGTTGACAGTCATTTGTTCATCATTTTCAAAATGTAATGAAATACAAACCCCAAAAGATATTTCAAACCAAAAAAAAAAGAGAGTTGTGAAGCACACTTTACTGGCTGTGCGATGAGTTTGGACTTTTGTTTTACCAGTTCATAACCTGCGTAATATGGTGTCACGGTGATATGAGTCATGATTGCAGGCAAAGATGTTACTTTGAACTGCTGCCAAATTGGTAAAAAATGCTGAACTGCAATCAATATATTTGGTGCAGTCATTATACATCAAAACACATATTTTTCAACAGGATAAAGACAGTCATGCTGACAATTCATCATCACGTCTGCTTATTTATTTATTTATTTTTTTTATTTATTTGTTGCTTAACGTCCAGCCGACTACGCAGAGCCATATCAGGACGAGATCACGTCTGCTATCATTGAGTTTTCTGCCTAAGCATTATGGAGAAAATGTTGTTTAAAAAGGAACTAATTCCATCATTTGTATAACAATTAATGTTTATGTTGCAGAATGTCTACACTACCTGAACAAATCAGAAAATATTTTGACTAATTTTCTTCATTGTGACAAACATATTGAAAAAATTGTCAAAAAATATACATATCTACACTTAATGTACCTCAGCTACAAATTCAAACCTGTGATATGTTAATCAAACTTTCTATGCCATGAAAGTTGCTTGCTTTGGCTATTTACACACTTTTAGAGCGAGGGTTTTGTTCACAGGGGGCATGTGAAAGCCACTCAAATAAGGATACCACCAAATAGAACCCCAAAAAAACAAGTCTTGAATTCTTAAATCGGAAAAAATATGGAGTAGGCAAAATTCAGCAATTTTTGTATATTGAAAGAAAGATCTGTCAGTTATCTGTCAAGTGCAATTAATTTGATACTGGGATCTTGCGTACTTTTCATTGTACATCATTTTGACTGAAGTAGGCCTCAACTCGTTAGAGTTGCAACACTGGATAGTTTTTTAAGACTTTTGTGGGATTGTACAACAAAAGTCAGTTTTTCAGGACTGATCTGGCAGATACAGTGATTGATGCCCTGCCCTTCTTTATCGGGTTGAAAAATCAAAAATTTTAGTAATAAATTTTCATTTGATTAATATACTTACCCAACTCACATATAGCAATTAACCCTGGTTCAGTGCTGGTATCGCTGTACGCGTCCCCTTGGTAACAAGGAAGACGCCTCTAAAAAAGAGTGACCGAGACCCGTAAGGGTGTCTAGGCCAGCCCGGAAACGAGGCTGCCTTCCGTATGCGCGCGCATACTCCGCCATATGCATCATTCTAAAACGAAGCCCAACTCACTTCTTTTTTAGACATATATAACCCCACAGCGGGGAGGCGGGAGGGAATAAACGATGTGAGTTGGGTAAGTATATTAATCAAATGAAAATTTATTACTAAAATTTTTGATTAAATTACATATCTTACCCAACTCACATATAGCAGATTGCTACTAAAGGTTGGAGGGCACTTTACCCAATTAGGAATCGAGATTTTGTCCTGCCTCTACCAGAACAGGTAACTCAGAAACGCATCCTGTCTCAAGGCATAGACATCCCTGAGATAGACATCAATGAAGAACATTTCAAGAAAGCCAGTAAGCCGACTCAAGAACTTCTGCCAGGAGACCAAAACGAAGGACAACTAGAGTGGAAGCCCAATCTTTTGCCTCATGAGGCCTGGCTGTAGTAAAGGGCAAGACTGCCCTGACATCCCCTGCCTGACTCTGCCACCAGAAATGAGCTTGTCTAGCTATGGTGGAGACCCACTTGGCTAACGAGACTTTCGACATATCTCTAAACCGTACCATGTTGAATGAGATAAAAAGAAGTTTCTGAGTTTCCAATCGAGTGTGCACAGTCCGTAACAGAAATCTGCTGAGGGCTCTAACAGGACAAAAATGTACATCAGGATCTCCAAAAGCAATAAACTTGCTCAAGAGAGGAAAGTTGAGTCCGTGCCACCCGAAGAGAGAGGACTGACTGCCCCCCACCCCTTTTTTTCCTTGCCACCACTTGAAGGCATGCCTAAACAATGTGGCAGTCTATCTAGCTAAGGTTGACTTCAGTAAGTCATTACCTCTACCAAAGTTGATAGATATTCTTTCTATCTTTAACCAGTGTTTAACGTCGTTTCTAACCGTTCAAGGTTAAAAAGCAACGGAGTTGAAAGATAAGAACAAGAGCTGTTAGATTCAAAGATCTGAAAAGATCCGTGCGAGTCAGAAAAATCATCGAAACTCGAAATGCTCAATTGGCTAAATATGGCTCTAGAGGAGCCAGAATATTGTTAAAAGGTTTAAACTGTGAATCGAAGCTGGTTTCTCCAATTCCTGCTTATTTGACAGAAATTTTGAAAGAAACCTAAGTACCATAGATCAGTCTTTCTCCAAACAGCTGTCCATAGCAAACGTAGCCAGAAAAAACACTTCTGCATTGAACACGGAAACTCTGAACCAAATCCAGAGTTGAGGCGGAAGCCCCTGAGTATCTCAAGGATACCCTTACAGCAGACATTCATGTAATTCCAATGTGAGAAAGCAAAGATACCTTCTTGCCAGCCTTAAGAGGTCTGGAAACCAAGATTGCAAAGACCCGTACTGTGCGACCAACAGGTCGCCCAAACGATCTATAAAAGAGCCCTGTGAAAGCGAGGGTATGGAGCCAAAACCCAAAGTAGATAACAGCCAGCCTGAAGCTTTTCGTTTGGAAACGAAAAACAGCCAAGGCCTGCCTTGCGCTTTCCTTTTACCGTGAGATTCTCTTAGTTAGAGAATAACCCGCGTGCATAGAAGCGGGCTCAAAAAGAGAACTTTCAAACAAGAAAGAGATTAAACTCTCGCCAAAAGAATAATACTTTAAGGGCAGAGGCTTACCCTCAGGTAAAAAACGGCAAAGTTACATCCTTTGTATTTGAGTCCTGTCGGACCACAAAGATAACCAGTTAGAACGTAACCGCCCATGCGAGAGACTAAAAGCAAGCCTTGTTCAAAAGAGCCAATCATAAAGAAATGATGCCGCAATCTACCAGAGCTAGGAGATCTTGATCTAACAGACAGTTTCTCCTTGCTATCACCATCCAGATGGATGTTTACCAAACCCGAGGGCGGTTCCGTAGAACGAAACAAGAAGAGCAAACGCTCGATCGAGTCACTTTCGCAGTTCTGAATATTATATGAGGCATCAGATGGACAGGAAGAAATTGCTATTCACAACACAATGAGTCACGTTCACATAAAATTTGAGCCCGGTCACTTTTATAGTTTCCGAGAAAAGCCCAACGTTAAGTTGTGTGTTGCCGAACAGAAAAGGCTAGTTATCTCCCTTGTTTTTCTGATAACGTTCGTAAAAGGCTACAGATGTAAATACTTTGATGTAAAGAATAATCCTACAAAGTTTCAATCACATCCGATGAACTTTGTCAAAGATATAAAATGTCTAATTTTTCCTTTGACGCTGACCTGTGACCTTGAAAAAGGTCAAAGGTCAACGAAACCATCGTTAAAGTGTAGAGGTCATTGGAGGTCACGACTAAACAAAATATGAGCCCGATCGCTTTGATAGTTTCCGAGAAAAGTCCAACGTTAAGGTGGTGTCTACGGACGGCCGGCCGGACGGCCGGCCGGACGGCCGGCCGGACAGACTAACACTGACCGATTACATAGAGTCACTTTTTCTCAAGTGACTCAAAAAGAGAACCTAAGTTCTTAAGCTTGGAGTTAACCGAAGCCTACAGAAAGCGCTCCGCGAGTGACACGCTACTTGAGCGTAAGAAACAAGCTAAAGCACCACCGCCACAGGTAAAAAGTCGAGCGTTGTCCACAAAGGTAGTGGTGACAAAGAAGACTCGCTTGTGAAAACTCCCGCAAGAACACGAAGACCCCGCCAGAGGATCTAAGAACTTAACACTCAAAAATTCTCCTCAGAAAGCTCAAACCAACTACAAAATGCCGCGAACCGCGACACAGCTGAAGTATGAGCCTCCCCATTTCCTCCTCTTGTTCAATAGCAACATAACGAACATCGAAATGATGAGAACCAGTCACCAATCCTGATAAGGCAAAACTTGCCAAAAATCGGAAAAGTTTTGAAAATTTTCTAACGCCATAACACCATGACCAGATCACCATCCACCTGTCTCATGCCAGCTGGAAGACTGGAAGAGAAAGTGAATACAGCCTGTAAAAAGGCAAAGGAACCGCCGAAACGGAACCGGAAGCCAAAGGCCGAAAAGTGCCGACTACCAACACCACAGTGTTAACAGTAGAAGGATATCCCATTCTGTAACCAGAAGTCACAGCCGCAAAAGCGAAAGCAAAACAGGCCGTGGATTAGTAAACACCAGGACCAACCGGTTGCATAGGAACACACCGGACGATCCCGTTGTACCTCGAACCATTTCAGCCGCGAGCGCCACTGCACTTGCTAACTTGAAACGGAACCTAAATTCAGTGCTTTTCAGAAATACAGGAGCACCTTAATCTGAACAGCCGTCATGCACATCCGTGCAATCCGGAAGCTGACTCCATGCTAGACTTAAATCTCCAACAAAGAATCAGCCCTACTGCTCACTTCCTGCCCCCCTGGAGGAAGCGGAAGTCAAACTTAAAGATAATTGCCATCTTCAGGGCAATGAACGACGATTCCCGGCCACGGCAGTGAACTTCCATTCCTCCGCTCCGGAAGTCGTCGAACGCAGATAGAGGTGGAGGAAGTTAAAAATTGCTCTCAGCCACCCCTTCCTGTCAAAACTTAAATGCCGTTTTCCACCGCCCACGTCACTGCGCTGGACAACTTGAACGGCAAGATAAGCTGGGTGTCATCCACCACCGTGGACGCACCCTCATAAGCCTCTCCTTCCTGCTCGGTATCAAAGTTAGGAAAGTGACCCCCAGAGAGACTCGCATGGTCAACCCAAGAATCACCCAGCCCAACAACTTCCTGCCCCCAGGGCGGAAGCTTACGTTGCCCAGGGCTCTTAACCGCTGCTGATTGTGCGCCAGAAAGCGGAAGAACAGACATGGTTTCAGAACTTTCACCGCACAAATGCGTGCTACTTCCTCCTGCGAACGTACACCACTTTCACCGGAGAACCCGGCTACACGCGGCCATTTGCCAACTCCAGGGCAATGGACAACGATTCCCGGAAGCTGAAGTGAACATCCTGTTCCTCCGAACTTCCGGAAGTCATCAAACCGGATAGAGGTGGAGGAAGTAAAGCTTTGCTCTCAACCACCCCTTCCAGTCAAAACTTAAATGCCGTTCGCCCACATCACTGCGCTGGACAACTTGAACGGCAAGTTAAGCTAGGTGTCGTCCATCCCCGTGGACGCACCCTCATATGGAAGTATCCTCGTTATCCTTTCCTTCATGCTCGCAATCGCAATCAGGAAGGTGACCCCCGCCTTTCGCGGTCCACCGACTTCCACAATACTTAAATGCCGTTTTCCGCCGCCCACGTCACTGCGCTGGACAACTTGAACGGCAAGTTAAGCTGGGTGTCGTCCATCCCCGTGGACGCACCCTCATATGGAAGTATCATCGTTATCCTTTCCTTCATGCTCGCAATCGCAATCCGGAAGGTGACCCCCGCCTTTCGCGATCCACCAACTTCCACAATACCTAAATGCCGTTTTCCGCCGCCCACGTCACTGCGCTGGACAACTTGAACGGCAAGTTAAGCTGGGTGTCGTCCATCCCCGTGGACGCACCCTCATATGGAAGTAACCTCGTTATCCTTTCCTTCATGCTCGCAATCGCAATCAGGAAGGTGACCCCCGCCTTTCGCGGTCCACCAACTTCCACAATACCTAAATGCCGTTTTCCGCTGCCCACGTCACTGCGCTGGACAACTTGAACGGCAAGTAAGCTGGATGTCGTCCACCACTGTGGACGCACCCCTTCCTGCCCCCTGGGCGGAAGCGGAAGCCTTACAACTGGCCACTGTCTACGGACAAGCGCGAGATGCATAGGAACTTCCGTTCGCTTGTCAGGGCCCCTAGCACCCACTGCCATACCGACTAAGCGGCTGGTGACAGCAGATGGGTCGGAACTTTCACCTGGGCTTTCACCAGAGGCTACTTTCTCAAGACAACGCTCTACACTTTCGCTGGAGAACCCAGCTACTCGTGTAGTCCACATACCTTGTGAGGAAGACGGAACACCTAAAGGTGAACCAACAGACGCCGGAAACCGTGGGCTCCCCTCCTGAGAGGCATGCACATCTGCCCTCGTAAAGGTCACAGCAGGGGACGAACGAACACTGTCCAGCGACGAAACGTCAGCAACCCCGGCCGGGAGAGCACGTAGTTCTGCCTTTGTTGACGAAGTTTCGGCCGCCAAAGCAGAAACCTGTGAACTTAAAGTCAAAAGCAAAGAGGCCACGTCTACAGACGCAAGCCCAGTAACAACATGTCTATAACCGAGCCCGGACTAATCCGTAGGCTTAGCCGGCAAAAAGGGAGTTCCGGAATAGTCACCAGTGTAGTAGACAAAATGGAAGCGGACTTGTCTACCGGCTTAGCGGGTAAAACAATCAACACATCAAAAGATTTTTAGCAAGAGAATCTTCAACAGAAACGGACCTAGACCGGATTGTTTAGACTTTCTAAAAGCTTTCTTAGGAGAAGAGGGCACAGCAGCTACCTATTAACCCTTAGGCTGGTTGTCGCGACATATGTCGCGCTACTTTACGTATACTGTCACCTGGTTGTCACGACATATGTCGCGCTACTGGCTCAGTCTGTTTGGTCGGTTCCGATTACCTCCCATGGATGCAAAAACCTATATGACTGTTTTTTGTTATTTTTCTCTCTGTTAATTCACCAGTGGCTATGTAACATGTGTTACAGAATTGCACCAGTGTAAGGGTTAAGAAGCTGACCTCTTCTTAGCATTGTCAGCCATGACAGAAAAACGACTCACGAAAAAATTTCTGAAAAAAATTGTAAGTCCAAAATACGGCCAACAATGCTGCCAAAATCAAGCAAAATACAAGGAACGACCTCACCTCAACATAGTTGTGAAGTCCACATGACAAGAAGAGACCAAGAGGAACGAAACAAAGTCAAAAAGACTAAGTAACAACGGCTGAAACAGCCAGAGCGTACATCAAATGCGACCAGTCTCACTGACGCTGAGTTTTTAGAATGATGCATATGGCGGAGTATGCGCGCGCATACGGAAGGCAGCCTCGTTTCCGGGCTGGCCTAGACACCCTTACGGGTCTCGGTCACTCTTTTTTAGAGGCGTCTTCCTTGTTACCAAGGGGACGCGTACAGCGATACCAGCACTGAACCAGGGTTAATTGCTATATGTGAGTTGGGTAAGATATGTAATTTAATAGGTATTTTTACAATTTCAATTGCCATTCAAAGTTACACCTTTAGCTGCAGTCACGACTAGCTTCACCCCAACATCATATTACACAATCCCCTGCACAAATCGGGTTTTCTTTTTGAAATATCGTTTCTGGATCATATTTTACAACAGTTTAAAAACGACAACAACATTCCTCACAACAGTATGCGCAAGTGAGGCGTGTTTCTTTTGCCTGTTGCCCACAAAGCAGAACCTCAATTTTTATCTGTTATATTACTATTACTCCTTGAGATTTTTTCCAGTCCAAGAAAGATATAAAATCGCAGTTAAATGAGGTTAACATGACGTAGCAATGCAAGCAAGCAAATAAATATCCTCCAAACCGTTTTTGCCTTGACTAAAAGAAGGTCAGCTTGATATAAAAAACAAGTCGCGTAAGGCGAAAATACAATATTTAGTTAAGTAGCTGTCGAACTCACAGAATGAAACTGAACGCAATGCCATTTTTCAGCAAGACCGTATACTCGTAGCATCGTCAGTCCACCGCTCATGGCAAAGGCAGTGAAATTGACAAGAAGAGCGGGGTAGTAGTTGCGCTAAGAAGGATAGCACGCTTTTCTGTACCTCTCTTTGTTTTAACTTTCTGAGCGTGTTTTTAATCCAAACATATCATATCTATATGTTTTTGGAATCAGGAACCGACAAGGAATAAGATGAAAGTGTTTTTAAATTGATTTGGACAATTTAATTTTGATAATAATTTTTATATATTTAATTTTCAGAGCTTGCTTTTAATCCGAATATAACATATTTATATGTTTTTGGAATCAGCAAATGATGGAGAATAAGATAAACGTAAATTTGGATCGTTTTCTAAATTTTTATTTTTTTTTACAATTTTCAGATTTTTAATGACCAAAGTCATTAATTAATTTTTAAGCCACCAAGCTGAAATGCAATACCGAAGTCCGGGCTTCGTCGAAGATTACTTGACCAAACTTTCAACCAATTTGGTTGAAAAATGAGGGCGTGACAGTGCCGCCTCAACTTTCACGAAAAGCCGGATATGACGTCATCAAAGACATTTATCAAAAAAATGAAAAAAACGTTCGGGGATTTCATACCCAGGAACTCTCATGTCAAATTTCATAAAGATCGGTCCAGTAGTTTAGTCTGAATCGTTCTACACACACACACACACACACACGCACATACACCACGACCCTCGTTTCGATTCCCCCTCGATGTTAAGATATTTAGTCAAAACTTGACTAAATATAAAAACCATACATGTTGTGATAATATCAATTAACTTTACCTACATGTAAATTACATTCAACTAACTCATCCACATACTAACTGCAGCTAACAAACTAATAGAAAGAAAATTAGAACTTTCTGTTTACCCCCCCCCCCCCCCCCCCCCCCCACCCACACATTATTTGCTGTTTTCATCAACTTGCTGCTCTCAATTTTGTCAACACTAATTTTATCACAATTCTTTTCACAGAAATGTTTCTTGTACAATACAAAATACATTTCAAACTGAAAAGCACAGAATAACACTCACACTGTGTGGCATACCATGGCATTATTGCCATATTTGTTTGTTTGGTTTTTTTTTGTCGGTGGGGTTCTTGTTTTTAACAAGAAAATCTGTTCCTTTCATGATTTGTGATTTTGGTTTTAGTGAAAGTCTCCCATTTCCATATCATTGTGACTAAAATCTTTAAAAAAAAAATTGACTATATTCTATACAAGAAACACTTAACAAGGGTAAAAGGAGAAACAGAATCCGTTAGTCGCCTCTTACGACATGCTGGGGAGCATCGGGTAAATTCTTCCCCCTAACCCGCGGGGGGGGATGCCATGATCCACAGTCTAAAATGCACTATACTGCACCACAACAGCTACATAGTCACATTAGATGCTTCTGGTGTCATTCATAATTAACTCTCCAGTGAGGCACAAATAAAGGAAAATAGTTTCTAACAAATCACAACACACCATTAACTGGTGCGGGACGGACTTGAGCAACATGACAAATCACAAAAATCAAGATTCTGTCACTATTTTTTTCACAGGATTTGTTTTGATAAATTAAATATACACATATTTTAGCTCAAACAAGTGCGTTTGCTAAAAAAAAAATTCTGCTTATACTGCACAAAATATGTTAAATACGCCTCCATGCAGAATGCAAGTCTGATCAAACCTCTCAAGGTATTTTTAGTTTCATGTTTGACGTTCCATTTTAATCAATATCTCTAGTTCAACACTGATCTGAGAAAACTGGACATCCAAAACTGAGGAACGCAGAGTAGTTTTTCTGGCTGCAAAAGGCACTTTCTATTCAACTCAATCATTTGCCATAACGTTTTGCAAGGTACCTATCTTACAACATTTTGAAAGTCAGTTCTTTCAAACTCTTGTACGAACTCGGAAACCATCTTTCTGTCAAATGTTACTTTATCAATTAACTCATAGTTATCTGCTTGTTAATTAAGCATTAAATTGACCTACTTCCAAACTGATACAACATTACATTTTAAATGAAGGACAATCAACTTAGAGCTCACTGAACCAAGATCTATTTACTGCTACCTTAATATGATCCCTGAATCCCTGAGCCTCTCGTGTGAATCAAACACATCAACTAATCAATAAACAAACAAATACATACACTTATCATAAAATCAATGATCAACAATGCATGATAACTATCTCCTTTAGTCTCCGACTCCAAGGCAAAATAAATAAGTTACATAATACACAAATCAGCCAAAAGGGGATCATAGGATCAGTAATCACGTTAACACCATCAGTAAAGCCTTGGGTCTCATACATGTAGTAACAAAAAAATCAAATTAAAACCTAAATAAATATACACAGTCCTTATGTGAATGTGATCTGTGGATTTTTCAGTTTCTTATCAGAAATAAATAAATCATTCCAAAAACAACAAATATGATGGAAGCTTTTTAAATAATGCTGATGAAGGTGGAGACAGTCTATGCTGCCTTGCGACGAAGCCACCTGCATGCTACCGCCAAACGTAGAAAAGCTTCTCGTACGGTACGTTCTGAGAAAAAAAATAACAGAAAAGAAAGTCAGCACTTTTTAAAGATTTTGCTTAAGTGTGAAAAACTAAGTATTGTAATGTTTTCAAGAAATATGGGTGAATGGCTCCTTACCATAACAAATGTTTACTGGTTAAACAAGAAGAGCAAACGCTCGATCGAGTCACTTTCGCAGTTCTGAATATTATATGAGGCATCAGATGGACAGGAAGAAATTGCTATTCACAACACAATGCATACCTGAAGCATACCTGTGACCTTGAAAAAGGTCAAAGGTCACCAAAGCAGACGTCAAAGTGTAGAGGTCACTGGGAGTCACGTTCACATAAAATTTGAGCCCGGTCACTTTTATAGTTTCCGAGAAAAGCCCAACGTTAAGTTGTGTGTTGCCGAACAGAAAAGGCTAGTTATCTCCCTTGTTTTTCTGATAACGTTCGTAAAAGGCTACAGATGTAAATACTTTGATGTAAAGAATAATCCTACAAAGTTTCAATCACATCCGATGAACTTTGTCAAAGATATAAAATGTCTAATTTTTCCTTTGACGCTGACCTGTGACCTTGAAAAAGGTCAAAGGTCAACGAAACCATCGTTAAAGTGTAGAGGTCATTGGAGGTCACGACTAAACAAAATATGAGCCCGATCGCTTTGATAGTTTCCGAGAAAAGTCCAACGTTAAGGTGGTGTCTACGGACGGCCGGCCGGACAGACTAACACTGACCGATTACATAGTCACTTTTTCTCAAGTGACTCAAAAATAAATGATAACACACACATGCAAGACAGTTAGAGAATGGGGTGAGAAAGTGCGTGAGGGGGGAATGATGGGAAGTCCCCACCAAGACAATGTTCTGAAATAACTCTGTCAGGATTTGTATTGGCAGTATAAGAGTTGCGCCCCTGATAGTAAGGCAAACAAACATGACCATGCTGACCAGTGGCGACGAGCAATCGCACCAAATGATTAAATGTCCGCTGGATATGATGTCCTTTTCTTTTTAAATATGGGCATTGGAGATGATTCACCACAGTTGGCCTGCGTGATTTCCTAACCTCTTGTCACTTCAAGCCCAACTATGTGACCTCACGCAAGACACATTGTCAGCCATCACTGCAGGCCAGGGATCAATGCCCCAATGAATCCTGAAGTCCGCTGTGTATATTTTTGAGAAAAAAAGGGCATTACAGAGGAACCCACCTTTTAGGACCTCCAAAAATCTGAACAAATCCATCTTAAGGGGGGGGTCTTAAAATGGAGGTAAATTTACAGAGACTATGAAGAAAAAATCTAAAAAAAAGAAGGGTCTTAAAGAGGAAGTTTTAAATTGGGGGGTCTTAAAAGGAGGGTCCCGTTGTATATTCTTATCAAGCAGACATTACAATCATACACATCCGATTGCTCATCTTCACTGGTGGGTGTCAATCGCTGCTTGGCTTAATGTCAGGGAGTGTAATTCTTCCACATCGCATAAAAGTCCTGCATTATAAAAATGTTTATTGAACAAGCTCACTTCTCCTGTTTGCTTGCGTATATGCCTGAAGGTCACGAAGAATCGCAGGTGTCTCCTCCACTCGCTGTGGCGAAATATCTTGGCCTGACCCTGCAAGACGTCTCCTTCGTTCACCGATATTCCGGAGTCCAGAAGAAAGAGGTTCTGCTTCCAGTGGGTCAGGCTGAAAGAAGCTTAAAAATGTAATGGCTTGGCAAAACTGTAAACAACCTGAGAACCTTCATTGGATTAAGCACACACACACACACACACACACACACACACACAAAATAGAAAGAAAGAAAAAGATGTATATGTAGTACACGTACATATGCTAAGAGTGGAAAAAACATGCACACACCAACAAAACACACACACGCACACCAACAAAACGCACACACACACAGAGAAGTTGGAAAAAAGGGTAGAGGGAGATAACTGGTATCACTCACTTTGGCTGAAAATTCACAGTGATCCAGAATTTACCATTTACAAACTCTAGCTACTGGCTATACAAAGGAGTTTAAAAAAACCTGAAGGCTTTTTAAAATACTTTTTGAAAAAAACGTAAGCAGGCAGGCCTGAAAAGACATAAGGAATGATTGCAATGAAGGACTGAAATGGACCAAGAAGCAAACTTTCCTTAAAATCTTGAGTTGCTCAGAAAGACCATTTCTGCACTACAAAATGATCTGACTTCTCACAATAACCCTGACTATAGTGTCTCAGTGTTAACAAACTAAATCTTACTCATGGTCGGGTCCCGTGTTGAGCGAAACAGTTTCAACCTCTGGCGCCAGTCCTTGAAAATCCACCTGGAACCAGGTACAAAACCCATGTAGCATGCCAGACTTTGTGATTTCAAATTCAAACATGCGTGACATCTCTTCCAGACCTGTAACCTTGAGTGTGCTAATGTCAAGTTCCAGCAATTTTGTCTCTGTTGCTAAGCAGTTGTCGCGGTCCAGGATAAAGCTGTGGTTGGGCTTCTGAAGGAACTCCTCGAAGGCTAGAGGCCTGCAACAACAACAAAAAGTATGAGTCTCTTATAGCAGGCAAGAAATGCATTCCGAAATGTCCGTTTTAACTAAATATATTAACATTTAACAAAGCTGTGGCTTCAACCTACTTTTTAGTGCTAACTTTAACCAACAAAACACAAATACCTTCAGCTGGCACTATGAAATGTTACCTGCTATTCAGACTTGGTCATGTGACATGTTTTCTTCCACACGAGATTACGTTGACATCAGCTAATCGAGTGTGGAAGAAAACTCTGTCACACGACCAAGTCTGAATAGCATTTATGTCTCACAGCTTCAATAGAGAGAACAAACACGTTTTGCGTACTCACGCTTGACAAACCTAAACACAGGAGCAGCCATTGTGGAGAGATCTACTTTTTGACGGATGTGATCGAATACCTATGAATGATGTCTCGGTATATGTGAATGACGTCACAGTCATCGTCACAGTCTGTATCTTTTGAAGCATCGCATTCTTCATAACGTCTTTCTGTGTCTGCATCCGCGAAATGTTTGTTCTTTTCGGGATATTTGTCATCTATGTCCACAACTCTGTCCTTCTAGATTCAGACTAACAGGCCTCGTGAGCGAGCCACTTTCCAAGGGCAGCTAAATTCGCGTAGGGAAACAGTACTGTCGTCTGGGATGCCAGGTTCAGTATTCTCAGCGTTGAAGAATTTGTAAAGAGAAGAAACGATAACAGCTGGAGAAATGAAAGTCGTGTGTTTATTTTGGGGTTTTTGGAGGGACGATTTTGAGTTTGAATCCGTTCTTGCCATGCTCCAAAGCGTGTAACATACAATCTTGCACACGTTTACTTTAGTAGTGGCAAAGAAGGAAAGCGTGTGACATATATATCTATATATATATACGACTAGTGTCTGTGTGTCTGTGTGTCTGTCTGTGTATCTGTCTGTGTATCTGTCTGTGCGCGATGCACGGCCAAAGTTCTCGATGGATCTGCTTCAAATTTGGTGGGCATATTCAGGTAGACCCGGGACACGACACAACCTGGTCGATATTTCAACACGTGCTCTCAGCGCACAGCGCGGAACCGATTTTGGTTCCACCTCAGCTATTTTGGTTCCACCTCAGCTACCCGGGCCCCCATACCGACACACCATAGCCGCTACACCACATCACAACGCCAAAGTTCTCGGTGGATCTTTTTCAAATTTGGACACCGTATTCAGCTACACCCCGGACACAATATCATCGATGAGATATTTCAACACGTGCTCTCAGCGCGCAGCGCTGAACTCATTTTCGTTTTTGTGTTCATTTCACCATTATAAGTAACTCTTCCTTATCTTCTCCAGTGTTTGGCGTTTATCTCCCTTCCTTCGTGTGGCTTTCCCGTTCAGTTGTAAGTTACTACACTGCGCTGTCCACTGCGCTGAGCGTCTTCGGATATATTCCCGGCGTTCTGTTACTGTTACTATTTTTAGAAGGTCAACGCAGTGTACAGAACGTAAATTGGACCCGTAAATTATCCTCACTGTAAAAGTGCAAAGGTCGAATCAATTTATAGCCACGCGAAAAATACACTGTCATCTATCTCTCTATAGATACGGCTTCTCTGTGTTTTTGTGTGTGTGTGTGTGTGAGTGTGTGTGTCTCTATGTAAGCAACACCTGTGCATTGTTCAGTTCTGTTTGTGATGTGGTCTGGCGGCTTTTGTGTAATTTTAAGTACTGGCCTTCCTTTGAGAAGCCATAACTTGCTCAGTCCTGTTTGAGTGGAGTTCGCCTCCAAAGGTGATTAACACGGTTACATTCGTCGACAAGGATGGGACTCGATATGGTCAGGAATGGCATTATGGCCACTGAATCATTTTCGTGCTGTTCCCATTCCACGAATCTGGGAGGGACCTAAGCTTGGCGGGTCCATTGTTCGGACCCGGCGAAGCCGGCGTACGGCTCTAAGTACTTCTTCCCGGCGAAGCCGGCTACCCGGCGAAGCGGGTATTCATTCTAGTATATATATATATACGCACATGTATATATATATATATACAGTAGAACACCCCTTTTAAGACCTAAAAAAAATCTAAGAAAAGCAGGTCTCAAGAAGGAGGGAGTCTTAAAATAGGAGTGAATTTATAGAGTTTATGAACAGAAAATCTGAGAAAACAGGGTCTTAAGGGGAGGCACTGGTGTTAAAAGTGATTTTTTTTGTTTCATAACTCTTGGGTCAGCAATTGTTTTAGAATTTAAGTACTCAGTCTATCTCCTGAGAAAATGGAAAAAAAATAAAAATTGGACCATCGGTTGCCATGGTAGCAATCCAAGATGGCCACCAAACTGCCCCTTTTTAAAACCCTAAGGCTTTTTTAAAACTGCATGAAATTTAGTTTTGATGCTTGTTATTTATACTTCAGCACAATGCCGAGAAACTGATTGAGGCTTTTTTTGATATCTCAAGTCATTTAAAAAATATCAATGATGAAAGTGAGTGATGTTGAATTTCATGAAAAAACGCCCCCAAAAAGGGTATAACTTCTCAAGAAAATTTTTTTTCAACAAATCCCTCAATCAGTTTCTGCAAAATAACACACTCAAGATGTACGCAAAGTTTCAACAACGCAAGTTTATTAGAAAAAAAGCCTTAGGCTTTTGTAGTGACAAAAAAGTAGTTTTGAGAAAATGCACAAAACATGAAGAAAATGATTTTTTTTCACACAAACGTTTACAAAACATGTAACAAAACAACACTGACAAAACAACAAGTCTTGCTGAGTTCCACAAGAAAAACGGAAACTAAATTCAACAAAATGTTAAAAAAAAACAGCCAGTGTTCTGCAAGCACCAAGGAACCTGTTCCAATGTCACAATGATCAACTCTCATCCGTTATGTGCACGCTGCATAAATTATGCCCATCCATAATTCCCAAATTGTTACCAGTGAAGCCTCTTATCTTGGACCTCTTTTGGACTTACTTTGATTTATCAGGGAAATTTATAACAGTGTCCTTTACTTTTTATACTACGATATTAGGGTTGACTTCTGTGAATTGCCATGCAGTGCCATGGGTACTTTGGAAGCTCCTCTCCAGCTTCCACCTCACCATCTGTAGAGAACATAAATTCAAAATTAATAATATGATATGTCTATTACAAACTCAATACGGCTTTTCACATTTTCCCAACAATGACACCACCCCCCCCCCCCCCCCCCCCCCTCCTACACACACATTTGAAAAACAGGTATTGTAATATGTGATAACACGGTATTTCGGCGCATGCTTATGTCAGTGCTAATAGTCAAGCAGTGAACAAAAAGATGTTGAAAAATCATGTGAACGGTGCTAAGGCAGTGCTGGTCTGGTCTACAGCTATTGCACATTCTTCATGCGAGCGGCCCTCGCTTCGCATCTCTGTATGTATGTCTCTGACTGCATGCAGACACCATATGTTCTGCATGGGAAGTATGACCACAAGCAATGTTCACTCACTGGTCCATGTGAATGCATGTTTGTTTGTGCCACAAGAAAACTTTGATCACAGGAGGAAGCTATAAGTAATATGCTCAAGAAAATAAATGAGGAAAGAACAGATGTTTTGCCCCAACAGGACAAACCTTGTGACAACCAAGCTTCACAGTAGCCGCACATTACTGACTTTGCATCCTATTCAGTTTCTTTGCATCAGGGTGTTGTTAGTAAGATTCTCTTCTTCAGCAGTCACACACAGTCACACACATGAACACACAGAGCCAGAGCCGCAAACATAACCAAACTTATGTATAAACTTCTACATTTCTGTCAAAAAAAAGAAGAAAAAATGCATACCTACTACAAGCTTTATCAGCTGCTTGGAATCTTTACTGCTCTGCTTGGGCTAGTATTCAGCTGCAGCAGATTTCCCAGGAGATGCATGGTGTTGCACCATGGCTGAACAAAGTCATTTTTGTATTGATTGTTCTTTTTTTAAGCAGTTTATTTGCTTTTTTCCCGAAAAAAGATATAGGGTCTGCCTTTTCGTTGCCATAAATGGCGAACTCCGTGTTGTCCTTACTGCCGTACACATTCCGCTCCGCAACTCTAAAATAAGTCGTGGTTCAAAACACACATGGAAACGTGCTTCAAACGTACACCACCGATGGTGATTTCTTGCTCCAACCCAGCTGTTGCAAGGGAAGCAGCATAGTTTCCAGCCAATTTTCATTCTGGACGAAGTTGAATGCACAAACTTGATCTTCCGATTCGTTCGTAGCAATAGCAGACGACACTATCGACTCGCACTTTCTTTTTAAACTTCTGTCACGCCAGCCTCTGCAACTGATCTGATTTTACCCAATAATCATCTTTTGCGTGTCTAGCACTGAAATCGGGGTAAAACGTGTGATAAACTGAAGATTCCACAAAGATATCCAAGGAAAATCGCAGCTGTAGATGTTTCACATCGCCTTTGGCAAGATCTGGCGGAAATTGAAGAATATTGCATTCTGGGAAGGCCGAATCGAACCGAACGAGACCGAGCATAAACGAAGTTTAATATCCGCGATTCGATTGGTCAGTAGCGAAAATTGTTCATACGGAATTTCCCGGAATCTTCATCGGTTCTCTTCGGCTCTTTGGAATGTCTTCTTGTTGCTGTTACTAACGGCGCGAAACCAGTAAACGGAAATTCCCGTTGTCCGCGGTATGAACTGATCCTAGCAAAGAAAAGACAACTCATTCCAGTCATGCAAACGTGACTACCGTTCACGATTTGTTTGACTCACAGTCACCACGCAAACATACGCATTTTTTTTTGCTGTTTTGTGTGTTTTCAATACACAATTGCATACACATACATTGTTCATTTAGCCGTTTTGACCGTTTATGATTAATTCTGATCTAAAATCAGTACATCAGAGTAACCAGAAGAGGTTCAAAATCCAGAATCAGAAAGAAAACCGAAATGACCAGGGAACAAAAAAATCACTTTTTTCACTGTGGTGTCTGCCCTTAAAAGGGAACAAGTCTTAAATTGGGGGGTCTTAAAAGGGGGGTTCCACTGTAATAGGAAAGGAAAGGGGGGGTATGTGTGTGTACATGAGTTTATGTGTTCGTATGTGCACACATTGTGTTTGTGCACATGGGTAGCAGGGAAGGAATGTTGAACAGCATGTATAAGCAAATGTATGCATTCAATGTTTGTGAGTGTAAGCATATATTTGTGCACAAAAGGAAGCATGATGTCTCTGGCATATACTTTCTACTATGCTCAAGCAGTACCTACTGCAGCCAGCCTAAACATTTCTCAGTATCGAAACATACACTGAACTCCAAATTAGTATTAGAACAGACACATTGCCCACAAAGACACACAAGTCACGAGAATGAGGTTTTGCATGAACAGTTTACATGCTTGTATGAATTTTCATTTTCACTTCCAATACTTTATTGTCCTATTGCTGGGAAATTCATGTAGCTTCCGCCCAGTAGAAAGGTAGCAGCAACAGAAATGTGCTACCCAGGTATGTGGGTGTTTAGGTGTAATTGGCTACCTGCACTTCTGTCAGAATAACCAGGATGTTTTACATGCCACAGTGACATGGGGTTGGGACATGGACACCATCTCTGCATCTGCATATAAAACTGACCCATGATCGTCCCAGCTCAGATCTGAACCCATGACCAACGGACCACGAGTCCAGTGATCTTGCAACCTACTACCGGGCCCGGTACAAAAGGCCATGAAAAGTGTTTGTGAGTAAAAGCAAACTTACTTGAGACAAGAGAGGTCAAACCCATACTGCGCAGTCCAAAAGTCTATGGAGTCACTGTACTGTTCCGCTGCTGACACTGGAACCAGAAAGAGGCTGGCGGCCGATGGCCAAACAATCCCACCAGGCCGCAGGAACTTGTCACGAGCAACCAGCACCGATTCTATCATCATTTCGAACTGAAAACAGTTGGATAGATCAGTACTTTTACGGGTGACTAAGATGAGAATGGCAATAATTTGAACAAAAAAGAGCAGAACCATTCCCATGAATGAGAGAATATATGCTAAATGAGGGTAACCAACCGATCTACGGTGATATTACGAGTAATTTTCTGCTGCTGATATGACAAAGTCACCATTCTCAAAACTCCTTGTCAGTTCCTTGGAAGACCGGCAGCATAAAATAAAGATTTTTATGTGACACCATTATTCGTATTATGACATCTTCTGAAAGTCTGCTTGTCTTTTGACATCAAATAATTCACTTTGGAAGAGAGGGCCAAGAGCAGGCCTCGGTTTATCAATTCAGGGTCGTTTCTTAGACCTGAACTAAACACCCTGCTTAATAATAATAATAATAACGATTACTTATATAGCGCGTAAACCTCGTGGTGACAAGCCCAGAGCGCTTTACACTTACATAATCATAATACAAACAAGGAAAGAGAACTAAATCCGAATAAACTCAAACATGGTCACACACACCCACACATGCACGCACACACACACGCACACACACACATACACACGCGCGCGTGCACACACACACACACAATCTTTCTTTCGTCATTGTCAATGTTCAGGTAACCCGCAATGTCATTCCATGTACGCATACGTTATACTAGTACAACACACACTAGATTTAACACACGCGCACACACGCACATGCTTGCTCGCACACACTCATCCTCCCACACACACTAACAAAATGTAGAAACAAGCAAAAACAAAACAAAAGCTATACCAGAAGCAGTGTGCCCATCCACTCAGAGATGATGAGGTCAACAGGCTGGTCCAGGGTCAGGTCCTCTACATAGCTGTGCACAACTGTGATCACATGCGAAAAATGATTGCTGCTAACTACCTCTGAGGTGTGGTCTGCCATATCACTTGCCTCCACTGCATACACCTGCACAAAACACATATCAAGGTACATCACTGCTCAAGTTTTCTTTCAATTCAAAGGTGTATGTGAATCAAGAAGGCCACAGGCATTCTGTCTTTGATAATAGGACTTCTGGCATCTGTAACAATGGGACACAGAGAGTCGTTTGGTGGCAAGCAGGCGGCAAAAGGCTGCCTTCAAATAGCTGATAAACTTTTCTGCAGATCTAATGAACTTCAAGATTTAGCCCCACCGCACAATGCGCACACACATACAGTGTAGTCCGGGTACAACAAATCTCAAGGGAGATACATTTTAGTTCATTATATCAGTAATTCGCTGTAGAGTTTTCAACCCTAAATGGCCTCAAGACAAGTTTTCCCAATCACCTTCAAATGATCGTCCCATCGATCTTTCCTTGGAGAGTACAATCTCTGCATGTTTTTAACAGCTTCATAATATAATCCATAGAGAGAGGCAAACTAACAGCAGGAGGTGCATGAAAAGCATCAGTTTTCACGATAAAACTTTGACTCGCTCATTCACGGGACATAACTGCCCTCCGGACTGTCCACAGTGTTGAGCAATTTAGGAGACTTCACTGCCTGAGGAGAGTATTGATTCAAATGAACGCGTGGTTCTATATCGCGTCACTCGGTCACGGATCGGAGAAAACAAAAAAACAGTTCCAGATTTCGAAACCATGTTCGTCAGCCATTGTTTTTAGCAAGACAGACCACATGTGCACGAGCTTCGCTGACGTACATCGCAAAATGTCATGACGTCACCACAACTTTCGGTTTTGGTTCGATCTGTTCCGTGCACCTCCCGCTGTTAGTTTGTTCAGAGTTCGCTCATCACGCGATGTGCTCTTGTGTTTGTGTATTTTTGTGTATTTTTGTCTTTGGAGACAATTATTGACATCAGTTCGTTGTAGCCTTGTGACTTTTAGAGACAAAACGGCTCTGGGGTGATGAAAACGTGTTTGTTAAAAGAGGGGTTCGTTATGCAAATGAGTTCAAAAGGTTCGATGCAGCCGGAAAGTAACAAGTAAGAAATAGAAGGCTGTCTGCCGGGAAATCAATGGCAGTTTGTTAAAAGAGGGATTTCGTTATATCCAGGTTCGTTATAGCTGGACTTTTGTTTGTTTATTTGTTGCTTAACGTCCAGCCGACTACGCAGAGCCATATCAGGACGAGGAAGGGGGGGATGAAGGGGGCCACTTGTCAAGCGATTCCTGTTTACAAATGCACTAACCCATTACTTGTGTCCCAGCAGGCTTTAGTAAAACTAAATTAATACCTACTGGAAGATTACCAGTTTCCAGTATGTTAAAATAGGCTTAACCTATCTACTGCTGGACTTACATCAGAACACTAACAGATTAAACTAGACATGAATCGCGAGACAAGCGGCAAGAGAAGAGATTTTTGGAAAAAATACAGGTGAATGAGCAAGAAGGCAGAAAAAAGAAAAGAATTCATGAAGAAAAAGAGAGCATGACAGGAAAGAGGAACCAAAAATCTACCTAACAGCAAACTAGAAAGCTCCTGCGGATCCAAAAACAGGAGGGGCCTTTAATTTCATAACCGCAGTGCCCCACTGCGGGATATAGCTGGACTCCACTGTACACTACATGGTAGAGTGAATTAATACATGGCCTACACTTACACGAGCAAAAAAAAGAGCTTTTGTGAACAGCAGTAACATAAAAAAACATTATACATTACAAGTAGTTGTATTTTAGACAAAATCTGACATTTGACACAGATCGAGACAGTCATTAATTTCTGAGACCACGCTAGCAGTCAAGGTGAACAATGACTGTCGAGATCTGTGTCCAATGTCATATTTTGATCAAAAATACAAATAATATTTATGTATCAATCTATTTTGGCTAGAACTCAGTTTATTTTTGATTGAATGTACCCAAACATGCACTCTTTCGCAGTCTCGGCCGGCTGCCTAAATATGAGTTTTAACCGGCCTTCAAGTTCAACGTCAAATGGCTAAAAGAAGGAAAATCCAGTGTTAAATTGATACATACCTGTTTAGGCTGACCATACTGTGCACACATCAGGCTCAGGATTCCAGTTCCACAACCGACATCCAAAATAACCTGCAAAATCACAAAACAGACTCAGATAATACTTAATAGCAATGCATTTGTACCATGCTTATCTGCTTGTGACAACATCAATGTTATCTGTCATTTACGTTACTATGATAATTTCCTAGTGGCAGGTTAGTTATTCACTCACTCAATTTGTCTCACTTTTGTCACTTTAGACTAATCTGAGTTGTTGAAGTGATCGCACAAAATTGGAAAAGGGCGTTTGTAAAAAATCCTGCATATATCGCTTGTCTTAATTTTCACAACACAATTTTTATGCAAAATTCACCAGTCACCTCTCTCTCTTTTTCCAAATTGATCTAATAAATTGATTTCTGCGTTGGCTCTTTACTTTCTTTTTAACCTGAAAGAATAGAGATTAAAGGCACAGTAAGCCTCCCGTAAACCATCACAGATACTGTTAGGCTTTTTTACACACAGTACAAACACCCTTCCATTTGAACGCTCACCAAACGGGAACATCCTAGGTGCCCTCCGTAAAGAGCGAGCAATTTTCAAAGAATTTATTTTTGCGTGGTTTATCTTACCCCTGAGCCATCGTGAACCAGTGTGATCAAGTTTCCCTTTTTGGCTCACGTAAGTGTAGCCTATGCGATGGTAAACTTTGTCTGTCTGTGCGTGCGTGCGTGCGTATGTATGTATGTATGTGAGTTGTTCTTCAGTACTGGTGACAGAAAGGGGGAAAAGTGGTCAAAATTCAAATCTCTAGTTTTGTTTTTGAAATATTGCTTTTCATAAAGCAGAAATACTGTAGTATCTGTTGTACATAAGAAAAAATCACTGGTTCACATGGTTCCTACATAATCTAACTTTTAAAGCTGGTTCTTGTGTGTCTGTGTGTATGTTTGTATGATGACGATAGGACCCGAAACGGCTGCACGGACTGAGACAGGAATTGCAGAGAATGTTCTTTGCCACTCGAGTCGTGTCATAAGGTACTTTTGGAATAGCAAATTTGAAAGGATTCTTCAAAAAACGGCGGAAAACATTATATACCCTGTGAGCTATCGAGGATCCTCCCCGTCTGGGCTGTCGAAACATGGTCTTGTTAAAAGACGTTTTCAAATGCGGTTAACGGGGAGATACACTCGAAGCACATTTAGCGAAGTTATGTTGCCAAATTTCACTACACGGATCGATGCACACAGTCGAAATAGATGTGACTTTCACACGACCGAAGACTACTTACTAGCAGACTAGCAGACGACAAGATCTAAATATTTAGATCAGTGAGAGCAATCCGTTGAAGAACAGTTACTCCGCTTATTCGTCTTCAGTTAAGCTTATTTCCCCTGCCATAAGTTTCCTTGCAGATCTGCAGTCACGTAGTGAAATGAACTAGTGTCATCGGAAGATTCTTCTCAGTCAATGATCAAAGCACAGTAAGTTCTATGCTGACAAAAGTCACTTTCGGACAACACGACGATTGATTTAATTTATGAGCCCAAAGGTAACAATATCGACAAGAATGTACGCATTTGACATTAAATGAAACATTCATAGACAGTTTCCAACTCACCAGATCTGCCAAAGAGCCGTCATTCGTGAAAAAACGATGATTTTAATCAGACAGGTATCGGAAACAAGCCTTGGTCACCTGCGTTATTCTTTCCAAGGCGACGTGACGGCGCCACATTTGTTTGTTTATGGCTGTTTATCGCGAAACAACACAGTTTAAATTTGTGTGTAAAATACCACAAATTTGTGGTGAATCAGTTCGTCATCTGCGTTTCGATTGTAATTAAGTCAGATTGGAGTTACTTTGAATCGAAGGCGAGGGTAACCTGCGTTATTTGTGGGACATCGTGAACAAATTTGATTGCAATATTTTATACAGAAAGTAAATTTCAATGATTCTGGCTCAGACTTGTAGATCTGTTATGCAGTGTGTTGGTAGTGTATCTGCTTTTCTGCTATGAAGCTCATTTGGAGTGATACGCTGATCGAAGTGGGGTACCCTATGTGGGACATCAGCCGTATGCAGATTACGCCTCAGAACACTCTCGCATTTCACAAAGACAACAATAATTTGCAACATTTCAAGAACTGCATCAGTTTTATTAGATACTATTTCAACAACAACAGCACAAACACGACTATTATCAACAACACAGAACGGGAGGTAAGTCTTCAAAGACGCACCAAGTGTGCGTTCCCGTTTTTGGACGCCATTTTTGCTGGCATTTTCACAGTAAATCTTAATATTTCCATATCTATTGAATAATTTTGGTATTTTCTTTGATTGTGCCGATTCTCCTATCTCTCTGGCATGTACTGGGTGCTTTGTGACCAGTTTCTCCCCTAGACTGTATTGAAAAATGCGTCCGTGTGAGCTGACCCCCACTTGTGATCAGTAGCAAAGAACAACTCATGTATGTCTGTGGTAGAAACTTTAACATTTTTGGCTAAACACCGAAATACTCATTTCACGTGGTTAATTTTCAAGCACCATCTTCAAATTATTGAAGCAATGATCAACATTGTGTCGGCATGTGTGTAGTTAAAGCGTGTATCCAAAGAAAACGGGTGGTGGGGGGTTTTGAAGGGGTACAAGCAGTTGACTGGTTTGTGTCGTGTTTGGCATGTAGACGGCAGGTCAGGTGTCAAGATCAGGTCAGGGGTCGCGCGAAGGATTGTGGTCCAGTTCTCACCTCGCTGATTCGCCGGGGAAGACGATTTCATGTTGTTCGGTTTCTAAGCTCCAGAAAAGTAAATAAAGAAGATACCAAAGGGAGATTTCCTACAATTTGATCTGCACAGCGTGTTTCCAATGTCCACGCGAGGAAGAGCTGTCGAAAGCGCGGCAGTCAGTGTCGATCTTGCAGCCGTATCCCGGTAAGTTCAGAGACAGATCTAGTGTCTCCCACTCTGATAACGTGTCACCTACTGTTAATCCGTTTTGTTTTAATTTCTTTTTATTTCAGCAGACACGGATGTCAAACACAGTGCTAGGCAGTCACCTCTAGTGAAATGAGTTGATCTAAAGTGCCTGTAATGTTTGGATGTCTTTGCTCGTGGTTCGATTTATGTGAATTTCAAGACTTGCAGTAGAGTCTCAAGTTAAGTTTACTCTGCCCGAAAAAAACTGTCCACCATTTACTTGAACATGCAGATATAAGGAAACGGAATGAATCTGTTCTCAAAGTCAAAATGATCACGATTTTTTCCTCAGATTCAAAACATGCACTGTCATGGTTTTGTCTGTACAATTTAGTAAGTCTTAAGTACTTTGCAACAACTTCCTTGAACGTGAAAGACAGTTTTTGAATGCTAGATCTGTATCGCGTTTCATTCCAGACTCGATCCTCTCTTTGATTGTAGATCTATTTGTTTGCTGTTTACGCACTATCATATGATTCGCTATGTAACGTTTGGTAAGCTTACCTTGCAACAGCTTTCTTGTCTTTGTTGGCATTTCTGGCTGTGTTGACCGTCAGAATTATTTTAAGAACCAGGCTGCTGCAGTCGACATGTTTCGCATATTGTAGGGTTACCATAGGTAAAGTGGCTTGTATAACCTGACTATTCTGTTTCAAAACACTGTTTATATTTGTGTAGGTTGTAGTCATCATAACTAATCGCATTTTGCCATTTGTTTCAAAAAGGAGGTTAACCTACAACAAGATCGACGCTATGTCAGATATATGCCTCAGCCACATGAAGACTTCCGAATTTAGATCTACTCGGCATGGTGACAAGTCTTGATGAAAAGTATAGGACTGAGGACAGCAGTGGAAAAAGTGCCCACATGGCAGGTACCTAACCTATTACCCTAGTCATTTTATCTGTTTGCCTTCTTTTGAAAATTATACATGGAGTTGATATGATGCGTTAGTTTTAACTGTGTGTGTGTGTGCGTGTGCGTGTGTGTGTGTGTGTGTGTGTGTGTGTGTGTGTGTGTGTGTGTTTGTGTGTGTGTGTGTGTTACGGAGTGAGTGAGTTTGTGTTATGTTACTGTTTGTTGATTTCTTACGGGAGCCTTGAAGGCTTCGCCTCTTGTTCACAATGTAGTCATCAGTTAGTGATTTGAATGCGACTCGCTGTGAGCTTATCTGCAATAGCACGTTATTAAGTACCTCTGACTATGCACGAAACAAACGGCTGTGGTTCACAAGAACTCTAGCGATGGCTTTTGACTGTTCAGAGGAACTGGCGATAGGTATAAACCGTCGTCTGCTACGAGAACCTCGACCTTGCGTGACCCTGCTTCCGGGCTTTTCTTTTTTCAAATTTTCAAAACTTTGAATTGTACTAATCTTGTCTTGATGAAAAAAGAATTCTTTTATGATTTAAGAATGTTTGTGTAACAAGCTGTCAATTTATTATTTAGATTTTAAAAGTTAGGTCTAGCGCCAAAACGCACCACGGTCCGATTGTCTCTGACACTCTCTCCGCAAAATTAATTCTTTGAAAATTGCTCGCTCTTTACGTAGGGCACCTAGGATGTTCCCGTTTGGTGAGCGTTCAAATGGAAGGGTGTTTGTACTGTGTGTAAAAGCCTGACAGTATCTGTGATGGTTTACGGGAGGCTTACTGTGCCTTTAAAGTGACCAATTGTTATTCAGTCGAACACGCATTTTAAGATCACAAAAAATCTGAGAAAAAAATCAGGTCTCAAAAAGGAGGGAGTCAACGGTAAAAAGAAGAAGATAATAAATGGAGATGCATTTACAGAGGTTGTGTTCAGGGAATCTGTAAAAGCAAGGTCTCAAAAAAAATAAAGTGTTAAACTAAAAGGGGGGTGGGGGGGGTGTCTTAAAGGGGGGTTCCACTGTTATCTCCAAAACAAATGTACAGACAGCAAAAAGAGTTTGTTTTCAGTTATCACACTTCAGCAGCAGAGCCAGGAGCACAAAGGAAAGAAAAAATCAATCCAGAAATCGCTCTTCTATCAAACTTGTGCTGTTAAAGGGAGATAACTGCTTTTCAAATGGGCATGCTGGCTTCTCTTCTGCAAGTTACTGCGAAATGGTGCAAGTATGGAACCTACCAAGTCTTTCATCAAGTGAGCGTTGTCTTTGATTGCTTTCTGGTATGCTGATGTTCTTGGCTTGTCACTAAGCATTTCGTGATGAAGTTTCTGAAAAGTAAACAAAAGACACATTAATTGAGAAATCTAACATATTGCGCTTATATTTTGAGAAAAAAGTACCCGGTACTTGATATGGCTGTACATGTGAACCCTTCTGCTGTATTTGTTAACACCAACAAATTATGTCTGGCCACTGTAAGAGGGAGTTGTTATTTTGTTTGATGGTTCCTCTGTTAAAGTTGTTTTGTCTGGATAAGGATACATTGGTTAGGCCAAAAAAACTCAAATGTTTGTTTCCGATGACAAGTCTAAACAAGTCGCGTGAAGCGGTATAAAAACATTTAGTCAATCTGTCGGCATCAAACAAAAAGATCAACATCATAAACCAGTCTTCGCCGAGACTCTAAACTATAGTTTTCTCTGAATCGCTCTACACATACACACACACAGACATGCACCACAACATCGTCTCGATTCCCCGTCTATGTTAAAACATTTAGTCAAAACTTGAATAACTGTAAAAAAATTAGGGTCTGTAGGTTGGTTAAAAAAAAAATTTTTTAGAACTAGACGTAGTCTTTTTTTTACATTTTATTTTACCCAGGTGCATATGTTTTTTGTATTGCCCCGTATTTGTTTGAGCTGTGTCCCATGGATGTCACAGAAGAGTAGCTTTTCTTATACAGTCTGCAAATGACATTCATCATTTTTTTTTACATAAAGTCCCAGACAAGCAGTCCATATTATTACTGTCAGTGTTAAACATGATTCATCAGTAGAACATAATAACGACATTAACAACCAAACATGGTTACATATTCCCAAAAGCATACAGTTTTAGATTCCACATTGAAACAGCAACATTAATGTTCATAATAATTAAAATATTCGTTAATAATAGCAATGAAAGCTGGTACATCATGAACATGGTTAAGCTGAAATTAGTCAAACAAAAAAAGCTCTTCAAACTTAATGGCTTACAAGTTTTCCATAGCTGCCAAAATACTCATCATCTTGCCAACACATCTGCTGAAAGGAATTGTGGGTGAGGTGATTGACAGGGATGTATCCCACGTTGCCCTTTGACTCCGCCCACCACCAGTGCTCTGACATTTTTTGCAAGATCTTCAGTGGCTCTCCTCTCTTGAAACTTAACTGCAAAACACACAACAACCAAAAACCATCAGGGATATATTTTGACTACACGTACATGTTCATATGTTTACATTCTACAGCTTTGCCTCTCAGTAGTTTACCAACAACTCTTCATGTAATCCCCAACATATTTTCCCATTCACAAAAAAAGTCTATTATGCCTATAGATAATACTAATAGGAATAAGTAGATCATTTGCTACAGTATACAGATTTCCATGCACGCAATTACGCACGAAAACACACACATACGGATGATACGTACAGACACTTACACTTACAGAGACACACTTATGCAAACAGAACACACACAAACACAGGCACGCACACACTTATTGTAGTGAATTACTTTGATAAAAACTTGCATGACGTCGAGTGCTCAGAAAAAAATGGGGGGCAGTTGTCCTCCCATGGTGGGGGACAGTTGTCAGGGGGGCAATTGTCTGGGGCCAATTAGCCTGCTACAATATATATACGTATGTGATTTCTCTTACAACTCAGTGTAGGGGAAGGGCCCCTAATATGGACCACTTTTTGTTTATTGCTGATAACTAGCTTGTTTTCATGCGAAGAAGTTTCATTTTGTGGTTGGTAGTCCTTCTCTCTTAGTTTAACCGTTAGGCCTAATTAGAGTGAAATAGCTTTGATAGACCTTCAGCAAAAATTAAATACAGAAAAAAATCACAAATGGTCCATATTAGGAGCCTGGGCGCCTAATATGGACCAGTGAAGCGGCCTTCACGAATCACTGTAAAAAGCCCCCTAAACTTCAAAATAACATGATACACTTTAGTGTGCAAGTCAGACAAATTCAAATATGCTTTAGATTTAGCTGTTTCGGGTTGATGAGAGCATTATTTGAAGCACACCAGGAAACTGAAGAAGCTTATCAAAAACAGAGTGAAAATAAGTGAAATTATCAACTTCCACAAAAAAAGACTATTTGTTATATTTTTTGGAAATCTCGAGGGCTAGTTATAGGTTATTTTCAGCAAGGTTTTTAATGAATTAATTAAAATTGCCTTTAGTTTTTATTTTCTTCGATTTGTTGAAGGTGGTCCATATCAGGGGACTCACACATACTTTGAGGTTTTGCTATTATTTTTTGTTTGCAGTAGAAACTCGGGTACACACTGTTAAGGTGGCAGTACTACCTGTACGTGCGTACCCAAATTGTGATATTTACTGTTTGTAAACTGTTAGGATTTTTCAATTGAAATTTTGCATGATTACTCATTATACCACATATTTTTCATAAAAAGTGTTGATTTTGGCCTAACAAACATTATTTCTTGGTGAAAAAAAAAGTTTTTGTAGGATGAGCTGTGGCCGACGTAAAACAAAAAATCATTTATTTTTGAACTCATAACTCATAGGTTTATGCACAGATTGTCTTCATGTTTTATAAATTATGTAAGCAGTAGATTATCTGGATTATGTGCTAGAGGATTTCTTATATCTGTAACGGTTGTTGTGTGATCGCTGTGTAAAAATGTGCCTAAAATTAGGTCATAAAAAAAGTTTTAAAAAATTCTTAATCAATTTCTAGGACAGATATCCAGAAAATGCTATGACAAAATCCAGATACAAGCATTTTAAAGCACTCCACAAAATTTTATGTGAGTATCTCCAATAGTTCTTGAGATATCAGCCCCAAACTGACCCGCCATCGCCATTTTTTGCTAACTTTTTAGCCGTCAAATTGGATATCTGACCACGACTTGATTGATGTGCAAGATGATGTGCTTGATGACATAGACCTTATGAATGAACAATTGAATGTTGATATTACAAAGGAGGAGGTGATGATATGTGTAAACAGTTTAAAGAATAACAAAGCTTGCGGATACGATGGTATTTTAAACGAGTTTTTGAAATATTCCTCACCAAAACTATTAACTATTGTAACACGTTTATTTAACTTGATATTGCATACTGGGAAAATGCCTAAAGCTTGGACAGTGGGGTATATAAGCCCAATCTTTAAAGGTAAAGGCTCAACAGCCGACCCTGATAATTATAGAGGAATCAGTGTACAGTGTAGTCCGGATGTAGTGATAGCCCTCGGGATCAAAATTTGTTATCACTACATCCGGACTATCATTACACCAGGACGTCCGGTTATAGTGATATTTTTGTAGGTTTTATCACTACATCCGGACGTCCGGTTATAGTGATATTTTTGTAGGTTTTATCACTACATCCGGACGTCCGGTTATAGTGATATTTTTGTAGGTTTTATTACTACGTCCGGCCAATCGCTTGTAGTTGTAGTGATATCTTCAAAGCTTTTATTGCTACATGCGGCGGCACATTTGGTAAACTGCCTCAAGGCAGTAACAAGGTGATTTTGGAACCACTATTGATTTCGTTTTGTGACGTTTCTTCTGTCGTCTTTGTCAGGCTTGCAAATGTGTTAACCTACCCCCGTCCTGGCAGTTCAACAGCCGGTGTGTGTGTGTGTGTGTGTGTGTGTGCGTGTGTGCGTGCGTGCGTGCGTGTGTGTGTGTGTGTGTTTTAGAGAGAGAGAGAGAGAGAGGGGCCACTTAGAAATAAGGGTTAAACGAAAAATTGTCAGATTTTTTAGGAATGAAATGTAGTCTTTAATCAGTAACAAATGAAACCAATCCAACAGTGCACTGTCTACTTTCGGTTCCCCAGGGCATCTCTCGCGCTTCCTTTTCGCACTCGTCTCACCACTATAAAACTTCTGCTTTAATTGTTCACCATTTTTCACAATAGCGCATACTGTTGACTGTGCAACCTTGTACTTCTTTGCAATTTCCGTCTGTGTACCTTGTTTTCTTTCAATGTCTCTCAAGAGATCAATTTTCCGCTTCAGGGTAAGCACAGTGCGTGGCTGGCTTTTGCTCGCCATTTTGGTAAAGGGAGATTACTCTCGAACATTATCACTACAGCCGGACTTTAGCTTCCCCGGGACTTGAAAATAGTATCACTACAAGCGGACTATCACTATATCCGGACTAAGTTAACAAAGAACATGAACAACTGGGACCGGGACCCAGAAATTCTATTACTACAGCCGGACTATCACTATATGGGTCTATCACTACAGCCGGACTTCACTGTACCAAGTTGTTTTGGACAACTTTTTACAAGTGTGATAAATAAAAGATTGCATGCATTTCTGGATGACAATTCTGTGATCGGCAACAAACAAGCTGGATTCCGAAAAGGCCACTCTACTGTAGACCACATTTTTGCACTGCATTGTCTTATTGATATATTTTTACAACAAAAGAAAAAGTTATATTGTGCTTTCATTGATCTGCGTAAGGCTTTTGATTCTGTGCAACGCAGTCTCCTGTGGCAGAAGCTGATGCAACGGAATATTAATGGTAAGGTATTGAATGTAATTAAGGACATGTATGATAAGGCAAAATTGTGCGTGAAGGTGAATAGTGTATTCTCCGAGGCGTTCACCTCAAACATCGGGCTTCTCCAGGGCAAAAATTTATCACCGATTCTTTTCTCACTATTTTTAAACGACCTGAAGCAGTTTTTGATTGAATATGTCTATATGATGTCAGCCTAGAGTTGCCCCTGAAAAGAGCCCAAGAAATAGATGTTGAACGCATTACTGACTATATGTATTTGTTCCTGTTAATATATGCTGATGATACTGCTATACTCGCCGAAACGCCTGGCGAAATGCAAAAAGCCCTGGATGGACTAGATCGTTATTGTAAAAACTGGGGACTAAGCATAAATATTGAAAAGACAAAAATAGTTGTTTTTTCGAGGGGGAAAATACGGAATATCCCAAATTTTGTCTTGAATGGAGTACCTGTCCAAGTAGTTTGGGACTATGTGTACTTAGGTGTACTATTTAACTATAATAACAAATTTCATAATGCCATGAAACGTCAATGTTTGATTGGTAACCGTGCAATGTTCTCGTTAATTCGAAAATGTAGAAAACTAAATTTACCAATTGATGTGCAACTGGATCTTTTTGAGAAGTGTGTACATCCAATTTTGCTGTATGGTTGTGAGGTGTGGGGATATGATTCATTAGACATATTATCAAGGTTTCAATTGCGATTTTTAAAAATGCTTCTTGATGTATATAAAACTACACCCACCTGTATGGTTTACGGAGAGCTTGGTCGTTATCCAATTAGAATTGAGGTACAATGTCAGTTACTGGTTTATTGGTATAAACTGATGAAAGAAATGAACGATGGTGTGAATAAGATGTCCTGTTTAATGTTAAAACTACATTTGAAGTTGTACAAAACGTTAAATTGCCCTGGTTGTCGCATGTCAATACTATGTTAAATAATTTGGGTCTATCATATTTATGGACAACTCAGAGTCTTGCCGTCTCAGGTTTTAAAAACGTTGTAAAACAAAGGCTAAGAGATCAATTCCTGCAGGAATGGAACGCTGACGTGAACGCCAACAGCTTGTGTTTTAATTACAGAATATATAAAAAGGATTTTTGTCTGGAAAGGTATTTGCTTTGTTTGCCTAGGAAATTCCAAGTTAAATTAGCAAAATTTAGAACAAGCAATCATAAGTTGCCAATACATCAGCACAGATTTTTTAATGCTCCTAGAAATGAAAGATTGTGTGATATGTGCGATACAAATGAATTAGGTGATGAGTTTCACTATTTGTTCATTTGTACCGACGAAAGTATAGTGTCTGAAAGAAGAAAATTAATTAGTCCTTATTACCGATCTCACCCAAATTGTTTAAAATATGAACAGTTATAGAAAATTTTGTAAATCTAAGATAAAACTAATGAAGCTAGCAAGATTTGTAGCCCACGTTATGATTTTGGTATGTTAGCGTTACATCTAGTTTCTTTATTGGTATGTATATATGTATGTAATACATGCTTTTGTTTTGTTTTGTGTTTTTACAGAAGATGCATGGCATAATGGTATTGCCAATTTATTTTGGCTGTATATTATCGTTGTCTGCTTAATGTATACATATTATCTGTCTGATCTCTTACCTGATTTTGTTAAACCTATATTTCTTTCATTTTTGTTTGTATGTATGGAAGTGTATATTGCCAATTTATTTTGGTTGTATAGTATTGTTGTATTTGTCCGCTCAATTTGTATACATGATATATTAACTGTCTGATTTGTTACCTTTTTTTGTTAAAATTATATCTTTGTTTCAATGCCCTATGGGCCCAAAACAATAAAATACTTGACTTGACTTGATAAAAATTTGCTTTCCTACCTGTCTGCCACAAATGCTTCAAAAACTACAAGAAAACTTCAAAATATCCAAACAAAATCAACACAGGAAGTTCCAAACAGGGGAAGTAATCCGGGAGTAATGCTTATTCGCCTTGACTGAGGGAGTAATCACTGTAACACAATGGCTCAGGGGTATAAACGCAAAGAAGAAATAGGTCGTTTTCAACGTGGAAATTCTCGGAATTGACCTCAAATTTCTCGAAAACTACTACGTTTTGAATAAAAACACTTACAGATTATGAAATTTCAATCATATTTACATATAAAAAGTCTTACATCATGTAATGTCATGAAAAAGTGAATTTTTGACCCACATACAGGTGGTACTGCCACCTTAAAATGTAACAAATACTATCTCAGCTGTCATAATTATATTGCCATTTTTGTGTTATAAAAGCTTTGGCTGTGGACAGAAACGGGTCCGTTTTAGGCGGCAAATTTAGAGTGAACGCTGCCAAAAGTGAAAAAAAACGAAAAAGCCTAACGGTTTTGAGGTTTGTGTTTCTGCAACTGTTTTGACATGTGCAACTTATCCAGAGAGAGCGAATAAAGCGCATGAAATTGTTTTGAGCGCTCTAGCGCGGTTAGTAGTCAGAACAGGAGGTGGTCCATATTAGGAGCCGGTCCATATTAGGAGCCTTTCCCCTAATATTACAATTTGTTCAAGGTTACCAGCTGCATTATGTAATACTAGAGGAATACCCGGCTTCGCCGGGGTGAATCGCGAGACAGAGACAGACAGCGTGGTGGTTCATCACAATCACCTCTGCAAGCGAAGTCCTGTCAAACGGGATTGAGAATTTTAGAGCTTATTTCTTAGCCCTATATTATCTGTTGTGGCTTCTCAAATGCCAGAACATACAGACAGACAAAAGCCGCTAGACCCCATCACAAACAGAAGTCTACAATCAACAGGTTTTTTCCCACACACACACACACAAACACACACACAGAGAAGCCGTATATATATATATGTATATCTATATCTATAAATATATAGAGATAGGTGAGAGTGTATTTTTCGCGTGGCTATAAATTGATTCGACCTTTTCACTTTGACAGTAAGAACAACTTACGGGTGCAAGGGAAGCGTTCTGGACAGCGCAGTGACATTCTAAAAATAGTCACTCTCAGAAACGGGAATTTGGGGTGAACGGCGCGACAGAGACAGACAGCGTGGCGGTTCACCACAATCACCTTTGAAAGGCGAAGTCCTGTCAAACGGGATTGAGAATTTTAGAGCTTATTTCTTAGCCCTATATTATCTGCTGTGGCTTCTCACATGCCAGAACATACAGACAGACAAAAGCCGCTAGACCCCATCACAAACAGAACTCTATAATACATAGGTTTTTGCCTACACACACACACAAACATACACACACACAGAGAAGCCGTATATATATATATGCATATCTGTATCTATAAATATATAGAGATAGGTGAGAGTGTATTTTTCGCGTGGCTATAAATTGATTCGACCTTTTCACTTTGACAGTAAGAACAACTTACGGGTGCAAGGGAAGCGTTCTGGACAGCGCAGTGGACAGCGCAGTGACATTCTAAAAATAGTAATAGTAACTTAGAACTGAACGGGAAAGCCACACGAAGGAAGGGAGATAAACGCCAAACACTGGAGAAGATAAGGAAGAGTTACTTATAATGGTGAAATGAACGCAAAAACGAAAATGAGTTCAGCGCTGCGCGCTGAGAGCACGTGTTGAAATATTTCATCGATGATATTGTGTCCGGGGTGTAGCTGAATACGGTGTCCAAATTTGAAAAAGATCCACCGAGAACTTTGGCGTTGTGATGTGGTGTAGCGGCTATGGTGTGTCGGTATGGGGGCCCGGGTAAGCTGAGGTGGAAGCAAAATAGCTGAGGTGGAACCAAAATCGGTTCCGCGCTGCGCGCTGAGAGCACTTGTTGAAATATCTCATCGACCAGGTTGTGTCCAGGGTGTACCTGAATATGATCACCAAATTTGAAACAGATCCATCGAGAACCTTGGCCGCGCATCGCGCACAGACAGACAGACACACAGACAGACACTAGTCGTATATATATATAGATGACACAGAAAACTCAACTGTAACACTTGGTGAAAAGAGACGAAAAGTGTTGCATATTTATATTACGACACTAAAAGTAAAACTAATGCATACTCGGCACATAAACTAGGACAGGTAATGGCACTCTAGCTGTGAATGTGATGTCAGTTATTGATTGAAATCACACACACACACACACACACACACACACACACACACACACACACACACACACACACACACACACACACACACACAAAGTTTGACATTTTTCACCATACTGTCAGTGGTCAGCATGTGCACATGCAAGGTTGCTTACATGAAGGTTTAAAGTATCATTAACTGATTTAAGTAAATATAACACATGCTGCTATATAGGAACGACTTCAACCTGGCCTTGTTTTTCACACATAAACACCATACTGACATCAATCCCCTTCCCAGTACAGCTGTTCAAACTTTTGACCCCTTATCCCACTCATGGCAGGGGTCGACACTAACTTATTTGGCCTGGGGCCACACTGGCCCCGGAGATGGAAATTGCTGGGGCGGAAAACAAAAATCTGGGGCCCACTGTTATTCATGCTAAGTATATATTATATACCTTCAGAATCACCACTTTTTCCAAGTGGTTCTACGCTATAAGATCTGCACGGGCGGCAATGCATTGTCTGTTTTTCTTCATCGTACTGAAGCCAGGGAAATTCTTTCAACCACTTGACATTGAAATTACGACAGCGCTTCGCGCTTTTGGCTGCATCGGTCTCCTTTTTTACATTTAGTCAAGTTTTGACTAAATGTTTTAACATAGAGGGGGGAATCGAGACGAGGGTCGTGGTGTATACATGTGCGCGTGTGTGTGTGTGTGTGTGTGTGTCTGTCTGTGTGTGTGTGTGTGTAGAGCGATTCAGACTAAACTACTTGGCCGATCTTTATGAAATTTGACATGAGAGTTCCTGGGTATGATATCCTCAGACGTTTTTTTCATTTTTTTGATAAATGTCTTTGATGACGTCATATCCGGCTTTTCGTGAAAGTTGAGGCGGCACTGTCACGCTCTCATTTTTCAACCAAATTGGTTGAAATTTTGGTCAAGTAATCTTCGACGAAGCCCGGACTTCGGTATTGCATTTCAGCTTGGTGGCTTAAAATTTAATTAATGACTTTGGTCATTAAAAATCTGAAAATTGTAAAAAAAATATTTTTTTTATAAAACGATCCAAATTTACGTTCATCTTATTTTCCATCATTTGCTGATTCCAAAAACATATAAATATGTTATATTTGGATTAACAACAAGCTCTGAAAATTAAATATATAAAAATTATTATCAAAATTTTTTTTTCCAAATCAATTTAAAAACACTTTCATCTTATTCCTTGTCGGTTCCTGATTCCAAAAACATATAGATATGATATGTTTGGATTAAAAACACGCTCAGAAAGTTAAAACGAAGAGAGGTATAGAAAAGCGTGCTATCCTTCTCAGCGCAACGAATACCCCGCTCTTTGCCCTCAGTTGGGCAGCTTCGCAGTCGGTGATCCTGCTGGCGGTGAGCTCACCACATCCTGTGACTCAGTGTTAGGTGGTGGTGGTGGTGGTGGTGGTGGTGGGTAGGGGGGGGGGGGGGGTTGAGTGGGACTTTGATGTGTGATTTTTATTTTTTTCTATATTTTTAGCTGCATTATTTTAGTCATTCATGAGTGGGTGGGTGGAGGGGATGGGCTAGTTCTAACTATGCATTAGATTATAAAATTGTATTCTGTGTAGACCCTTCCACCAGCATCTTAGACCACTCTTTGTACTTTTTATTTTAATAGATGATTGTCATTTGTTTTACCTCATGTCTGCCCTGTGTGTGATGGTGTGATCGTGACTGCTGTAGTGTGGGCGTGTGTGTGTTGGTGTGTATGTCAGTGAATGTGTGGGCGTGTGTGTGTGTGTGTCAGTGTGTGTGTGCGTGTGTGCGTGATTTTACCAACACTACGCTAAATTCCTTGTGCTTTAAATGTTTTTTTAATGTCACTTGGCTCAATAAATACTGTATTCTGTATTCTTGTCAATTCCACTGGCGCTGCCTTTGCCACGGGCGGTGGAGTGACGATGCTACGAGTATACGGTCTTGCTGCGTTGCGTTGCGTTCAGTTTCATTCTGTGAGTTCGACAGCTACTTGACTAAATGTTGTATTTTCGCCTTACGCGACTTGTTTCATTTCTCTCCACGCTGTTCTTCATCTTCATTTCCATGTCTTTTTACATCAGGGATGTGTCGCCACATTTTGCGTTTGGCATTTGAAGGCGATACTTATCTCTCACGCTAAAGAGCGCAATCTGGGAGTTATTTCCCTTGCGGCATTGTCCTTCGACGATTTCAATGTTGTTTTTCTTGACTGCGGCATTGATCGTTACGCAAATTTCAGTGACGACTTTGACTGGCGATTTTTAGTGATTGGCTCTGGCATTAGAATTTTCGGTTTGTCATTGTTGGAATTTATCCTGGGGCGGAGTGGGCCCCAAGCTTCGGCAATGTTTGGGGCGGAACACAAAACTCTGGGGCGTTCCGCCCCCCGCCCCCGCTAGTGTCGAACCCTGCATGGGGTCTCAATTCTAATTCATGATTATTCATGAAATTCGTTTCATCGCAAAATCCCTCAATTAATTCTCATGCATTCAATTTCAAGGGATATTTATATTTTATAACTGCTCGGTGCATTTCTGAATGAATTTAAATGTTGGTTAAATCTATTGCATTTCATCCCGAATTTGCTTCACTTGCAATTACGAACATCCTCTTCTCCCTCTAAATACCCCTTGAATTTGGCGGGGAAATATTCGATCTTGAGTTTATTTTGGCAGAAGCCTGGATGACGTTCTACCGTTGTGTATTATTATTTAGCCATAGTAGTACTTTGGTAGATTTAATTAATCCCTCTTTAGGGCAATGGACATATGAATGAAAGCAGAACACTGCTTATTCTACGACCCTCGTAATATGATAATAAAGAATTATCTTATCTTATCTATCACTATCAGATATATTAAGTATAGATACCTATTGCCGCATACATACTGTGTAAGTAACAAATAACATACCTGAAAAGCAATTAATGTCCATATATCATCATATGTCACAGTGGTCTCGAAAATAACAAGCCGGGAATATGGTACGGGGAGAGGGATTGACAGAGTTGGGTTGGTGTGTATATTCCTAAATTTGGCATTCTGAGTCTCTGTTTCTGTACCCGAATACCGACCTAACTGCACTCTAAAGTTTAGACTTGCCATAGTCTAGTCTCAGCCTACTTGAGCAAGTTGAGGTACTTCAGTACCTGATCTTCCCCAACACCAACGTAATCGCCCACGGCGTAGAGAATCTCTTCCTCGCTGTCATCATTTTCTTCGCCGTTCATGGACAATGCTTCCAGATGACCAGTGACCTGACTGACTGGACAGCAGCGACTCTTTGAAGTCGCATCGTTGGTTCCCGGCGACACTTCTGCTTCTTCCATGAGAAGTGTGTTCCACAATCTGTACAGCAAGGGACGTCACTCACCAGGGAAAAATTGTTACTCTCTATACAGATACAACAACAACAAAATTTAAAATAATAAAAAAATCAGATTAAATCTCGCCTTCCTCATTCCATCATTATATGCTTGAAGGGACATCAAATTGACAAAATGACTGACTTACTGATATGTACAACATTAACATAGATTATTTATCCGAGTTTTTCATTCAGTTATGGCAACGCCTGTGGATCAAAATGGTGGGAAAAGTTCGTCTGCAATCACCCCCGCCGGCCCCAAAAGGCAAAACACACACGCACGCACGCGCATGCACGCACTTTTTAGTTATGGCCCGTGATTTGGATCATTGACATTGTGCACTTACACATTAACACGCTTCCATTTGAAACTTCGAGGTCGTCATCGTGGATTGACATCCACGACTATGATGAACCAAAGAAACTACAATGGGTTCCTTATGTACAGTGTTTGGATGAACTCAAGTTGAGACCGAGAAGTTTCAAATGGAAGCATGTATGGTTAATGTTATTGTAATTCAATCTGACGACGATCTCTTTCCTGCTTTCATGCGATGGTAAACAGACAGAATGGACTGGGTGGCCGAGTGGTAACGCACTTGCGCTCGGAAGCGAGACTGAGGTTGCGAGTCACGTTCGACCCTGGGTCAGGGCGTTAGCCGCAATGTTCTCCCCCCCTTTCCTAACCTAGGTGGTGCAGGACCGGACTACCGGGGGGGTTATGGGGGTTGCGCAACCCCCCCCCCCTCCCCCCTAGCCTAAACATGTACCTTACTTATTTAATTTTTTTTTATTATTGCTTATTTTATGCCGTTTCATGCAAGGAGCGACCATTTTCCTATCTCAGAATATGACCTACCCACAAGGGGCTCTGCCCCTTGACCCCGCCCAGGGGCGGACGACGGGGGGGGGGGGGGGGGGGGTTCTAGGGTTTCCGGACCCCCCCTCCCCAGCCAAAAAATAAAAATATTGAATGAGGTATGCATTTCTTTATTTTACATTGAGTTTCAATTTTTGGGGTATTAATCAGTGACAAAATCTGCTGCCTGAAACTGGTAATGATCATCCTCAGAATGCACCAGATTGCACCATTTTGCATCCTTTTTTTCAAAATTTTCCGGGGGGCCATGCCCCCGGACCCCCCTAGCAAGCTAGGCAGTTTGCGCCGTCGGATCGGCGCTTCGCGCCTTCACACCCATATCTTCACAATATACTTTTGAACCCCCCCCCCCCCCCATAAAATGAACTGATCCGCCCCTGCCATCCCCCTGGACCACCACTGGCAACCCCCCCCCCCCTCCTCTTAGCCTAGTCCGGTCCTGTGGTGGGTTCAAGTGCTTGTCTTTCGGATGAGACGAAAAACCGAGGTCCCTTCGTGTACACTACATTGGGGCCACGGTGTGCACGTTAAAGATCCCACGATTGACAAAAGGGTCTTTCCTGGCAAAATTGTATGGGCATTGATAAAAATGTCCACCAAAATACCCGTGTGACTTGGAATAATAGGCCGTGAAAAGTAGGATATGCGCCGAAATGGCTGCGATCTGCTGGCCGATGTAAATGCGTGATGTATTGTGTAAAAAAAATTCCATCTCACACGGCATAAATAAATCCCTGCGCCTTGAATATGTGCGCGGTATAAATTGCATAACTGAATAAAAAATTAAAATAAAATAAAAAATAAATTTCTGCGCTTAGAACTGTACCCACGGAATACGCGCGATATAAGCCTCATTGTGCGCGCCTTCGTGAGCGAGGCTGGTACTACATATTGTTCATACGAAATGACAAACACAGGTTACAAGCGATAACGCGCAAAAGTACTGGTTTATTATTTTACATCTGACACTAGGGATCAGTAATGTATAGATATATAGTTACAGTACCACGTAATGCGGTAAAAAACTTATGAACAGAAAGAAAAAGAAAACAAATTATTAGACATGGCAAAAGTATCAAATGCATTAACAAGACACGAGAAGTAAAAACAAGAAAAATAAACAATCACAAGACAGGAGAAGACAAACAGACAAGAAAGTTACAATTACCAAACACTCGTTGGTTAGTCCTTCAACAACAATAAAGAGTTACGTTCTGTACGTTCAACAACAATAAAGAATTACGTTCCGTACGTTCAACAATACCATAAGCACTAAGAATACTCAAGAAACTTAGCATACATACGTTTAAAACCAAAATGGCTAGTTTCAGAAAAATACAAAACGTTGACTCATCAGGCCAGGAATACAAAGCAAACTGTCATACCAAAAAAGTCTAACGACAACGTTCCTGCGTTAATCAAAGTCACAAACAAGATATTTACTCATCCACTTTCCCTCAATAACGTTACAAGAAATAAGCCCGTTTACAAACGATCACCACAGACCGCAAGCTTCTTTTACCTAAATTCTTTTAACGTAAGGCTGAAAAAGTCGGAGAAAACGTTTCACTTCGAACTTCGTTAACCACAGAAAACACAAGTTATCATTATAAACATTAGCGACTTTCTAGCGTCTACAAAACATTGCTGTACGTTCACAACACTAGAACAGTTGAACACACAATAAAGAAACACTACAACAAGTCAGACTTTCAACTCACGTTATACATAAACAACTCACAAAGTCATTACAAAATGGCGACCAAAAACACAACACAAACAAGTAACAACAAAATTACCTTATGCGCTGTGTGGGTTGACCAGCAGTACCAAAACGTGTTGCCTCACAAACGAAGGGCACAAAACGATTCACACTTGAGAAACAACTGTCTCCAAGAACATTACGTTGACGTTAAAACATAAGAAACACTCCGTTGGTTCACTTGATAACCTTCATACGTTTACATCAAAACCAAACGCTTCCTAAAACCCTCAGATCGACTGACGAGACAGGAGTCAAGCAGCGGTATTTATGGAAACAAAAACCTAACATGGAATAGTTATTCAAAAGTCAAAGGTCACCGGATTGACCAACCAACAACATTCCTAAGACAGAATCGGGTGAAACTACTATTTTACAACCAATCAGTAACCGATCACGCACTCCGTGCATGCCCAAAACTTAAAACGGTATATTTAACAGAAAGAACATCAAGGAACTAGCTGACATCACAAAGCTAAAAACACGTGAGTCACACGTATTCTAAAACTTGCAACGCAGATTCGCAGGGCTCACCTCAAAATCAAAACACGGAAAAGAGCACGTGAATCTCACGGTGTTCTAGAACTAAACGACGCAGTTTGTGACACTCCGACCAAAACCAGGTCACAACAACTGAACAAGGAGCACGTGAATCTCACGTAAAAATATTAACGCTCCACAAAACGGGTCACAACAAAGTGACACAATAAAAACACGGTTTACTTCTTTTTACATCGTGCAATGGCTTGAGCAAACGTAATTACAACAAAAGTAGGTGACTGCATGCCACATCGGCATGCACACTCCCACCGGAAATTATATTAATATAATTTACTTCAAAAAACCTTTGTACAAACACATTCCTTATATCAAAAGAAGAATAACGCAGATTTAGACATTTCAAATTTACAACTCAAAATCATTGTGTTGCAAAACATTTACACAACAATATTATGGTTCAATCACTTTCAGGGTTTCAACACATCACGTTTCAACTAAATGCCGTTAGTCATTTACTCGACGGCATAAAAAGAACGCACCACTTAAACCATAAATGTCCGTTACATCATCTGGTATAAAAACAAACCGCAACAATCTACAACTGTCAAATTGGAAACACACTCCAAAGTTCAATGTTCTTTCAGTTCGCTTACACAGCTTTGTCTTTGTGATTTTCACGATCTACTAACACAGTCATTTTGTGAATAGGTCGCTCTAATATGCGACTATCACCAGTGGGACGGCCGTGATTGTCTAGAGCCTTTGTTCCAACATGCACTTTCACTCGTCTGACCAGTCCATCAGATCCAGGCATCACCTCGATTACACGAGCCATGCACCACTCTGATCTGCACAAGTTCTGGTCATGCAAGACAACAATGCGTAGGGCGTTGATGAAGGAATCACTTGACATGTCATCCAGGGTTTCAATGTGGATTGCCCTAGAGGCAAAACACGTCACGATCAGTCCGTACAAGATTAATGTCATGAACTTGACGCAGTCATCACGGTACCCTTGTTTTTTCTGGCGTTTCAGGCCCTTCAGATGCTTGACTGCGGCACCTCTGTTGTCGGGGAGGGACGGTTTCTCTGGTCGAAATGGTAAGAGCATCTCGTAGTGACCAGCTTCGTTGACCTTCACGATCTTCTTGAACTTTACATCGTCCTGGGACATGGATCCTGAGTCACTTGCAAAGTCTCTTTCCATAACATGTAATGGGTCAGTACACGAGACTTCGTCCACCTGTACCTTGTAGACGTGAGCTACACGTTCTTCTTCCCTCGATCCTGGCTTGACGATGACGCGCATGGACGAGGCTATGCCATCAAAGGCGACGGAATGCGGTGCCTTGCCGACGATGCTCCAACCTAACTTAGTCTCTACTGCAAATGGCAGTCCTTGGACAACGTTTAGGGGCATGAGGGCTTCAGCGCAGTCGTAGCCGATGAGGAGGCCTGCTTCACAGTCAGGGTACAAGGGGGGCAGTTTTGGAGACAGGTGTTGGAGATGTGGGTAAGCTTTGACAGTCTCTGAGGTGGGGATATGAGTGGGGTCAACGGACAGGTAAGGTCGTGAGATGGCAGAAGGGAGCCTGACAAACTCACTGGAGGTAGGAGAGCGGACACGCAATCCAGAGTACTTCCTGCCGGAGACCACAGCATTGTCCTCAGTCAGTGTGGAGACCCTGAGTGTAGTCGGCTGCGATTTGGCTTTAACTTCTTCAGCCACTGACTGCACTACAAAAGTGGCGTTGGACATAGTGTCCAGTAGTGCGTACGTCAGCACTTCTACGTTGGGGTTAGAGTCACTGGAAACGAGAACGGGAACGATCATAGACGTGAAACCGATGCTGTTTTCCTCGCTGGCCTTAAGAGCAGACACCGTAGGGGTCGACGATGACAGTGGCTCTTGAACGTCAGCAGCAGAGGTACGGTAATTGTTCTTGTGTTCACTCGCCCCTTTGTTTTCACTCATACTGTTCTGATATTTGAAATTGTCATCGTGAAGACAAGTGGGGTGAGCCTTCTTGCACTTCTTGCACGTCTGTTTCTGCCTACATTGACGGCTCTGGTGATCCTTACTTCTGAGACATCCGTAGCAGATACGGTTCTTGAACAGAAAATCTCGTATCTCAACCAGAGGCTTCTCTATGAGTTCCTTACATGTCCCAGCGTCATGGTCCGGAAGTTGACAGTGCAGACATGCGGTGACATCCTCTGTCAGGGTTGACAGGTTCGTTGTGAACTTTCTTGGTGTCCCCGATGCACTTGTCAAGCCGAAAACAGGGTCGTTAGAAATGTCTGCTTCGAGGGTAATGAACGACACGAGTTCATTGAACAGAGGATACCTCTTCTTTTCAACCTTAGTTCGAGCAACTGTTCTAGACCATCTGTGACTCATCCAGTCTGGGAGCTTTCCGACGATCTTCCGTAAGTACTGGGCATCATCCAGGATGCTCAGTCCACCAACTTCCTGGGCAGCAACGGAACATTGCTGCAAGAAATCGGCCAGACTTCTGAGTCCCTTGGGATCTTTGCTTTTGATTGGGGTCCATTCGTCCAGCTTGGTCCGGAAAGCTTGCGAAACGACGTATGAGTTGCCGAACCGATTTTCCAGCACTTCCATGGCTCTCTCGTAGGCATCACCTTCTCTTAGCAGAAAGAAGCCGGTCACGGCCTCCTTTGCTTGACCTCCGATGTACCGTTGCAGATACAATAACTTCTCACTGCTGGTTATGTTTTGTCTCTCGATGAGGAACGCAAACGACGATCTCCAAATTGGATATTGGAGAGGGTCACCAACAAAAATGCACGGCTCCTGCATCGGCAAACGGTTGATCATCAGAGCGTCTGATAGGGTTTTGGCGAGAGAGTCCATAGGAGTGTCCTGCTTGGCAGGAGTAGCAAGTGGACGTTGGTAGTACGCAGACGGGGGGTAGGAGGCAAATGGACGATCTGCATGACATTCCTTGTCAAAGTTCATGTACGCAGGGGGCCTTGCGTTTTCGTTTCCCCAAATAACTTTGGGGGTGGTCTGATGTGGGTCCAGGAATGTGGGCACGAAAGGCTCTGGTTTGGGATGTAGGTGGGTATCATAGGGGAAACAGGGTGGGGTCACTTGAAAACGTCTGTGGTCCATGCGTTGGTGACGTTCTTCTGGGAAGTAGGTGTGTCGTTCTTGCGTCTCATCACCTTCCCTTGTCTCTGGTAGGTGATAGGACCAACCTGTGTGGTCGAGATCAGGCGGGCGAGAGCCTGTGACGCTTGTCGTTGAGTGTCCAACGTTGTGCAGAGGCGGCTGACCAGTGTATGCACCGAGAGGGTGCTGCAGTGTGGTCAGCAGCGCTGTAGGCCGCATGGAGGATGTAGTTGCAGCCGTCGTGTAGTTAGGTGTGAAGGGCTCCTGATGGACGAAAGGAGCGCTCATTCCGACGTGATGGGGGGCGTTGACATCCTCTCTACGTTGAGGTCCGTACGCCTCGTAGGTGGCGTTGTTGGTAGTAGCGGCGCTTGTCGAGGCGCTGACTCCAACGACGAGGTCCACGACAGGTAACGCGTGCTGTTGTGGCTCAGTCGTTGTGGTTCCTGCGACGAAGTTGGTGACAGCAGCGTTGACGTTGACAGTCGAGATGTCATGGGTGCTGGCGGCTTGGCAGACAGGAACAGACGTGAAGTCCATGGCTGGCTGGTGTGTCCTTTGGTCAGCAATGACGGCAGCTTGACAGACAGGAACAGACGTGGCGTCCAAGGCTGGCTGGTGTGTCCCTTGGTCAGCAATGACGGCAGCTTGGCAGACAGGAACAGACGTGGCGTCCAAGGCTGGCTGGTGTGTCCCTTGGTCAGCAATGACGGCAGCACCTGTCCCTATTCCTATCGCTGTTTGCTCATTGTTAAGAGGAGGGGCTACAAGACTGTACAAGGGAACGAAAGGACGAGGGTGGAACCTAGTGTTCAACAAATCAACTGACGGTAGATCAGGGAGATCCTGCTGAACGGATTCACCTTGTTCCAATACTTGTAACATAGCTTGTTGTTCTCTTAAGCTAATTTTCAATTCGGTGGACTGAATTTGTCTCAAAGCCTTTTTCTGTTTAATATCTTCAAGAGCTGCTTCAGCTGCGTCTTCGGCCTGTCTAGCTGCTATTCTCTCAGCTTCCTTAGCCTGCCTAGCTGTGTCTTTTTCAGCTTCCTTAGCCTGCCTAGCAGTTTCTTCGATCAGCCTAGCTGCATTTCTCTCAGCTTCCTCAGTCTGCCTAGCTGCTGTTCTCTCAGCTTCCTCAGTCTGCCTAGCTGCAGTTCTCTCAGCTTCCTCAGTCTGCCTAGCTGCAGTTCTCTCAGCTTCCTCAGTCTGCCTAGCTGCTGTTCTCTCAGCATATTGTTGTTGTAAGAGATCCAGTTCACTAAACTGAGCTTCCTTTATTGCGTCACCTTCCACTTTTATGGCCAGGGAAGCAGCCTCTAGTTTAAGAGCCAATTTAGTGTCTTCAGAGCTAACACTTTTAGAGCGGAGAGACTCGGCGCGAGAAGCTACTTGGCTACCTGATCTCCTGCTACCTGACTTGTGGCTAGCTGACTTGTGGATGGCTGAAGTAATGCTAGCTACTTTATGAATGGCAGACTTAACACTGGCTGACTTGTGGGTGGATGACCCAACGCTAGGTGTAACACTGCTATGCCTGGAAGTAGGCTCCTTAGCCACCTGCACACTAGTCGTTTGTCTGTCAAGAGCTCGATCAATGTCAAACATAATGTTCTGAACTGTTCTCTGAACATCATCCCAACTTTCCTGAATGGTTTCACCGCTACCAATACTACGAAGACCTTTCTCTATGTCACCAAGATCCTTGTACATGCTCAAAACAATTTGTTTTTGACTGGTTAACGACTCTTGATTAGGAGTTTCTTGGTTAAGCTCTGTTACTACCTCACCGATTGCTCGTTCCAAGAATGTTCGTTGTCTTGCAAAGTTTCTAGTTTTGATCTCAATCTGGTACTCTCTACCTTTTTCAGTAGGCTTAATGTCACGCCTAGGCCTTTGAGAATGTTCATCTTCATCGCCGTTAATGTCATAACCTGAAGCTTCCAATGGTTTATCTGCTGGAATCTCCTCCATTACAATGTTCGCTTATTCAAAAGCACTAAAAACCTACATAAGGTTTATCTGTTTATAAAGTAAAATGAATCGATCTGAGGGTCGTTTGGGATAATACACAAAAGTCACAAAAGATGCGCCGGATATGGAGTAGGAAGATCTCTAACCGACAAGTTGATCTGTGTCAAACTATGGTTCACTAACACAGTGACAGGTAACAATAAAGTCTTTTGCTGGTTATCAACAGCTACGTTTACGTTCATTGAGCGTCAATAACAAAAGTTCTTTACATTCACTTGGCTGGACTTCAGCTAAGTTTGTTTACTTTAGCTAAAGTTCTTTCACTGGGCGTCAGCAGCTAAGTTTTTTACTTCAGCTAAAGTTCTTTCACTGGGCATCAGCAGCTAAGTTTTTTACTGGACGACAGCAACTAAAGTTTTTTACTGTGCGCGCCTTCGTGAGCGAGGCTGGTACTACATATTGTTCATACGAAATGACAAACACAGGTTACAAGCGATAACGCGCAAAAGTACTGGTTTATTATTTTACATCTGACACTAGGGATCAGTAATGTATAGATATATAGTTACAGTACCACGTAATGCGGTAAAAAACTTATGAACAGAAAGAAAAAGAAAACAAATTATTAGACATGGCAAAAGTATCAAATGCATTAACAAGACACGAGAAGTAAAAACAAGAAAAATAAACAATCACAAGACAGGAGAAGACAAACAGACAAGAAAGTTACAATTACCAAACACTCGTTGGTTAGTCCTTCAACAACAATAAAGAGTTACGTTCTGTACGTTCAACAACAATAAAGAATTACGTTCCGTACGTTCAACAATACCATAAGCACTAAGAATACTCAAGAAACTTAGCATACATACGTTTAAAACCAAAATGGCTAGTTTCAGAAAAATACAAAACGTTGACTCATCAGGCCAGGAATACAAAGCAAACTGTCATACCAAAAAAGTCTAACGACAACGTTCCTGCGTTAATCAAAGTCACAAACAAGATATTTACTCATCCACTTTCCCTCAATAACGTTACAAGAAATAAGCCCGTTTACAAACGATCACCACAGACCGCAAGCTTCTTTTACCTAAATTCTTTTAACGTAAGGCTGAAAAAGTCGGAGAAAACGTTTCACTTCGAACTTCGTTAACCACAGAAAACACAAGTTATCATTATAAACATTAGCGACTTTCTAGCGTCTACAAAACATTGCTGTACGTTCACAACACTAGAACAGTTGAACACACAATAAAGAAACACTACAACAAGTCAGACTTTCAACTCACGTTATACATAAACAACTCACAAAGTCATTACAAAATGGCGACCAAAAACACAACACAAACAAGTAACAACAAAATTACCTTATGCGCTGTGTGGGTTGACCAGCAGTACCAAAACGTGTTGCCTCACAAACGAAGGGCACAAAACGATTCACACTTGAGAAACAACTGTCTCCAAGAACATTACGTTGACGTTAAAACATAAGAAACACTCCGTTGGTTCACTTGATAACCTTCATACGTTTACATCAAAACCAAACGCTTCCTAAAACCCTCAGATCGACTGACGAGACAGGAGTCAAGCAGCGGTATTTATGGAAACAAAAACCTAACATGGAATAGTTATTCAAAAGTCAAAGGTCACCGGATTGACCAACCAACAACATTCCTAAGACAGAATCGGGTGAAACTACTATTTTACAACCAATCAGTAACCGATCACGCACTCCGTGCATGCCCAAAACTTAAAACGGTATATTTAACAGAAAGAACATCAAGGAACTAGCTGACATCACAAAGCTAAAAACACGTGAGTCACACGTATTCTAAAACTTGCAACGCAGATTCGCAGGGCTCACCTCAAAATCAAAACACGGAAAAGAGCACGTGAATCTCACGGTGTTCTAGAACTAAACGACGCAGTTTGTGACACTCCGACCAAAACCAGGTCACAACAACTGAACAAGGAGCACGTGAATCTCACGTAAAAATATTAACGCTCCACAAAACGGGTCACAACAAAGTGACACAATAAAAACACGGTTTACTTCTTTTTACATCGTGCAATGGCTTGAGCAAACGTAATTACAACAAAAGTAGGTGACTGCATGCCACATCGGCATGCACACCTCATATTGATCATAAGTTGATTGATTGAGAATTGGTTCTGTTCTGTTCACACACTACTTTCAGTCCACCTACCTGCAAGGGTCAAGTCCCAAGAAATATGTCTCTGTATTCCTATCTTATCACTCTGCTCCTGTTTTGTTTTCTTTCAGTTTCACATACATTTTCCCTTCTTTTTTGGCGGGTTTCTGGACAGCAAACTCTAAAACAAATTCTTTTCATCACAAAAGCGATCCGGAAGAATTCATGCATCAACTTACGTCACGTATTCGACGTCATCACTTCGCATACCTTATGGTCTCGGTATTTCGTTGGCCTTCATATTTCCTACTTGTAAAATGACCCTCAAAGCTAACCGAGACTAGTTGAGGTTGTATCAATGCGACTCGCCAGCAGGTGGTTAAAAATAGACCTACATACGTGAGAGAGACACCCGTGAGATAATAATCGTTCAAATCACACGTGTGTATATCATGTAAATGAGGTCATGTCAAGCAACTCTGGCAGGGACCTGTTTTTGACTCACATGCGAAGCAAAAATGAGTCTATGTACTCACCCGAGTCGTCCGTCCGGCCGTCCGTCCGGCCGTCCGTCCGGCCGGCCGGCCGGCCGGCCGGCCGTCCGGAAAACTTTAACGTTGGATATTTCTTGGACACTATTCAGTCTATCAGTACCAAATTTGGCAAGATGGTGTATGATGACAAGGCCCAAAAAAACATACATAGCATCTTGACCTTGCTTCAAGGTCAAGGTCGCAGGGGCCATAAATGTTGTCTAAAAAACAGCTATTTTTCACATTTTTCCCATTTTCTCTGAAGTTTTTGAGATTCAATACCTCACCTATATATGATATATAGGGCAAAGTAAGCCCCATCTTTTGATACCAGTTTGGTTTACCTTGCTTCAAGGTCAAGGTCACAGGAGCTCTTCAAAGTTGGATTGTATACATATTTTGAAGTGACCTTGACCCTGAACTATGGAAGATAACTGTTTCAAACTTAAAAATTATGTGGGGGCACATGTTATGCTTTCATCATGAGACACATTTGGTCACATATGATCAAGGTCAAGGTCACTTTGACCCTTATGAAATGTGACCAAAATAAGGTAGTGAACCACTAAAAGTGACCATATCTCATGGTAGAAAGAGCCAATAAGCACCATTGTACTTCCTATGTCTTGAATTAACAGCTTTGTGTTGCATGACCTTGGATGACCTTGACCTTGGACATGTATTTTGGTAGGAAAAATGTGTAAAGCAGTTCTTAGTGTATGATGTCATTGCTAGGTTTAGTTATTTGACCTTGACCCTGAAGGTCAAGGTCATGTCAAGGTCAAGCATGTGAGTCGTATGGGCTTTGCCCTTCTTGTTTCACTGCTTATGATGCCAAAGTCACCGAGACAAACGTCATTATAGAAACAAAAATCGCGCTCGCTAATTACCCTCGATGAATCTTTAGAACTAACACGTCACGCCACACTTTCAGAGTGACGTTTCTTTGCTTTGACGTAATATATTGCACGAGGCTTTAGAAAAGATCGAGGTTCCAAAACAAGCGTCTTCAATTTAGCTTGCAGTTCAATATTTAAAAAAGCAACTCGTGTAAATCTGGTACGACACAGCAAACCATGTAGTATTCTGTTTATCCTACATACTTTACTTACGTGTATTTTACTGAAAATATCTTGCAGTCGAGGCAGCTAAATTGAAGACGCTTGTTTTGGAACCTCGATCTCTTCTAAAGCCTCGTGCAATCTATCACGTCAAAGCAAAGAAACGTCACTCTGAACGTGTGGCGTGACGTGTTAGTTCTAAAGATTCAAGCGCAATTTTTGTTTCTATAATGACGTTTGTCTCGGTCTCGTTTTTGTCATCATTTTGGTTGTGCAACAAAATGCACAATAACCCACAGGGAGACGAATTTTTAGAATCCAACTCCGGGCCACAAAGCATCGTCACAGTAGCTCGAGATAACACGTCAACCTTGTATGTGACGTCAAACGTAGCTTGTTGACGCTTTTCTTCCAGTCTGAAAATGTACAGAGCTGCGATCATACGTGTGAGTTCAGTAAGTGTTGAGCATATTTCTTTTCTTTTTAAGTGTTTGACTTTTCGTTGTGGATTTTGCGATTACAGAGATAAGTTGCAAATTGACCATGAGTCGCCGCGGTAATTATTAACATTTGATTGGGTCTTTGAGAGTGAATGCTTACAATCGTTGTCCTCGGAAACACAAATCCAAAGCCGCGATGGTTCCACACATCAAACAAACACACCACACGCACAAACGCACACGCCCCCCCCCCCCCCACACATATATACAGGCACGCACTCACACACACACCACACACATGAAACATGCGCGCGCACACACACCCCGCCCACACACACACATACACACGCACAAATAACCCCCCTCCAACAACGCGCCTTCACACTCGCATACAGGCTACGCACACACACACACACGTACAGACACGCACACCGGCCGTCGCATATACAATTATTTCCCCATTGAATTCCATCGCTCATGGAGACATAAACAGATGGAGAAAGCATATTTCGATCAATTCTTTTGGGAATGTCTTTGGCCCTAAAAAGAGCCGTTACAAATAAAGTTTTTGGTCTTTTCTGGATTTTGCTTTTTAGTCAACCCCTCTGCTCACTACTTCCTTTCTTTCAAGAGAAACGAATCGCCTATCGCTTCTTGCCTTTGCCTTTGCCCTTTCGTCGTCGTCGTCGCCGTTTTCCTTTCTTTCCTTTCTTTCCTTTCTTTCCCTTTCCTTTTTTACCCTTCTTCCCACGTCGCCGGCGTCGTCCACGCTTTCCTTTCTTCTTTCCTTTTCCTTTTTTCCCTTTTCCCTTTTTGCCCTTTCGGCGTTTAGATCGTCGGCGTTTAGATTTGCGACGACGACGTCCCAAGCCGCTCGACTTGTTTTCCTCAGCGCGTCGGCTCCGGGCGGCGGCCTTGTTCTCCTTGACGGACATAGGCTCCGTGTCCAGGATAAAGCGGTTCTGGTCCGCCTTCTTCAGGCTGCCTTCCGCCAAGCCGCGCGCGATGGCCTGCTTGATATGCAGCAGGGTGGGCTTGGGGCCCACAGTCTCGCTGCGCAGCGCATTGCGGATGTCCGTGCACGTGGAGCCCTTGCGATCCTTCAGCGTGGACAGGGCGGAGATGATCTCCGTCACGGATATCTTGGGGCTGCCGCCGCTGCCGGAGGCCGTAGGGACTAAGTCCCTGGAAGACGTCTGGGCCGGCTGCTCTGCCTTGATCCGCATCTTGAAAGAAGACCTTTGAACGCCGTCGCTCTGGCTTTTATGCCCTTCCCTTCCCTACCAAGTCGTTCGGCGTTGTCAAGGCACATCATCGTGGATCGGCGCTGCGAAGGAGTTGGTAGTGAAAGCATCTTGAGGCGATTTGCTGCTTTGGATTGGCTGGCGTCCCTGGAAACGCAAGAGAACCGCTGAGTTCTCCAAGTGATAGAAGTTGTTGTCAACAGACACGAACAACGTAGGCATGTACTTGTGTCAAGAGGACACGGGTCATCTCGTTCACACCGTGATATTTGTTGAGGCTGATGGAAAATATGATGTCGCATTCAGGAAAAAGAATGCATTGCTTTTTTTTCTCGAAGAATCACATACACACCATTTTCACATCCCCCGAAGACACATTGGTGATATTCTTTCGTGGCGTCACAGCTCAGAGCTATGACGTACACGCATGTCGAGAAAATGAAAAGATACGTCATTTTAAATTTGGGACAAAACTAAATCTCGTCTCGGTTTCCTGCTCAAGTAAGGTGTACCTATTTTTTGCTCGCCGAGACTAACTCCGTCTGTGTGATTGTATTAAATTTTGATCACTGTTCTTGTTTTTCATTTCTTTTTACACAGTCAGCATTTTCATACAATTTATCCCTGTATAAAAATAAATAGTGTCTATTCGTCATTCGTTATAAGAACAGAAAAGAAGCAATTCACAGCGACCACGACGAGCATTAAAACAAAATTGCAAGTTTTGGGAAAAGCAGCTTCTGGCATAAATTACCCATTATGTGATAACTCGCAACAAGTTTCAAACAGGTCGGTCGATTCGAATTAAAGCGCATACATCTGTTCGCACCTGACTGCAGATATATACAACTTAATTTCAGACAAAATCAACATATTACACCACTGGAGGTCATTAAAAAGAGTTTGGAATATTGGGTGGGAGGTAGGACTACAATCAACATTGAAAACAAATCTGTCTACGGCACTTCTTCTTCTTTTTCTGCGTTCGTGGGCTGAAACTCCCACGCACCCCTCGTGTTTTGCGCGAGTGGAATTTTACGTGTATGACCGTTTTTACCCCGCCATTTAGGCAGCCATACGCCGCTTTCGGAAGAAGCATGCTGGATATTTTCGTGTTTCCATAACCCACCGAACTCTAACATGGATTACAGGATCTTTTCCGTGCGCACTTGGTCTTGTGCTTGCGTGTACACACGAAGGGGGATAAGCCACAAGCAGGTCTGCACATAAGTTGACCTGGGAGATCGGAAAAATCTCCACACTTAACCCACCAGGCGGCCGCGGCCGGGATTCGAACCCTCGACCTTCCGATTAAGATGCCGACGTCTTACCACCCCGCCACAGCGCCCGTCCTGTCTGCAGCACTACAAACATTCAATATTGCCACTTGTGTTACAGCGACAGAAACGTATTTGCCGCAATCAGGAATGAAGTTCATGTCAAACGTGTTTCTTTTGTTAACTTAATTTGAATTTTAAAAACACATCATGATACTGCAAATGAAGCCGCAGAAATGCTTCAATGTTAATGACAAGTAAGTAACACATACGAAATGTTGCCACAGAACCAAGAGGCAAAGACCGCCTCGAACAAAGCTTATACGTAAGAAGATAAATCGATAATTCCCCTGGGAACACAAAACTCCACAGAATTCCCCAAAGGATCAAATCACTCTCATTAGAGCCGATAGAACTAATGCAAGGTACACCCAAAATCAATACTGTGACAGACTTGCTTCCAATATGTTTTCCCTCAAGACACGACCCTTTTTACATTCAGTCAAGTTTTGACTAAATGTTTTAACGTGGAGGGGGGAATCGAGACGAGGGTTGTGGTGTATGTGTGTGTGTGTGTGTCTGTGTGTCTGTGTGTCTGTCTGTGTGTGTATGTAGAGCGATTCAGACCAAACTACTGGACCGATCTTTATGAAATTTGACATGAGAGTTCCTGGGAATGATATCCCCGGACGTTTTTTTCTTTTTTTCGATAAATACCTTTGATGACGTCATATCCGGCTTTTTGTAAAAGTTGAGGCGGCACTGTCACACCCTCATTTTTCAATCAAATTGATTGAAATTTTGGCCCAGCAATCTTCGACAAAGGCCGGACTTCGGTATTGCATTTCAGCTTGGTGGCTTAAAAATTAATTAATGACTTTGGTCATTAAAAATCTGAAAATTGTAAAAAAAAAAAAAAAAAAATTTAAAACGATCCAAATTCACGTTTATCTTATTTTTCATCATTTTCTGATTCTAAAAACATATAAATATGTTATATTTGGATTAAAAACAAGCTCTGAAAATTAAAAATATAAAAAATATTATTAAAATAAAATTTCCGAAATCGATTTAAAAACAATTTCATCTTATTCCATGTGGGTTTCTGATTCCAAAAACATATAGATGTGATATGTTTGGATTAAAAACACGCTCAGAAAGTTAAAAAGAATAGAGATAAAGAAAAGCTTGCTATCCTTCTCAGCGCAACTACTACCCCGCTCTTCTTGTCAATTTCACTGCCTGTGCATCGAGCGGTGGACTGACGATGCTACGAGTATACGCTCTTGCTGTAAAAATGCAGTGAGTTCAGTTTCATTCTGTTAGTTCGACAGCTTGACTAAATGTTGTAATTTCGCCTTACGCGACTTGTTTTCCCTTCTTGTCAATTTTACCTAGAGATTTTGCTCGTGCATCGTAAAGGCAGCCATCAAAGGTAGATCGACGTAGTTATACGAACTCTGTCGTGATAATGATTGTATCGATGATTGTGTGGTGAAATGCAAATGCAGCAAACGGAGCGCACAAAGACGGTCTACATTTCACTGTCTTAAAGAAAGAAGAAAGAAAGTGAGTGCATGTCTGACATGGTGAAAGCTGGGGTTCACTTCGGTTTCTTTCATCGACTGATGTACGTCCATGTCTAACGTTACTGTTTTTTTGTAGGGAAAGAAGAGAAAGTTAACCATACCTTGTTTGTTTATTTATTTATGTATGTATTTGTGTGTGTGTGTGTGTGTGTGTGTGTGTGTGTGTGTGTGTGTGTGTGTGTGCGTGTGTGCGTGCGTGCGTGCGTGTATTTGTGTGTGTGTGTGTGTGTGTGTGTGTGTGTGTGTGTGTGTGTGTGTGTGTACATGTGTTTCTGTGTGTATTCGTGTTGATTTACAATGAATTAAAAAAAAAAGTGTTTATGTTTTCTGTTAAAAAGTCAGTTATCCCCGAGTACGCAGTACTAGGGTCCTGCAGACTTTAATTGTGTGTCTGTCTGTCTGTTCGTTTCGACTTAACAGCTTATTGCTGGGAAACTACTGGGCGCAGTTCGTTCAAAAGTTGATACACTAACTTGATAATAGGTCCGATTGATCGTATTAAAACTTCATAATGTTACCTGGGACCTAAATGGCAAATAATCCACAAAAACGACTCTTAACGGAGGGCGCAATTCGCGGTGGGTCAGAATAGCCGTTCGGCTGATAAACCGCCCAGCCAAGCCAGCGACACCGTACCAGGCTTTGCGTGCTTTGCGTGCGTGTACCACTGCGCGAGGACTATAGGCATTTGAGTTCACTGGCGAATGTCAGATTTGTTGGCTTGGAGGAAAGCGTTTCCGACTATGGCCAAAGGGATCCGGGTTCGATTCCCGGCACGGGCGGTCTATTTTTTTTTTTTAATTCTTGTTTACTATTGTTTATAGTTAGGTCCAGATCCTTACTCCCGTGACCATTCTCTGGCTGCAAAGGTTTGACGATTGATTTGACTTCTACGGACCCTTTAGAACAAAATTAGACCCCCCTACACCTTCGAAAAATGCTGGCATTTTTCACCAGAGGCCAAAATCCAAGATGGCCGCCAGCGCTATCTGGAAAAATCAAGTTTTGAACCAAAGCACCTAGAATTATGTACAAAGACACTTTTTCGGGTGAGTTGACGACGAGGATTCCGATTCTGGTATTAGTTTGACGTTACGACATCATTTGGCCCTAATAATTTAAGATGGCCACCATCCAGTAGAGCGAAAACGTAACTTTTGTCCTTCAAGCAAACATCCTCCATAAGGATCTATTGCAGTAAAGCAATTGTTGAATGCATGACAAGAGAACTTAGTACACTTCTAAATAACCTCTGTATAATAACTGTAACATGAACAGTTTTCAGTTGAAACCAATTACAAACTGTCAATAATAATCGTTTTACTCTGAAAATGGCATTTTTTCGGCCCTTTCTTTGGACAAAGATGACAACAACACAGTTGATACACATTTAGAAGTCACCAATTGTGCTTTTATGTCCTTCCTTTCAGTGCTATGAAATCGATGAATCAATATGACATTGGTGAGATAAATTAGTCCGAATCAGAGCATGCTGCCTCGCTAGATTCTGAATCGTCATATTCCAATGCATTCTCCCTCCTCTGTACATCATCATCATCATCTTCCTCATTGCTCTCATCTTCCTCGCTCTCTTCAGCTGGCCCTTGTGCAGGTAGGTGCATAGGGTGTATCGGGAGAGCAGGTTGCGTGTGGCGGACAGGGCGACAGCGACCACCCACCAGCTCCCAGCCGTTTCCAAGTGGCGTGGGGTGGTTCTTCAGGAAGGGATGACGCACTAGATATGCCAAGTAGTTTGCACGGAGGCAGTGTTGGCGTAGGCTGTCTGCATCTGGAGGCAGACGGATGAATGCTTTGTTTTTCACTGCCTTCCACTTTGCTGCACGGGCCTCAGCCATGGTGCTACTCTTGTTGTCGCCATAGATTGCATGTCGCGTGAATTTGAAGAGCTCCTCTAGCACCTCCTCCTCAGGGTCAAGGCTATCTCCGCACTGCAAGAGTTGCCGTCGGGCCACAGCGCTCTTTGCAACCCGGTCAAACACTGACGTCTTACCCTTGTCGTAGAAACCTGAGTTGGCATCACAGGCTGTCATACAGTGAAGCTGCACAATACGGTCTGCCATCTCGTCAGTCACCAGGCCACGGCAGAAGACCGTCTCCTGCTTCCTCTTCATGCAGAGGATTCCTGGCAGCTGCTGTGAGATGACTGCAGCCGCGACATAGGCATCCGTATCAGCGGCATCAATGACAACAGGGCCACTGTAACCTGATTCGCGCAGAACTGCATATGTGGAAAAGAGGACAGTGTCAGCCTCAGACTGCTCAAAGCTGTAGTTCTCCAATGGTTGCTGGGTTGACAAGTTGGTGCACTGGGGGCCAACAGAGTAGACAATCTCTGCATCAACACCCTGTGCAAAGTCTATCAGGTAGTCACATATAAGCTTTTGAAGCCGCTCCTTGTTGCTGACAATACACAGCAGCGTTTTGAACGCGTGGGCAGAGGGGAAGGGGTCGCTCAATTTTATGTAGGTGTTGGGGACATGTGCTTGACCCTGTACCCGCAGGTCTCGCTCATCATCTTTGGTTGAGTATGTTGCGTTGTACGGGTCGTTCACACATATAATACGTTCAGCATGACCATGACGGGCAATGATGATGGATGACACCTTGTGGGCGTAGTCTGACCACGTGTATGGGGTACCATCTTGCGTCTGTCGATCCTCTGTTGATGGCGTTGCCATCCTCCAGATCATGCCCATGTCGATGAGAGCGATGTAGGGATCCTGCAGTTCTACAGGTTGCAGAGAGAGCCTATGGATGAGCTTGCTCTTTTGTGTCTTCCTGTATGTGCCGTTTGGGTTGAATAAGGCCACACACTCCTCGACAACACGATGTTCCAACAACTCAGAGAGGTCCACAAGTTGACTGACCTCAACCAGGTCGATTACTGCCTTGAGAGCGCTCCGTTCCATCTCAGCAGCTCTCGCCTTGAGTTCCTCCCCGGGCTTCTCCAAGTCGGGCATCTTGGCAAACGTCAAGCGTTTGCTCAGAGGGACGGGTGCATGGAGGGAGGTATTCTTACTGAACACCCTCTCTCGCAAGAAGCTGGTCAGCTTTTCCTCCCCTGCAGCATGGGCTGACTTGAAATCCGCAACCAGCTCATCAGAGGCAGGCATGGCTGACTGTAGCATGCGGAGGGTGGGTGAGGAAGGGTCAAACGGAAATGAGTCAAACTCATGCATGCATGCGACCAGGTCCTGCACACACTGCTCATCTTCTCGCATCCGTTTTGGGCCGCATTCCGTGTGCTTTCTGTTGGCTTTTTTTCGGTTGGCCATGACGTTATGAGCTGCACGAATCCTGGCCACATTGTTCACATTTCTCGAGTGCACCAGCAGCTGCTTCTCATTTTGGAGAATGGAGAGCCAGCCAGATTTCATTTTGCTGCCCTTGTTCATGGTGCATTCGATCCACATGTCCCAGGCCATGTTGGAGTAAGGGTTTCCTGTGATGGATTGAGCAAAGTCAGTACGAAGAAAGGCGACCTGATCAGCAGGGAGAGCTGTCAGCATCGCCCAGAAATCAGAAAGCCACCGCCCGTATCTGTTGTTGTTGTACGCCACCATCCATGACAGCATGGCTCGCAGAGATGTGACGTAACCGTCCCAGTTGCATATATGGACCGCGTGTACATTCTGCATGAGCGCGTCCGGCATGGTCAGGAATTCCCTCCAGTAGTCCGCCATGTCACTGCCCTCCACATTTGTGAATAAGTTGGTGATGAGGCTCTCGAGGTCAGCATCCTCCTCCAGTGCCTCATGAGCAGCAGCGCGGGATTCTTTGGAGAGACTTGTATCTCTGAGGATCTTCAGGTTCTCCCTAGTCTCACCACCCAGGTCAGACGTGAGCCTCCCTTGTACTAGCTGACTCATAAGCGCCTCATACATAAGCCTCAAGCAACGCAGTCCCCTCTTGTAATTTTTGCCTTGCAGCGCACGATCAACGGAGCCCTCAGCAATAACTCCTCCCGCCACGAGTACGTCCCCTAGCTCACTCCCCTTGTAGCGTTTGTAGATAGCACTCATCATCACACACTGTGTATGGAAGGGACCAAGAAAGGGCACAATGTCACGGTATTTGTTTGGGTTCTCGGCCTTGAGCAGGGTGATGAGGACGAACACGGGATGGTCTCCCACTAAGAAGTGATTTGTGGTGCTCCCGTTCAAACGTTTAGTTTTCACACTACCGGATGTCGGCCATCTTGAATTTCTGGATGAAAATGATGTCGTAACGTCAAATTAATATCGGAATCGGAATCCTCATGGTCGACTTACCCGAAAAAGTGTCTTTGTACATAATTCTAGGTGCTTTGGTTCAAAACTTGATATTTCCAGATAGCGCTGGCGGCCATCTTGGATTTTGGCCTCTGGTGAAAAATGCCAGCATTTTTCGAAGGTGTAGGGGGGTCTAATTTTGTTCTAAAGGGTCCATAGAAGTCAAATCAATCGTCAAACCTTTGCAGCCAGAGAATGGTCACGGGAGTAAGGATCTGGACCTAACTATTATTATGAACGTTTTAATGTTTTATTTTATTCTAATAATTTTTTTTATTGTGTAAAATAAATAATTTTTTTATTTTTTTTTTTTTAATCCAAGTGATCCTGGTGGAAAGCGATTCGTCTATGGCCAAAGTGATCCGGGTTCGATTGATCAGGTCCCTGAGGATCGGAACGGGAAGGGAAAACACATCTGTTGTGCCAGACAACAGAACGATACCGACTGGAGAAGGGGCTCAGTAGCTCAGTTGGAATGATGTGTTTGACTGGAAGGAACAAAATGTGTCGCAAGGTATACGTTCTCTTACTAAAATAGGTTACATTTGATCCGGTTTTGGGAAGTAGTTTGGGAAGTAGTTTGGCAATTTGTTGGCTCAGGTTGCACTTGTCTTGATCCAAATTTGTCTTCTTAAATTAACTTTTTGGAAGGTGTATTAGGGGAAGTTTTTTTGCTTAGATTGCATCAGATTGCTCCATTATCCTTGTTTTTATCAACATTTTCCGGGGGCATGCCCCCGGACAACACTCCCCCCCCCCCCACCCCCCCTTCGCGTCGTCGATCTGTCCCTAAAAGAAATGTGAAAAAAAACCTTCAAAATGATGTGATCCGCCCCTGCATCGGAAGGGTGCATTCATTCCACGTAAAAGCCAGGAGAGAGAGAGAGAGGCCTGTAATGGTTGACATGATCGTTAACGTAGGAAGGTTGCTCTCATTTTGCGTAAAAGCCGGGAGACGTATCTCTGATAGTTGTTGAGATGATCGTTCACGTAGGAAGTGTGCTCTCATTCCGCGTAAAAGCCCAAAGAGAGAGAGAGACCAGTGATGGTTGACATGATCGTGTACGTAGGAATGGTGCTCTCATTCCGCGTAAAAGCCGAGAGAGAGATACATGATTGTGATGGTTGACATTTTCACGCAGAAAGGACTGTGCGTTTAACTGGAAATCGAACGTACTGTGGCCCGTACCTGTGTCATCATGCGATGGAGGGTAAAAGCATCAGCTACCATCCGACAGGTGAACACTTCACTTAGATTTCCCTGGAGGGGAGGGACGAGTAAACATCCCAGCAGGATAATCGGCGGCCATCAAATTGAGAGGCTGAAATCAACAATCTGTTTACTCTGATGGGGAAAAGTTACCCTGATGATTGCGAAACCAATTGCACGGTGCTCAGGGCAAATTTCCTGACGCTGTTTAGTTTGCATTTTCGAGTTAAACGCTAAAAGTGTTCTTTCGTCTCTCTGGACAAATTTAGACATTTGAAAACAGACGATTCTGCCTTATTAACAGCATTACTCGGTAAAAGGAATCTTGACAGATTATAATGGTGGTTAAGCAAAAAGATTTCAGCTTCCGAGCTGTGACATCTTTGCATCTTTGTTACGTACGCATAAAGTGTATAATAAAATGTCTGTGAAAAATCCAAATAATGTAACTTAAAGTCTTTGTTAGTTAGTATCGATGGGTAACTTACTCCACTGAGTTTCTTTGTAATAGATGTAGTTCACCATCAAGTTACTGTACTGTAGATATATACATCAATCTATTCTCGTTTTGATAGATGTGAATCAAGTAAGTCCACTTATAATGAACAGTGACGACGGCTCAAGACAGAGTAAAAATTATCTCAGGTTGAACGACCAAAAGACAGCAATGCGAAAACGCGGCGTGAAAACAACCCATGCACTTTGATGATTAGTCTAGATGACATTAGCCGGGAGAACGATCGAACTGTTATTTCTGGCCCAACCCAAGATCTAGATTCCTGGCATTGTTCTGGTGCCAACAGAAAGAACGCTGGTAGGAAACTATGGCAACTCCCACGCAACAACATAGAAAACTGTGGCAAGCATACATACGATATTCGTTTTTTTAATTTTTTGTTTTCTTTTGTGTAAAATCACAGTCTGGCAATGTGTAACAAAACCATGGAACTCAACACCCAGTAGCAGATATTTACAAGACATGTTTGTCATTATTTAAGTAAATGATACTTTGGAATAATATTAGAACATTTGGCATAACAAAAAGAAGAGTATCATTGTTCTTACTGCGTCATGATTAATTACTTTGAGATTGTATGGGTTGAAGTGTCCCTTCTTTCCTGATACGACCACATATTAGAGAAAACTTGTTTTTCACTTCGTTCAGGATCTAAACATTTGTTCATTTCTTTGTCTGTTTTCATTGGTAGGATCATGAAAAAAAAAATTACCAGTAAGATAATGAATCTTGGGGGTTTTGCTAAGATAATGAATCTTGTATTCATTGGCAAGATAATGAATCTTGTTTTTACTGGCAAGCTAATGAATCTTGCTTTCATTGGTAAGATCATTAATCTTGCTTTCATTGGTAAGATCATTAATCTTGTTTTCATTGGTAAGATTACGAATCTTGCTTTCATTGGTAAGATAATGAATCTTGTTTTCATTGGTAAGATGATGAATCTTTGTTTTCATTGGTAAGATAATGAATCTTGTTTTCATTGGTAAGATGATTAATCTTTTTTTTTTCATTTTAAAGAGAATGAATCTTGTTTTTATTGGTAAGATGATCTCGTCGCGATATAACCTTCGTGGTTGAAAACGACGTTAAACACCAAATAAAGAAAGAAAGAAAGAAAGGTAAGATGATGAATCTTGTTTTCATTGGCAAGATAATGAGTCTTGTTTTCATTTTAAAGATAATGAATCTTGTTTACATTGGTAAGATGATGAATCGTGCTTTCATTGGTAAGATAATGAATCTTGTTTTCATTTGTAAAATAATGAATGTTGTTTATATTGGTAAGATAATAAATCCTGCTTTGACTGGCAATTAAGATAATGAATCTTCTTTTTACTGGTAAGATAATGAATCTTCTTTTCGTTGTCTACACAATGAACAAGGAGTTAAGGAACTCAATGTCGCAAATGGAGAGAAAGACAGTAGACAGTATATGACATCTATAGTGAACATCAACAATAGAATGGCGTAGCTCTTTGACGATATTAACCGTCTGATCTATTAACACTGGATCTAATTTTTCTGATGACAATGTTTCCTTCCTTTACAAACAAAATGAATAAATCACACTTGTAAAAAGAAAAAGAATGTGCTATAGCCTTCGACACAGAAAGCGCAAAAAGACCACCAACACTATTATCGCCACACATAAAAACAGACCCAAGTATATAACCCAATTTGACGAAGAATACAGTAGTGCAACGTTCAGTGTTAAAAATGATTTTCTTTCTCCTTGTGTGGATAATTTTAATTCAGTTTCAGATCATCCGAGAAGATTTGTAACAGAAAGATGAAAGATAAAACTAACACTCTGGGGCACTCACGATAAATCGGACGTCATTGACTCTTTGTTCGACCAGCTCGATGTTCACGATACAGGTACACATGACAGCAACACCCATTGCAATGCATCGTAACTTGCAGCAGGTCGACCGGTTCTCGCGTCTCTCCATGTTGCATACAGGACGCAGCAAGTAACGTCAAATGTTAAAACAAAAGATGACTTTTTTTTAATTTTTTTTGTTACACAAGACCTGAATGAATCGTGCCAGCCAAAATCCCACTTCCACAATTAATACCTAACACATCACAGACAGTTTAAATCAAGTTAATATAAACGAATAGAAGATGTTGTTGCTGTTTTTGTTGTTGTTGTTGTTGTTGTTGTTTTGGTGGGTTTTTTGGAGAGTAACGACTGCCTCACCGTTACACCTCATACGTAGCTCTTCCCGCGGAACTGTAATCAGTGTTCGTGAAACTGTTACATAATAGTATGCACATAGATTACCCGTGGAACTGGTATCAGTGTTATATAATATTATCTACATAGATAACCCGTGGAACTGGTATCGGTGTTATATAATATTATCCACATAGATTACCCATGAAACTCGTATCAGTGTTATATTATACCATCTATATATATTACCCGTGGAACTGGTATCAACTACCAACGCCCTCGGCGCCGGCAACACGACAGTCTGGAGAAGAGCGCGTCTTTCTAAGCGTCACCATCCCCGTGCGTCGAATAAACACGTACTGAGCCTGTAGCTCCACAGCACGCGCCTGCACCGACATCAGCACATGACGCCGCTGTTTAGCGTCCTGCTGCCCGGTTCCGTGGACGACGTTGACAAGCAGCGAGGCGTCCAGCACGGCCTGCAAGCCCGACGTGATGGTGAAGGGGTCCTTGTCGCTGGGGGCAGGCTTCCACACCCCGCACTGCCCGTGCCGGCACAGCAGGGCCTTGAGCCTGGCGCGGAACTTGCCGTTGAGCGTCATGATGATGATGGGGTTGACGATGCAGCTTAGGAAGGACAGCCAGAGGAGGGTCCGCAGCACCCTGGCGCTGACGGTGCAGGAAGACGGGCGCTGGCACAGGGCGAAGGCCACGACTGCCGGCACGCACAGCGCCACGAAGACCGCGGACACCAGCAGCAAGGTCCGCGTGGCCTTCACCCTGGAGCTGCTGGCGGTCATCGTCCTGGTTCCGGAGGGCAAGGAGGTGACCGCTACGGGGACAGGCACGAAGGCGAAGACTCGACGATGGCCGCGGATGTGGTGGGCGGTTTTGAGCACGATGAGGATGACGAGGGTGACGGGGATGAAGGTGCTGAGAACCCCCATCACCACTACCTCGGGCACGTGGGCACGAGAGTCAGACGAGCTCCTCATCAGGCACACCTTGAAGCTTCCCGAGAAGCGGTACCTCCCCCACCCGGCCAGCGGCAAAAGACTCAACAGCAAGCTGAGCAGCCACACGAACACGATGATGAACGCCGTGGACGTCTTGGTCACGAGGTCCGCGTATCGCAGAGGCCTGCTGATGGCCACGTAGCGGTCTGCAGACACCACCAGCAAACTCAAGGCAGACACACAAGGCCCTAGCACACCCATGACACCAACGAAGCAGCACAGATCAGGGGAGAAGGCCCAGTCCCCAGAACTAGCAGCAGCAGCAGTCCCTGCAAAAGGAATGACGAAGAGTCCCGTCACAAGTTCCCCAGCGGACAGCGAAGCGATGAAGAAGTTAGTTGAGGTGTGCATGGCAGCGCTACGCACCACGACATAGATGAGGAGGCTGTTGCTGACGATCGCCACCACGGACAGCACAACGGCCGCCAGCGTCAGGAAAGCACCCTCGACTGCTTCCAAGGGGACGGTTTGGAGCCCGTCGGTGTCGTTTGACATCACTGCCGCAATGACGCAGTGTGTGTTCACGTCATGTGTGTCTCTGTCGTACGTGTCTCGCGTCAAAGGGTTTAGATGACAGTACACGCACAGAAAACAAGACTGAAGTCACAGAATTACACGACAAGCATTGCGCTTGGTCGGTCAGTGTTTCTAGAACAAAACTGCTACTGCGTCAGCACGTGCTGTCAATCATAAAAACGCCAGTGGCTGATGCATTGGCTGAAATGACACAAACACTTGTCGCAGATATAATCAGGATGACACTACCAACACTGGGAGTAGGCCGCTTGTGTTTCTGATCTGAAAGTGCTTGTGAGGTTTCATTGTGTGAAAATGAAGCATAGCGCTCTGTGAACGGGTACCAGCTTTTGGGTACACATCAGCTTGTCATCACTTAAATGATGCAAACACCATTATCGATGCAAGTCTTTCGATGCACCTGCACAAGACGGTTCTCTAAAAGACCTAACGCTCTTGTTCATATTAAAAATAAGTATGCTTCTTAATGATATCACCGCAACTACAATTGTATCTGTCATTGAATTCACACTAAGGGCAGCTTTAACTATTGTACCGTGCACATGTAGACATAACTTTGCAGAACGCATAATCAGTTTTTGGCGCTGTTAGTCATTGTTAGCGTTGTGATTCATTCCGTTTCCTGCTTCTCCTGTTGTCTAAATCCACTGTGTTAATGTGTCTTGTTTACTCCTCCTGGTGTCTGAAATGGCTGTTACAATGTCTTTCTGCCTGTCCTGGTATCTGAAATGTCTGTTACAATGTCTTTCTGCCTGTCCTGGTGTCGGAAATGGCTGTTATAATGTCTTTCTGCCTGTCCTGGTGTCTGAAATGGCTGTTATAATGTCTTTCTGCCTCTCCTGGTGTCTGAAATGGCTGTTACAATGTCTTTCTGCCTGTCCTGGTGTCTGAAATGGCTGTTACAATGTCTTTCTGCCTGTCCTGGTGTCTGAAATGGCTGTTATAATGTCTTTCTGCCTGTCCTGGTGTCTGAAATGGCTGTTATAATGTCTTTCTGCCTGTCCTGGTGTCTGAAATGGCTGTTATAATGTCTTTCTGCCTCTCCTGGTGTCTGAAACCGCTGTGTAATTGTGTCTTTCTACCTCTCTTGGTGTCTGAAACCGCATTGTGAGGATGCCCTTCTGCTTCTCCTGTTGTCTGAAACCGATGTGTTAAATAATTGTGTCTTTCTACTTCTCTTGTTGTCTGAAAACGCCGTTTTAATATGCCCTTCTGCTTCTCCTGTTGTCTGAAAACGCCGTCTTAATGTGTGTTTCTGCTTGTCCTGTTGTCTGAAACCACTATAAGCTGCCCTGTGACAGCAAAGCTCCTCTCACAACTGTGATCCTGGAAACTGCAGCCACTACCCGGAGGGAAAGTCAAAGCGTGGTGGAGTACATGTCACAATCTTGCATCTTCCTGGGTCGTTGCGCAAACGTGGGTGAGTGGGCGGTACGAGGAATGCTTGTTGTCATCACTTCTGCCTCTCCCTGCACATCACGCAAAATACAGGCATGAACAGATCATTATTACAAATTTGTTTGATGAATCATTTCATTCTATATCAGCCGCACCCAACCGCTCACTCCCCCCCCCCCCTCCATCCCCCTCCCCCTCCCCCTAATACAAATCTACCATTCTTCTTCACAATCATGCCTAACCCACTCACATAATCCACTCAACTGTTGAAATATTCTCAAAGGAGAAATCACAAATACCTCGTGGGAGATAATGACGTTGTCTTGTTTGATTAAATGTTTGCAAACTCGCGAGCGCTTTCGACAATCTTGTCTGTAACTTTGCCGACGACGACAACAACAGCAACAACTACAACAAACAACATCATCAACTTTTTTAACAATAATTATGCTATGCACGCGGCTAGTTCTTGAACTCGTGCACACACACGCGCCCGCGCGCACGCACGCACACACACACACACACACACACACACACACACACACACACACACACACACACACACACTAAATTACAACTCAAACACACTAGATTACAACTCAAACACTAAATTACAACCAATCACGATTCTCAGTTTCAAAGTCTTTGTTTTCTTCGTCGGGGAAATATTATTTTAGAATGGATTCTGTATAACGGTAGCCCCTGATCGACCAATAAATCTTTGAGAATGGATTGGGCTGCTCTGTAAAAGAAAGACAAACGAAGACAAATTCGAGGAGAAAGAAAAGAAAATCTCCGATCGTCTCCTATCGTGACCGCAGAACATGTCTATGTCGTGAGTTGATCTATATAAATACAGTGCATGTCACACAAAACAAATTGCGCCGGGGTGGTAGGGGGGGGGGCAATTATTTCTGAACTCCTTTCTTTGACAAATGTTCGATCGGATGTATCTCTCTCTCTCTCTCTCTCTCTCTCTCTCTCTCTCTCTCTCTCTCTCTCTCTCTCTCTCTCTCTCTCTCTCTCTCTCTCTCTCTCTCTTACTCTCTCACAAACACACACACACACACCCATACACACACGCACGCGCGAACACACACACACACACATACACACACACACACACACACATACATACACACACACGCACACACACACAAAACACTATACTGAGGTGCATTGTCGCCCAACGAAGCAAAACCAAGAATTATTGTATATATCATTGCAAAACTCTTTTTCGTTATGGTGTCACGACTCTGAATATTACCGGAAATATCAGCATATAAATACTCCCTAATCTCCTCACAGAATTAGTTGTCTTTAGTTTGTCAACATGATTCCCCCGAAATCGGCGTATGCTGCCTGAATGGCGGGGTAAAAACGGTCGTACACGTAAAAATCCACTCGTGCTAAAAACATGAGTGAACGTGGGAGTCTAAGCCCATGAACGAAGAAGAAGAAAGAAGAAGAAGAAATCAACATGATAAAAGCGGAAAGCTTTCTCTTCCGGCTTCGTATGGGAAGGGTTTTTTCTTCTGCTGATTTGTATCTGAACGTATCATTCATCTTTATTAATTTGAGTGTGTCGTTTTTGCAGGATTGTCTTTCCTATCAAATTAAAGGTCAATCAACAAAAGCATTCAATTAAATGAGAGACTAGATTGGATGTACGTCAAAACGATATGTAATAGGGAATACAGAAGACCTACTTAAGTGCTTTCTCTTCCTAATAATGAATAATGTCGACTACTTTTATTACAGAAAGTATAGAGCAGTTACGTATCTGCCCTACGTTTCTTTCTGTGTTCGCCAACGCTGATCGTTTTTCTGGTTTGGGAAGACGACCGGTGTAACACGATAAAATTACTCCCACGAGATTTTTACTCCAGAGTAAAAATCCCTTTACGAAAAACTTACTCCCCCATAACACGAGAAAATTACTCCCCACGACAGGTGTGTTCCGAGTCAACATTTCGGTCAAAAATGTTACTCCCCTGACGAATAAATAACGAATACATTATTCCACCCTAACACGAGCAATGTACTGCCCACGCCAGGTGTACGCAACTTTTACTCCAATTGTCCCCTGTTAGTCTTGGTGGTGGAAGGGGTGGAGGGAGGGTAGCGCGACATTTGTTTGCACGAGATCACATGTCGGCATTATCCCTTCGCCCGCATCCCATTTTCTCGTACGAGATTTTTACTGGAAGTAAAAAATTGGGGGAGTCAAAATTTCGTGGAGGGAGTAATTTTTTCGTACTTTGGGGACTTCATTTCTCGTACGAAAGGTGTACTCGGAGTAACAATTTCGTACAAATTTTAACTCCGGAGTAAATCTTGCGGGGAGTAAGAATTTCGTGTTACACCGGTGTAACACGAAATATTTACTCCACGAAAAATTTACTCCGGAGTATACATAATGGGAATGTAACTAAGTAACCATGTTATTACTGGTCTCCATACAGTTCAGATGGGCAGGAGCTTGCTTTTCTCTTTACTCCTGTTTTCGTTGCTGAAGTTTGATTTTCCGCCAGAAACTCCCGAGAGGGCAAAATAAATAAACGAGCCACATAATTGAACACTTTCCAGCATGTAAGGTGCAGACTTTTAAAAAGAAACAATTTTGATTTAGAGCAATCACTCGAAAAGTGTTATTATAGAACTAAAAAAAAAAGGTATTTGTCTTCGACAAGTAACTGTGCTTCTTTCGAATGGCTTATCGTACATTTTCTTCGTTTTGTGCTGTGCCTTTCTCGTTCCGGGATTTAACTACAGGAGGAAAAAAAGATCCACTAAAAATCAGACTTTTTGAGAACGTCATCGACAGTGTTATTCGGAAGAACAAAAGTACAACAAAGCAGAAACTATATGCAAAATATGACGAAATAGCACATAGTAAATGAAGAACCAATAGACCAGTCCAACTGCATACAAAAAAAATGCACAAATTAGGAGGGAAAAACGAAACAAAACAAAAGTAACTGATCTCATGAGAACGGCAAACAACGACACATGTTCACCGCTCTCACCCCATTGAAGAAGAGGGGTCGTCCTCGAGGGATCAGCTAGTTACTCCCCCGGCTCGTTACTCCCCGTTGGGGTTAGGGTTAGGGTTAGGGTTAGGAATAGTAACAAGCCGGGGGAGTAACGAGCCGGGGGAGTAACGAGATGCTCCCGTCCTCGACCCCTCAATAAACATTTTGTGGCATGCCATTTAAACTGCAGACTTACTACGCCTTTTTCATCCTACACCTCTTTTTTCCGTAGTCGCTACTTCAGTCCATCTGGTGCACGCACGCATGCACTCACGTGTGTGTGTGTGTGTGTGTGTGTGTGTGTGTGTGTGTGTGTGTGTGTATGTGCGTGTGCGCGCGTGTTTGTGCTTTGGTTTTGGTCTTAATCTCTCATACGTAATGGACATGCGACAATGTAAACGTACTGTATTTTGATGTACAGCGCTTTGAGCAGGGTTAATGCATAAATATTATGCCGAGTTTCGGTTCGCCGTACCCTCCTTTCTTATTTCAGGAAGAACTGTCAGTGCATGTTTCTACCATATTATACTGTTATTTGTGATCTAGTTGTTTTGTGTGATGTTACATTGTATGTCTTCCTTTTTATACGTATAAACTTGTTCGTAAAAGTTTGTATTCGAGTCCTTATTGACCTAATTGTCTTTGTCGATTGTGCTTGTGTGTGAGCCTGTATGCTTGGCTAGAATTATTCACTTGCATCACTCCTTGTACCACCGGCGATCTTGACAAATGCTCTCTCTCCCCCCCCCCCCCCCCCCCCAACCTTTATATTTCCGTGCAATGAAGTGTGTGGGTGTATTTGCTTGTTTGCCTGTGCGTATGTGAGTGTGTATGTGTGTGTGTGTGTGAGAGAGAGGGTGTGTGTGTGTATATGTGTGCTTGTGCGTGTTTATTTGTGTGTGTGTGTGTGTGTGTGTGTGTGTGTGTGTGTGTGTGAGTGTATATATATATATTTGTATGAGCGCACGCGTTTGTGATTGTGTGTGTGTGTGTATGTGTGCGTCTGTGCGCGCGCGCGCGCGTGTGTGTGTGTGTGTGTGTGTGTCTGTGTCTGTGTGTCTGTGTCTGTGTGTTCGTGTGCTTGTGTGAGAGCTTTTTTGAGTGTGTGTGTGTGTGTGTGCGTGTCTGTCTGTGTCTGTGTGTGTGTACTGTGTGTGTCTTTCTTTGCTTGTTTAGTTGTTTGACCTGTGGTTTTGTATTTGCTGCAAGGTCGCGTTATCTGCTTTTTTCACGAGATCGGACTTAAGATTAACAAGTCGCGTAAGGCGAAAATACAATATTTAGTCAAGTAGCTGTCGAACTCACAGAATGAAACTGAACGCAATGCCATTTTTCAGCAAGACCGTATACTCGTAGCATCGTCAGTCCACCGCTCATGGCAAAGGCAGTGAAATTGACAAGAAGAGCGGGGTAGTAGTTGCGCTAAGAAGGATAGCACGCGTTTCTGTACCTCTCTTTGTTTTAACTTTCTCAGCGTGTTTTTAATCCAAACATATCATATCTATATGTTTTTGGAATCAGGAACCGACAAGGAATAAGATGAAAGTGTTTTTAAATTGATTTCGACAATTTAATTTTGATAATAATTTTTATATATTTAATTTTCAGAGCTTGTTTTTAATCCGAATATAACATATTTATATGTTTTTGGAATCAGCAAATGATGGAGAATAAGATGAACGTAAATTTGGATCGTTTTATAAATTTTTATTTTTTTTTACAATTTTCAGAATTTTAATGACCAAAGTCATTAATTAATTTTTAAGCCACCAAGCTGAAATGCAATACCGAAGTCCGGGCTTCGTCGAAGATTACTTGACCAAAATTTCAACCAATTTGGTTGAAAAATGAGGGCGTGACAGTGCCGCCTCAACTTTCACGAAAAGCCGGATATGACGTCATCAAAGACATTTATCAAAAAAATGAAAAAAACGTTCGGGGATTTCATACCCAGGAACTCTCATGTCAAATTTCATAAAGATCGGTCCAGTAGTTTAGTCTGAATCGCTCTACACACACACACACACACACACACACACACACACGCACAGACACACATACACCACGACCCTCGTTTCGATTCCCCCTCGATGTTAAAATATTTAGTCAAAACTTGACTAAATATAATGAAGAGCAAATTTTGCGCCGGTTTGCAAAGCACCCTGCTAAGTGATATTTTATGAGGACATGTGGAAGCTGTAAAATATTCATAAAAATCCATCGTCATCAATCAGGGATAGACTGGAGTGGCACTGTGACCAGCCCGGTGGAGGACAATGGATCAGTCGCCTGGGCGCGACAACCCATGGCAGTCATCCACCTTTACAGTTTGAATTGAAAGTATTCATTACCAACAAAAAAATTGATTTTTTTCTTTGACCTATATCAACTGCGCAGGACGACAAGTGTTAGTCATCTCTCTAAACAGATGGGACATTATACTCTGAATTTCTTTTCCGCCCAGCCTCTGGGATTTGACTTTACTATTTTTTTTTTTTACAGTCTGAATTTCCTCTTTGATTTTTCTTCCTTTTTACATTTAGTCAAGTTTTGATTTACATTTAGTCAAGTTTTGACTAAATGTTTTAACATGGAGGGGGAATCGAGACGAGGGTCGTGGTGTATACATGTGTGTGTGTGTGTGTGTCTGTCTGTCTGTGCGTGTGTGTGTGTAGAGCGATTCAGACCAAAGTACTGGACCGATCTTTATGAAATTTGACATGAGAGTTCCTGGGAATGATATCCCCGGACGTTTTTTTTTTCTTTTTTTCGATGACGTCATATCCGGCTTTTTGTAAAAGTTGAGGAGGCACTGTCACACCCTCATTTTTCAATTAAATTGATTGAAATTTTGGCCAAGCAATCTTCGATGAAGGCCGCACTTCGGTATTGCATTTCAGCTTGGTGGCTTAAAAATTAATTAATGACTTTGGTCATTAAAAATCTGAAAATTGTAAAAAAAATAATTTGTTTTCAAAACGATCCAAATTTACGTTCATCCTATTCTTCATCATTTTCTGATTCCAAAAACATATAAATATGTTATATTCGGATTAAAAACAAGCTCTGAAAATTAAAAATATAAAAATTATTATTAAGATAAAATTTCTGAAATCGATTTAAAAACAATTTCATCTTATTCCTTGTGGGTTCCTGATTCCAAAAACATATAGATGTGATATGTTTGGATTAAAAACTCGCTCAGAAAGTTAAAAAGAATAGAGATAAAGAAAAGCGTGCTATCCTTCTCAGCGCAACTACTACCCCGCTCTTCTTGTCAATTTCATTGCCTTTGCATCGAGCGGTGGACTGACGATGCTACGAGTATACGCTCTTGCTGTAAAAATGCAGTGAGTTCAGTTTCATTCTGTTAGTTCGACAGCTTGACTAAATGTTGTAATTTCGCCTTACGCGACTTGTTTTCTTTTTTTTAATCAAGTTAATGTGAATTACATACCCGTTCGTCGATTATCCAGGACAGTGGCAGACGTCGACTAGAACAATAACAAAATAACGATATAGTACATTGCTCTTACTTGCCAACAACAACAAAAATCGCAAAAATTAATATGCGCTGGCCTTCAAACCACACAACCGGGCGGCGTTTTACGAGGACATGAAAGAGCTGTGAAATATTCATAAAATCAATCATCATCAATCAGGCAGAGATACGCTTGAGTGGAACTAGCCCCGTGAAGGATGATGGATTGCCTGGCCAGGACGACAAATGGCATTCATCCACCTGAACAGATAGGACGAAAACACGCTTATAATACATTTGTTATCCTATCTGATTTCCGGGATTACAAATTTCGTATTATATTCTTTATCGTTTAGTACGATTTACTCGGGGTAACATGTGGTACACATCCAGCTGAATACCAATGGACAAATACCAATGGCTGTTATGCTATGATATGACGAAATAAATGATTGCTCTTGTTTTTCTTAGTACTGAGTTTGGATTGGAACTATTGTATATTACACTGGATTTATTTTTATTTCTGTTTTGAGGGGATTGACATTTTGACTTTGCAACTTCCATTTAAGCTGTGAAAGAAAAAAACATGCAGTAATCCATCTGGACAGCTTGGGTAGGAAGTAAATTATTGCACATTGAATGTTTTTTCTTCTGGTTCGGGGACTGGGTGTTAACGTTACTCCTTCTATTTAATTATCACTTGTCCGTGTCAACAAGCGGCAATCATCCATCTGCAGAGATTGGTCAGGTCCTTCTAGTCTTTAATACACGCGTACTGGCATTTTGCCGCCATTCCACAATGAATGTCTTTACTCTTTGATTTTATATTTTCGTTGTGTGTGTGTGTGTGTGTGTGTGTCTGTGTGTGTGTGTCTGTGTGTGTGTGTGTGTGTGTGTGTGTGTGTGTGTGTGTGTGTGTGTGTGTGTGTGTTCATTTGTGTGTTAACTACCACCAAGGATTTTTCACAATTTAACAAAGTAACCGAGTTATTACATCAAACCTTACCTGCAGTATATTCCAGAACGTTGCTGGTCTTTTTTCTTTTCTTTTATTTTTTTTATTTTTTAAGTAAAGATGGAATTGATCTACCTGTTGCTATAGCCAACACTGTATCACCGCCATCCCTTTTTAAGCCGCCATTATATGGGGCTTACTGGATTCACTCTGTCTGTTTGTTTGTTTGTTTGTTTGTTTGTTTGTTTGAGTAGGGCGGGCGGGTAGACGATGTCTTACAAACAAGTCGGGTAAGACTTGTATCTCTGGGTCAATTAAGCTCAAAATTCGTGAAATTGTAAGGAATAGGGTTACACGGGTGTATGCAAAAAATTACATTCCTAACGAAAGTCAAACGGAAGATATTAGCTAAAACGCTTTTACAAACCGAACCAAGGGACGAAACCCGCTGGCAGAAGCATAGGTCATGCGGGAATTCCCGCACGTTTACTCCCCTTAGAGTCTCGTTTTATCACCGACAGGAATGTGTGTCGTTGGTTTTGTTCAATTTTATTTTACGTGCTCCGATATTTAAATGCTTAGTTGGGAGGTAAGAGTGGAGTTTGTTTTATTGGTGTGTGTGGTTCCGTGGTACGGACTCGTTTGCCAAATAATGTTTTGGTCATGTTATTATTGTTGTTTTTCAGTTTTTCATCGCAATCGTCTACCATGTCACCACGTATAAAGAGCTCGGTCAATTGTTTTTTAATTTACTCATTTAATTTGTTTTAATTAATTCTTTCTTAAATTTATCAATTTACTTTAAAAAAATAATAATAAAAAAATTTCATTAAAAAAATGTCTGTCTGTCTGTCTGTCTCTGTCTCTCTGTCTCTGTCTCTGTCTCTCTCTCTCTCTCTCTCTCTCTCTCTCTCTCTCTCTCTCTCTCTCTCTCTCTCTCTCTCTCTCTCTCTCTCTCTCTCTCGGGCGGGGACGTAGCTCAGTTGGTAGCGCGCTGGCTTTGTAGCCAGTTGGTCGCTATCAGCGTGGGTTCGATCCCCACGTTCGGCGAGAGATTTATTTCTCGGGGTCAACTTTGTGCAGACTCTCTTCGGTGTCCGAACACCCCCGTGTGCACACATGCGCACGAAAAAGATCCCACGTTCACAGCGAAAGTCTCAGGGCTTGGAAAACACGAAGACACGCATGCATCATCTCTCGTCTCCGATTATCATGATCGTATTTCGATACTTTGACGAGACAAACCCAATGCTGGTGTGTCGAAGAAGACAGCCACAGCGGGCTTGTTCGAATCAAAGTATCACACCATATCTTCAACGTATTACCAATACCTGTCCCAATATAGACCAGTTGGTCTAAGAGGACGTTAAACCCTAATAGTCAGTCATTCTCTCTCTCTAATTAAATCACAGAGTTCGCGGATTAGAATACGGCCCGGGCTCTCTCTCTCTCTCTCTCTCTCTCTCTCTCTCTCTCTCTCTCTCTCTCTCTCTCTCTCTCTCTCTCTCTCTCTCTCTCTCAGAGTTGTTCCCTCTCAGTCTCTCTCTCTCTAATTGAATCACAGAGTTTGCGGATTAGAATACGGCCCGGGCTCTCTCTCTCTCTCTCTCTCTCTCTCTCTCTCTCTCTCTCTCTCTCTCTCTCTCTCTCTCTCTCTCTCTCTCTCTCTCTCTCTAATTGAATCACAGATTCGTTCCGTTATGCGGGAATTCCCGCACGTTTACTCCCCTTAGAATCTCGTTCTATCACCGACAGGAATGTGTGTCGTTGGTTTGGTTCAATTTCATTTTACGTGCTCCGATATTTAAATGCTTAGTTGGGTGGTAAGAGTGGAGTTTGTTTTATTGGTGTGTGTGGTTCCGTGGTACGGACTCGTTTGCCAAATAATGTTTTGGTCTTATGTTATTTAAGCCGCCATTTATATATAAATGGGGCTTACTGGATTCACTCTGTCTGTTTGTTTGTTTGTTTGTTTGTTTGAGTAGGGCGGGCGGGCGGGCGGTCGATGTCTTACAAACAAGTCGGGTAAGACTTGTATCTCTGGGTCAATCTCTCTCTCTCTCTCTCTCTCTCTCTCTCTCTCTCTCTCTCTCTCTCTCTCTCTCTCTCTCTCTCTCTCTCTTTCTCTCGCTCTCTCTCAGTACTCCCTCTCTCTTTCTCTCGCCGTCTCTCAGTATATGGTTTGAAACTGTTAAGCGTGACTTAAGGTCGCGGATTAGGTCACAGGTCAACTGTTTGTGCAGAGACGGTATCCATGTCCTACCCCCGTGTCACCACGGGCGGCGTTTTGCCCGTTAAGGTCAATGCTTGTTTCTGGCAAAATCCACGTATCGGTATCGTTCATCAAAACCCCACGTTGGCAGATCACAGGTAGCAATAGTAATTTTCACTACTACGGTCTGGGCTGGCCAAGCCCCCAACTGTCTCGAACACCCGAGCATTTTGTTTCGTTCTCGCCAATGATTTAAGTCTCACGCACTGTTCGCGGGTGCGCGGTCTTTCCGGAGCGCACAAAATTGTCTCTGCGAGCCACGACGAGAACAACAAATCCACACCGGTGACACTGTGACGGTTCCCCTACGCTTTGTGTTCGGTGCCCTGACCCTTTGTGTTCGGTTCCCACTCGGTTCCCACACGCCAAAATTCGCGGACAAAACATCCATTTATGGTAGTATTACGCAATGTTGCTCTCTGAGAATGGTCTTGTTAGATCTGTGAGTGTTTACACTACATGCCTAGGTGCTGTTGGATTGAAGGTTTTTGATATTTTAGCCGTTATTAGGTAGAATGCCTTCCACTTTACTGCAAAACTGCATAATTCGTAGCATCGGCAAGAAATATCCTACCAAAAAATGCCTGCTTGGAACTGTCCGTGGTCCAGCAAAAAGTTCAACATGTCTGTAGCAGACAGCCCAAGTTTCAAGATTGTAGGGCCATCCAAACAGCCGTAATAATAAAAACAACAAAAGTAGTCAGTGAAATTGGCTGTGTTCGGTCCCCCCACACTTTTGTGACGTAGGCGTGACGGTTCCCATAATTCATTGTGTCGGTCCCCACTTTCTGTGTCGGACCCCACTTTCGACCTAATTTCTCTGTGACGGACCCCACAACCAGCCTATTTTGTGTCGGTCCCCACACCTTCTTGGATTTATGACTTGCCGGTTACTTGTATCATTGTATTCATTGAATCTAATTGTCTCGGAGTTATTTTTCAGCAAAAACCGGCAAGGCAGCACCTTTTGTGATACCAAGTAAGTCAGATGACATCAGTATGTGTGTGTGTGTGTGTGTGTGTGTGTGAGAGAGAGAGAGAGAGAGAGAGAGAGAGAGAGAGAGCGAGAGAGAGAGAGATAGAGATACAATGATACAAGTAACCGGCAAGTCATAAATCCAAGAAGGTGTGGGGACCGACACAAAATAGGCTGGTTGTGGGGTCCGTCACAGAGAAATTAGGTCGAAAGTGGGGTCCGACACAGAAAGTGGGGACCGACACAATGAATTATGGGAACCGTCACCCCTACGTCACAAAAGTGTGGGGGGACCGAACACAGCCAATTTCACTGACTACTTTTGTTGTTTTTATTATTACGGCTGTTTGGATGGCCCTACAATCTTGAAACTTGGGCTGTCTGCTACAGACATGTTGAACTTTTTGCTGGACCACGGACAGTTCCAAGCAGGCATTTTTTGGTAGGATATTTCTTGCCGATGCTACGAATTATGCAGTTTTGCAGTAAAGTGGAAGGCATTCTACCTAATAACGGCTAAAATATCAAAAACCTTCAATCCAACAGCACCTAGGCATGTAGTGTAAACACTCACAGATCTAACAAGACCATTCTCAGAGAGCAACATTGCGTAATACTACCATAAATGGATGTTTTGTCCGCGAATTTTGGCGTGTGGGAACCGAGTGGGAACCGAACACAAAGGGTCAGGGCACCGAACACAAAGCGTAGGGGAACCGTCACAGTGTCACCGGTGTGAAATCTGCCAAGGGCAAGGCAAAGAATCAATCGTTATTGTCTGGCTGGTGATATTGTCGTGTGGAATTTTACTTTGGGTTACTGTGTGCTAGCTGCTTGTTGTGTTGGTTTGTCGGTTTGTTTGTTTTTGTACATGTGTACATGTTTTTGGCCTACTCTTCAAAAACGTTTTCCATTTAGCCATATCACGGTAAAATGTAGAAGTTCCATAAAACTTAGATTCTTTTACAGTCTGTACTTAAAATCTTGTTAAAACCTTAATCTCTTGACCAAAAAAAAAAAAGGTTTTACAAAAATATAGGCAGGGGGAAGACAGGCTATTCTAAGACAGATGTCATACAAAAAGGGTGGATGGCATAAAAAAAAAAGTCTTCGATACAGTCTGCAACAGATAAACAAGCCTACCATACAGGCTATCACAGATCTCTAAGCAGCCGGACGGGCGGATGGCCAAATGCCACCACCACACACAAAAATCACGAGAGCGAAAATGAATTCACCAAACAAACAAAAATTGCAGAAAAAAAATAAGCAAAAAAACTAGTAGAAAATAGAGCGAGAAAAACATGAACCTACTCTGAGTAAGACAATTATGTTGTGCTATATCAACAGTCATCATCCTGTTCACCCTTTTGTTGCCACTTGCCGTTGGTTTCAGAATCATGAATGTCAGTAATGAACTCAGTCTTAACCAAATAAAGATAAATTAATATAATCAACGTCAACACAATGTAGTGATTTGAATTGCCACTCATTTGCTAATGCCGATCCAACAGGCACCCCATATTGCAACAAGTATATATAAAGAGAAAAGAAGTTATTGTAAGGTCCCAAAAAAGATATAATAGAAAAAGTCTCCATAGACAAATATAAATTAAAAGAAACCTGAAGACTTCAACATTCTAATGTTCAAACTAACAAGCAAGCTGACTTACTCACATCAGAATCAACAGATGCACAACAAGACAATTTATAATGAAGAGAATATATTTGTGTTTGAGAACAAACTCTAAAAACCCAGTCTCAAATAATACATGTGGGCCTACTGTCTCCAGCAACTAGATTATTACTCGCTTCAGCAAAACTCAACACAAAAGGAAACAAGTCGCGTAAGGCGAAATTACTACATTTAGTCAAGCTGTGGAACTCACAGAATGAAACTGAACGGACTGCATTTTTTCACAATGACCGTAGTCCGCCGCTAGTGCAAAAGGCAGTGAAAGTGACGAGCCTGTACATGTTTAGCGGTTGCGCTGTGCTGCATAGCACGCTTTACTGTACCTCTCTTCGTTTTAATCATATCTATATGTTTTTTGAATGAGGAACCGACAAGGAATAAGATGAAATTGTTTTTAAAACGATTTCGGAAATTTAATTTTAATCATAATTTTGATATTTTTAATTTTCAGAGCTTGTTTTTAATCCGAATATAACATATTTATATGTTTTTGGAATCAGAACATGATGAAGAATAAAATAAAAGTAATTTTGGATCGTTTTATAAAAAATAATTTTAATTACAATTTTCAGATTTTTAATGACTAAAGTCATCAATTAATTTTTAAGCCTACATGCTCAAATGCAATACCGAAGTCCGGCCTTCGTCGAAGATTGCTTGGCCAAAATTTCAATCAATTTGATTGAAAAATGAAGGTGTGACAGTGCCGCCTCAACTTTTACAAAAAGCCGGATATGACGTCATAAGACATTTATCCAAAAAAAATTAAAAAAACGTCTGGGGATATCATACCCAGGAACTCTCATGTACAATTTCATAAAGATCGGTCCAGTAGTTTACTCTGAATCGCTCTACACACACACACACGCACAGACACACACACACACACACACACACACACACACACACACACACACACACACACACACACACACACACACATACACCACGACCCTCGTCTCGATTCCCCCCTCTATGTTAAAACATTTAGTCATGACTTGACTAAATGTAACAAAAACAAACAAATACAAGTCGCGTAAGGCGAAAATACAACATTTAGTCAAGTAGCTGTCGAACTCACAGAATGAAACTGAACGCAATGCAACGCAGCAAGACCGTATCAGAGACTATAGAGTATACATACTCTACAGTCTCTGACCGTATACTCGTAGCATCGTCAGTCCACCGCTCACGGCATAGGCAGTGAAATTGACAAGAAGAGCGGGGTAGTAGTTGCGCTGGGAAGGATAGCACGCTTTTCTGTACCTCTCTTCGTTTTAACTTTCTGAGCGTGTTTTTAATCCAAACATATCATATCTATATGTTTTTGGAATCAGGAACCGACAAGGAATAAGATGAAAGTGTTTTTAAATTGATTTGGAAAATTTAATTTTGATAATAATTTTTATATATTTAATTTTCAGAGCTTGTTTTTAATCCGAATATAACATATTTATATGTTTTTGAAATCAGCAAATGATGGAAAATAAGATAAACGTAAATTTGGATCGTTTTATAAAAAAAATAATTTTTTTTTACAATTTTCAGATTTTAAATGACCAAAGTCATTAATTCATTTTTAAGCCACCACGCTGAAATGCAATACCGAAGTCCGGGCTTCGTCGGAGATTACTTGACCAAAATTTCAACCAATTTGGTTGAAAAATGAGAGCGTGACAGTGCCGCCTCAACTTTCACGAAAAGCCGGATATGACGTCATCAAAGACATTTATCAAAAAAATGAAAAAAACGTCTGAGGATATCATACCCAGGAACTCTCATGTCAAATTTCATAAAGATCGGTCCAGTAGTTTAGTCTGAATCGCTCTACACACACACACAGACAGACAGACACACACACACACACGCACATACACCACGACCCTCGTCTCGATTCCCCCCTCTACGTTAAAACATTTAGTCAAAACTTGACCAAATGAAAACAAGTCGCGTAAGGCGAAATTACTACATTTAGTCAAGCTGTGGAACTCACAGAATGAAACTGAACGTAGTCCGCCGCTAGTGCAAAAGGCAGTGAAAGTGACGAGCCTGTTTGGCGCGGTAGCGATTGCGCTGTGCTACATAGCACGCTTTACTGTACCTCTCTTCGTTTTAACTTTCTGAGCGTGTTTTTAATCCAAACATATCATATCTATATGTTTTTGGAATCAGGAACCGACAAGGAATAAGATGAAATAGTTTTTAAAACGATTTCGGAAATGTAATTTTGATCATAATTTTTATATTTTTAATTTTCAGAGCTTGTTTTTAATCCAAATATAACATATGTATATGTTTTTGGAATCAGAAAATGACGAAGAATAAGATGAAATTGTTTTTGGATCGTTTGATAAAAACATAATTTTAATTACAAGTTTCCGATTTTTAATGACCAAACTCACTCATTAGTTTTTAAGCCACCAAGCTGAAATGCAATACCAAACCCCGGCCTTCGTCGAAGATTGCTTTACCAAAATTTCAATCAATTTAATTGAAAAATGAGGGTGTGACAGTGCCGCCTCAACTTTTACAAAAAGCCGGATATGACGTCATCAAAGGTATTTATCAAAAAAATGAAAAAAACGTCCGGGGATATCATACCCAGGAACTCTCATGTCAAATTTCATAAAGATCGGCCCAGTAGTTTAGTCTGAATCGCACTACACACACACACAGACTGACAGACAGACAGACACACACACACACACACATACACCACGACCCTCATCTCGATTCCCCCCTCTATGTTAAAACATTTAGTCAAAACTTGACTAAATGTAAAAAAAGCAACTGTAACAAATCATGTCTTCTCCAGCAGCAGCTAGATCATTACTCGCCTCAGCAAATTCACAAACACCCGACACACACACACACACACACACACACACACACACACACACTGGCACACACACACACGCACTGACACACACACACACGCACGTACACACACACACGCACATACACACACAAACACACACGCACGCACACGCACACACATACACACACACACACACACACGCACACACTCACTAAAAACAACGTTGTATTACCTTTCCCGGCAGCAGTAGACCGGCCTACATTGCTACTGACCGCAGCAAAATCCCACCAGCAACCTGTATCACGTGCCAAAGCATAACTGGCCACTAAGAACGTTAAATTATTTCATTTGTTTTCCATCAGCGACACACACAAAAACACAGACAGGCAGATGTATCGTGCATTGCAGATTTGGCGGGATAGTCACCGTATGTGGTCGATGGACCTATTCCGAGTGGCGCGGCACAAGCATCACCGTTGACACGCGGGTGGCTGGCGGCGCTTGAATACCCGTCTCCCCGTTGCCTTGACAACGGCGCAAAGAGTCGGAAATAGCAATTTTGGATCAAATTTTTACACGTGCCCGCTCGTTCCCTCGCTGACAGACGGACTGACGCATGCAGGCTTTCGTATCAGACTAGCGCGCTTTGACAGAATGTTTTAAATCGAGGCTTTTTGTATTTTTATTTAACTCAGTGGCATTCACTTTCAGAACTGGTTCGTAAAAATGGTGTCTTTAGATTTTCTGGGTCAGCGCTGTTAATATTTGATGTTTAAGAGAAATATATGATCGCAGGTGAAATGATCTCCGCAGTGTATGCAAGCGAAAGCTTGCACTTGAAGTTAGAAATCAAATTGAGTGTAACGCTTTCGCGGTAGCAGGTGAACTGAGTGTGCACTCACAGCTACGTGGGAAGGAACTTAATATAACAGGGAGGCTTCGCACAATTCCAGTTTTTACATTTAGTCAAGTTTTGACTAAATGTTTTAACATAGAGGGGGAATCGAGACGAGGGTCGTGGTGTGTGTGTGTGTGTGTGTGTGTGTGTGTGTGTGTGTGTGTGTGTAGAGCGGTGTGTGTAGAGCGATTCAGACCAAACTACTGGACCGATCTTTATGAAATTTGACATGAGAGTTCCTGGGAATGATATCCCCGGATGTTTTTTGTTTTTTTTCGATAAATACTTTTGATGACGTCATATCCGGCTTTTTGTAAAAGTTGAGGCGGCACTGTCACACCCCCATTTTTCAATCAAATTGATTGAAATTTTTCAACGGTAAAGCAATCTTCCACGAAGGCCGGACTTCTGTAATGCATTTCAGCTTGGTGGCTTAAAAATGAATTAATGACTTTGGTCATTAAAAATCTGAATATTGTAATAATTTTTTTTTATATAAAACGATCCAAATTTACGTTCATCTTATTCTACATCATTTCCTGATTCCAAAAACATATAAATATGTTATATTTGGATTGAAAACAAGCTCTGAAAATTAAAAATATAAAAATTATGATCAAAATTAAATTTCCGAAATCGATTTAAAAACAATTTCATCTTATTCCTTGTCGGTTCCTGATTCTAAAAACATATAGATATGATATGTTTGGATTAAAAACACGCTTAGAAAGTTAAAACGAAGAGAGGTACAGAAAAGCGTGCTATGCAGCACAGCGAAACCACTACCGCGCTGAACAGGCTCGTCAGTTTCACTCCGTTATGCACAAGCGGCGGACTACGGTCATTGTGAAAAAATGCAGTGCGTTCAGTTTCATTCTGTGAGTTCCACAGCTTGACTAAATGTAGTAATTTCGCCTTACTATGAATGTAGATGTAAATGCTTGTATAACTGTGTTTTAATTTTAAATGTCTCAAGCGCAAAGAGCATAATTGTAAAGTTATGATGTTGCGCTATATAAATGCTCATTTATTATTATTATTATCATTATTATTACTATTATTATTATTATTACGCGACTTGTTAATGATACTGATGTCACACAAACACACGCACGCATATGATGATGCCATATCGAGTGACCGAAGAGATCAACTCCCTACCGGTGCTGTCCAGAGTTGTTATTTTGTTAAAAACTGCGAACACAGCCTTCCGTCCAAGGTTGAATCAATATGAACTTTCATGCTTCTGGCATATATAGCGGTACTTATATTAAAGACACAGTAAGCCTCCCGTAAACCATCACAGATACTGTCAGGCTTTTACACACAGTACAAACACCCTTCCATTTGAACGCTCACCGAACGGGAACATCCTGGCTGCTTTCCGTCGAGAGTGAGACATTTTCAAAGAATCTATTTTCGTGGACCGTCTGTTCTACACTCAGGTGCCTCGTTTTGGCGCTAGAACTAACTTTTAAAATCTAAATAATAAATTGACAGCTTATAACACAAACATTCTTAAATCATAAAAGATGTCTTTTTTCATCAAGACAAGATCAGTACAAGTTTTGAAAGTTTTAAAAAAGATAGCCCGGAAGCAGGGTCACGAAAGGTCGTGTCTCAAAGCAGACGATTTTTCTGCATAGCGCTCGCTTTCTTTGAATCCAGCCGCTGCCAACAAGTTCGTGTGACTCGCAGCCGTTTGTTGCGTTTTAGAATCAGAGGTACACAATAACGTGCTATTGAAAATACAGCCAGTCGCATTGAAATCACAAACTGACGACTAAATTGTGAAAAAAAGGAAAGTGGCTCAAGGGTTAGATAAACCACGAAATTTGGTGTGTGGTTTACGCGAGCTAAATAGCATTTCAAACGAACTGTTTCATTTAATGCTATTAAATGCTGTTGCAAGTGTGTTCCATAAGGTTAGAACTGCTTTTTTCATTAGAAGATTTAAATCGTTTTGTAAAACCATTTGAGACATACTGGGGCTTTAAACATAGACACATAAATACATGTGTATACACTTTCTGCGCCTGCATGCACACACACGCTGACTTCATGCATACTGTACACAGGGGCTTGAATCACATTAAATCACACACACGCTGACTTCATGCAAACTGTACACAGGGGCTTGAATCACATTGTTTTATTACTAGCGACAAAAACAAAACACAGCACATGATTTTATTTCCGAAGGTGTTTTTTTTTAAATGCATGTTTTTATCTTCTTCTGAAGCTGAACAATTTTACTTTGATTCACCTCTCTTCCTGTCCATCTTTCTTGACCCTTCTTGACCTCATTTTCACATGTAGGCCTAAATGTTGAATTTGAAGTCTGACGACCAATTCCTGATCAGGAGGGGTAGCCCAATTCTCTTTCTCTCTCTCTCTCTCTCTCTCTCTCTCTCTCTCTCTCTCTCTCTCTCTCTGAGAACTATTTATAAGCCTACTGAGTGTGTGTGTGTGTGTGTGTGTGTGTGTGTGTGATTGTGTGTGTGTGTGTGGGTGTGGGTGGGTGTGGGTGTGTGTGCGTGCGTGCGTGCGTGCGTGCGTGCATGCGTGTGTGTGTGTGTGTGTGTGCTTGCGTGCGTGGCGTGCGTGCGTGCATGTGTGTGTGTGTGTGTGCTCTCAGTTTGGAAGGACAGTAACATTTCGAGGTTCACTCGCGGCTGGCTGATCGGTTGGAAATTGGTTGCTTACTGGCTTAATTGCTTCCTGCCTTCCTTCGTTGACTGGTTGGTGGGTCCGTCCGTTTGTTTGACTGCTCGGTTTTCGTTCACGACGGTTGACAGCTTTCCTGCCAATGGCTACAACCATCATCAATGTTTCAGCAAACGTGACCGCTGTTGCTGAGTGCTTCTTTCGTCAATAACGGCGACAATTACTCCCGCGGTCCCATTCATAGTATTGTCCCCAATCGAGATTTCCGGGCAACGACAGTGTCGCAAAAGGTAATAACCCGCCGTAAAAGAATGCAGTCAAAGACCGCCGAGAATAACCATTTGCGACACTGTTGCCCGGCAACACAATTTTACGTAGATTGTCGTCGAGTATCGTGACCATCGACTATTTAAGGGAGAGCAGCTAATGACAGCTATTGAGCGTGGCTACAGGCAGGTTTCCTGGGCATGGACCAGATTGAGCAATTAATTCCCAAAGGGGCCAGGCTCGGGTGCATGAACACTCCGCGCACTTTCCCAATTTTGAAGCTTCCGCGCATGTGAAACTCCCGCGCGTGGTGTATATGTAAGATGCGCGCGTGTTTTAGCAAAATGTGATGTGAAACTAGCGCGCGTGTCTTTGCTCGGTCAAATGTGAGACATTGAGACATTAACAACTGACACTTGTATATCCATGAAAACTGACACTTGTATATCTATATATTGAACACGTCTTTATTACACAGACAAGTCGATAAAAACGAATGAAGACTTAAACCATGCGTATAAGTCACAGCATGGCCGGCAAATTTTTCCAGGCCATGGACTTGACGTATTCCTTCCTGTCGATTTCCCCCGTGTTGTATCGTTGCTGCAGTCTCCCCAGTTCCAGCAGTTTCTGCCTTCGTGAACAGTCAATGAGCAGTCAGTGAAAAGTGCTAACCGTAGGGACTGTGAGTACGCGCGCAAGTTGTATGAGCCGAACCAGTAATTCGTGCGCGGAAGTTACAACCCGATATTGCGCGGAGCATACATGTATTTTACAAGCGCGGAATTTACATATGCGCGGAAATTACCGGCTCCGCCAGGCTCAACTTGAAAGGGCGAGAGAACGGGCTCAACGTGCGGGATCAACGACACTTGGTCAGTTGATACTTCGTCAAACAACACTTGGTCGAACAAGACTTGGTCAAACAACACTTGGTCGAACAACACTTGGTCAGTTGATACTTGGTCAAACAACACTTGGTCGAACAACACTTGGTCGAACAACACTTGGTCAGTTGATACTTGGTCAAACAACACTTGGTCGAACAACACATGGTCAGTTGATACTTGGTCAAACAACACTTGGTCGAACAAGACTTGGTTGGTTGGTTTGTTCGTTCATGGGCTGAAACTCCCACGGCTTTTACGTGTATGACCGTTTTTACCCCGCCATTTAGGCAGCCATACGCCACTTTCGGAGGCAGCATGCTGGGTATTTTAGTGTTCCTATAACCCACCGAACTCTGACATGGATTACAGGATCTTTTTCGTGCGCACTTGGTCTTGTGCTTGCGTGTACACACGGGGGTGTTCGGACACCGAGGAGAGTCTGCACACAAAGTTGACTGTGAGAAATAAATCTCTCGCCGAACGTGGGGACGAACTCACGCTGACAGCGGTCAACTGGATACAAATCCAGCGCGCTACCGACTGAGCTACATCCCTGCCCCTGCAAGACTTGGTCAAACAACACTTGGTCGAACAAGACTTGATAAAACAACACTTGGTCGAACAACACTTGGTCAAACAACACTTGGTCAAACAACACTTGGTGGAACGACATTTGGCCAAATGATACTTGGTCAAGTAACATTTGGTCGAATATTACTTGGTCAAAAAACATTTGGTCGAACGACACTTGGTCGGATAATACTTGGTCAAGTAACACTTAGTCGAAGGACACTTGGTCGGATGATACTTGGTCAAGCAATACTTGGTCGAACGACATTTAGTCGGATGAAACTTGGTCAAACAACACTTGGTCAAACGACATTTGCTCAAATGATACTTGGTCAAACGACATTTGGACGATTGATTTATGGTCGAAACGACACGAACATAGACACACAGAGGCACATGGGCCTACGAATGGTTTTTGGTCGAAACGACACGCGCATAGACACACAAACGCACATACGAATGATTTGTGGTCAAAACGACACGCGCATAGACACACAGACGTACACACGCTTGTGATTTGGTCGAAACGACACGCGCATAAATACACAGACGCACATTCGAATGATATTTGGTCGAAACGACACGCGGATAGACACACAGGTGCACATACAAATTATTTTTGGTCGAAACGACACGAACACAGACACACACACGCACATTATACTCAACAATGGCGAAATCATGGTTCAAACAGCTCAACAGGCATCGCAATCAGAAGTTCAATTGCAATGTTCGACCAAGAAATATTCGACCGAATATTGCATGGACACATTTTGTATTCGATCAAGTTCGAAGTGACGTTCGACAAAGTGTTGTTCGCCTGCATGCGCCATGCAACCGTTCCTCTCTTTGAATTGTAGATTTTAATTTTCTTCAGATGGAAAAAAAAGAAGAAAACTGCAGACTATTCGATATTTTAAGTCGCGCTTTCACTCTCGCAAAGGAGAAATCCAAGAATGTGCCTCATTCGCCATAACGGCTCATGTTGATCTCCATGGTTTTGACATGTCTGTTTTCACTTGCTAACAGTCAACATATCTAGAAATAACTCAAAATGTAGGCGTCGAAGGCACTGAGACTCCGAGGATAACAGAACAGTACATTTATGACATGTAAGCGAGCGCTCCCAAGCAGCAAAACGGAGTCTTCAAAAATAGTCTGACAAAAGTAAAACGCGGCTAATGTGGGCAAAGGTCAAACCAAAGATTGTGGATATCTGACTCGAACCTGTCTGTCTCTCTCTGTCTCTCTGTCTGTCTGTCTGTGTCTCTGTGTCTGTCTGTGTTTCTGTGTGTCTGTCTGTCTGTCTCTCTCTCTCTCTCTCTCTCTCTCTCTCTCTCTCTCTCTCTCTCTCTCTCTCTCTCTCTCTCACTCTCACTCTCGCACTCATAACGTTCTTGTTGACTGAGCTTTCCTTACAATGGTATATTCTCTTTTCATGGAAAATGTCTTAATGTAAACCGATCGAAGTATCTTAGTATGTAAGTCCCTTTATCGCGGAGAACTTGAATTGTCATCGGCGGCTTATTTTTCTACTCAGCCTCACCAGATCTTTGAAACTCTGGTAGGATGACCTTTAGACATAGTACAGGTCTATATATTCATCTTCACCCTATCATGTTTCAGATCGATAAAGGTGCCACATAGGATGTAGCCTGCGTTTACGAGTACCTGAGAAAACAATTTTCTAACAAATTAGAACTATCAAAATTAATTAGATATTTAATTGCACCTTGATTAGGATATTTGTCTGTTATCTGACGGGCAAACGGTTTCAGCGTTCAAAATGCCATGGGGTAATGATTATAGCTTAATAAAGAAACATTTGCTATGACTTGGTCAAATATGGACTGCAAACATCTGCTGTTTAGTCAAATCAATATGATGCCTGCGTCGCCGCAATGCTCAGCTTACTATTACCCACATTCTTGACTCGTTAGTGTTTGGATTATTTACAACGACAATTCTCTTGTTCTTTCTTGTAGGCTTGCCAGTGTTCTTGTAACAGCGAAGTCAGAACCAAAATTGATTGGTGAGCGCGCT